>NC_061118.1:3849568-4205164 GCF_002878395.1 Capsicum annuum | reverse complement strand
AAAAAAAAAATAACAATAAGAGTTAGAAAAAAGAAAATAGAATTTGAAATAAAGGAAGAAATGCAAAAAACAGACATAATATTAGGAATTAAACGGCTACAACAAGTAAAACCATACAATATAGAACATACACAATTATCTATAACATATAATAGGGAAAGATTATTCCTAAGAAGAGCTCTAACATGATATGAAAATATATGTATTAATGAAGATAGTAGTAGAAGGATATTATAGTAGATATTATAAGCTTATGATAGATACAGGAGCAGAAGCTAATTTATGTAGATATAATTATTTACCAGAAAGTAAATGGGGTAAACTAAAAACACCAATAATAGTTAAAGGATTTAATAACGAAGGAAGTTTAATTACTTATAAAGCTAAGAATGTAAAAACACAAGTACCGGATAAAATATTAACAATAGAAGAAATCTATAATTATGAGCTAACATCAAAAGATATACTTTTAGGAATGTATTTAGAAATAATTAAGAAAAAATTAGAACAATTATATAGTGAAGATCCATTAAAGGATGGGAAAAACATAAAACCACTATAAAAATTGAATTAATAGATAAAAATAACATAATAACCCAGAAACCATTAATATATAATTTTGATGATTTAAAAGAATTTAAAATGTATATAGAAGAATTATTAGAAAAACAATATATACAAAAAAGTAGTAGTAAACATAATAGCCCAGCATTTATAGTAAATAAACGTAGTGAACAAAAAAGAGGAAAAAGTAGGATTGTTATTGATTATAGAAATTTAAATGCAAAAACAATGACTTATAACTACCCAATACCAAATAAGATATTAAAAATAAGACAAATACAAGGATATAATTATTTTAGTAAATTTGATTGTAAATCACGATTTTACCATTTAAAGTTACAAGAAGAATCTAAGGAATTAACCGCATTTACGGTACCACAAGGATTTTATGAATGAAATGTACTACTATTTGGATATAAAAATGCACCAGGTAGATATCAATGTTTTATGGATAGTTATTTCAAACAACTACCTAATTGTATAGTATACATAGATGATATACTATTATATACAAAAGCTAAAGAAGAACATTTAAAATTATTAGAACAGTTTATAGATATAATAGAAAAATCAGGAATAAATTTAAGTGAGAAGAAAACAGAAATTATGAAAAATTAGATAGAATTTTTGGGAATACAAATAGATAAAAGTGGAGTCAAAAGACAACAACATATAGTACAAAAAATAATAAATTCAAAAGAAGAATTAGATACAAAAAAGAAATTACAATCATGTTTAGGATTATTAAACCAAGTAAGAGAATATATTCTAAAATTAGCAGAAAACTTAAAACCATTACAGAAAAAATTAAAAAAGGATGTAGAATATAACTATAACGAAGAAGATAAAAAACAAGTTCAGAAAATAAAAATACTTTGTAAAGAATTACTAAAATTATAATTTCCAGATGAAAATAGAAAATTTATATATATAGTAGAAGCAGATACTAGTGAATGTAGTTATGGAGGAGTACTTAAATATAGATATGAAGGAGAAAAATTAGAACACCATTGTAGATACTACTCAGGTACGTTTAATGAAACAGAAATAAAATGAGAAATAAATAAAAAATAATTGTGCTCATTATATAAATGTTTATTATCATTTGAGCCATATATTCTATATAACAAGTTTATTGTACGAACAGATAATACACAGGTACGTTGGTGGTTAATAAAGAAAATACAAAATTCAGTTACAACAAAAGAGATTCGGAGACTAGTCTTGAATATATTAAATTTTACATTTACAATTGAAGTAATTAGTACTAATAAAAATGTTATTGCAGACTACATATCAAGACAAAGCTACACAGACTGATATAATAGAAGATGATGCTTTAGAAAAGATATTTAAAACCTTAACTACGCTTTCAATGAAAGTGGACAGTATGGGTAATGAAATAGAAAAGCTAAAGACTAATGAAGATAAACTGAAGTCTATAGTTACAAATCAGATAACTCAGTAGTGTGCAGAGCTATGTCGATCGGAAGACATTAAAATTCTAGAGCTAGAAGGAGACATTGGGGTACTCCTTAAAAACCATAACGTTTACCAATCTACTTTTGCAGGTACAAGCAAAGGAGTTAGGAAAAACACAAATATGAACCTAAACAAGCTATTTGATAAACCATATATTCCAAATACATCAAAAGATCCCATGTTTATACCCCCACAAATTACCACATACAGAGATAGTTTAAACCAAGACAAAAAGACCTACAACTACACAATCCAAATATATATAGAAAATATCTACAATTTACAAACCTTTTTAAATACTAACCCCAGAGCTATAAACATCTAAGAACCAGATACAAAGTATATAACCCAAAGATTGACCGGATACAATAAGCTAATTGCTTTACCTAAAACCAAACCAAGTCTAGTTAAAACTTGTTATGAATATGGACTACTCAGTACTGTATATACCTCTAACGAAAATGAGATATCCACTATACCGGAAACATATGAAGCATTTAGCATTTTTAAAATAATAACCAAAGGTACCTTATTTTTTATAAAAATTTACACGCAGCAGAGATATTATATGATGAAGTTAAAAAACCCATACAAGTTGTAAAGATAGGAATGATACGAGATATGATTATACCACAAGATATTATTCCACAACCAGAAATACCTAGAATTGAGATACCAAAATTTTATGCGAATAAGAGGATTATCGGACTATCTACAATTTTGCAAGAGCTAGCAAACACATACGCAACCAAAATTTCATATGGAGTTATTATTCAAGAAATCATGTACTAATATATTCAAATTCAAAGGAATTACGAGAAACAGATATGGAAACTATTAGGCAATGGATTCTGACGTTGCTCAAACCAGATACAGAACCTATCGCCAGAGCTATCAGAGAAAAATTTATTTCAGAAGAATTAGTAACCAGATATTGCAAGACAATTGGACATAAATATCCAGATCCTAAATGTTCAAAATGTAATGGAGGAGATAATGATATCCCAGAAGTTCAGCTAGAATAGAAGAAAAATCAACCAAGAAGATAAGAACGCCAGCTGGAAGATACAAGATAAGAAGCAATAATGGAGATATGGAAAAGCAGCAGATACAACAAAGAGAAGATATCAACGGAGTAATAATAGAAGACAAGCTATAAAATTGTGAAAGCGACATGTAAACTTTCACAATTTGCTTTACGTATATTATTGGAATCTTTTGTATAGGTTTTTGACTATTATTAGTCTAGGAATTAATAACTTTTGTCTTATTAGAAGACTTTTGTAAAGTAAAGTAGATTAGGTAGATAATTTTTTAAAAGACTTTTTAGAAACGTGTAAAAATAGGAATACTCTTGTAAAGTTTCAGTCTATAAATAAGATGAACCGAAGGCATTGCAAAGTAAGCCTTCATGAGTTGAAGCACAAATACTCTCTCTTATCCACAACAAATATTTTGCTTAGTTATTAAAAAATAGGTATATTTTAATGACAAAAGATATGGAGGAACAAAGCTTAGAAATATCAAACCTACCCAAACACGTATATTTATTTATGATTATGAATAGTTAAATTCATAATTTCCAACAATCATGGTATGATAAAATAAATTCATGTTGGTTACTTTATAGTAGAATTATTAGAAGAATAATATGTTAAGAAGTTTATTAGAAAAGTGGAAAAGGAGAAAAATCCCTAAGAACTATGCCATCCTAAAGGTGAAACCAATGAGGCAAGAAGCCGTGGTGGGGAGTAACCAGAGTAGAGGTGCTGTTTAAGGGAAAAGTATCCAGATTACCATGCTAATAGTGACCAAAGAACATGTTATTTAAGGATAATCTAGTATATAGTAATCTAAGATGACCATATTTTGTTATGTATATGATTGAAGGGAATATTTTAAAAATAGCAATTTTATGAAAATGAATAATTATTTATCTGATGTAATGGTAGATAAATTTAAAATACTTATTTTGTATGTGATTAAGGATATAGGAATAATAGATATAAGAAAAAATCATATTAGAAAAAATATTCGGTAAAGATTATATAGCTAGAATAAATTACATACCACACATACCTAATTACTCGTATAAATACTTACGTACACATCAACTATGATAAATCACATATATCTAGAATTTTGGAAAAAAGATATGAAAAAAAAAACAAATTTAGACAAATACATGGAAACTAACGATATAAAATATATAGAATTCCTTAATGAAAATATGCAAGAATTACTTAGACTAAAACAAACAACTAGAAAATATTATGAAAAAGCATTTAATCGAACTTAAATGACAGCTGATATTAAAATACTTGTTTTATATATACTTAGAAATATAGAAATTATAGACATAAAGAAAATAATATGGGAAAAATTACAAGATTATGAAGAGGAAGAATTATTAAATAGTATAGAAAACTTACACATATATTATGAGCATCAATATTACTTAGATTCAGATGGATACTATTCAGAATAAATAAATGTTAGAATATATAAAAAAAAAAATTAGAGAAAGGCAAAATTGGATATATGAAGAAGTTAATTATAGAAATCAACTTGAAATAGAAAAAAGACAACTAGAAGAAAAATTACTTAAAATGAAATTAACTTTAGAAAAAGAAGATACAGATAATGATTTATTTAATATATACAAAAAATTATTTAATACAAATGGAAAATTACCTATACATGAACAACAAATACTAGTTAATCAGATAAAGAACATAAACCTACGCATTGAATATAGCAAAGTTAGAATAAAATACTACACAGAAATTGCTAAAATTTCAATAGGATAAATTAATAAACTACACAAATTAATGAATACATCTTATGAAAAGAATAAATCATTAAAAGATATCGAAACTAAACTATATAGTTTATACCTAGAATACAAAAGATTATATAGTACTAACGAAGATCCTAAAACATTAGATAATTTAATTACGATAATATCCAATTTAGAATATGAATTAATAAAACATCTTAAGTCAAGAAGATAAAAATGAAAATTAAACCAACTAATAATATACACTTAATAATCTACTTAAAAATAAATACTTATTACTTAAAAACTATTTATTTCCTAGTAAAGTTACCGTGCCTAATCCGCACCCCCTATAAGAGATGATTTGCCATTATTCAGTTTGGCTGTTACCCAAATTGATAGGAACATTGTTGGTTCTTCAAGTAATGAAGTGGTGGGTTTTATTCCGGGTACTTTTGATAATATTTTTAAAAAATTTTGCGAAAATAGATCAAATCACTATAATAATCCCACAAAGATGAAGAAGATTTGAAAAGATTTTGTTGCTCGAACTGGCAAATAGACAGGCAAAGCAGTGAGGAAGAGATATAGAGAAGATGCTGAGTTCCCCCTCAGACGTGGTAAAAAATCTTCTAAATTTACAATTGATACATATGATATTTTAATAAGATTTGAATATATTTGATAATTTTGTTACATGACACTTTTTATACATTTTTATTGTTGGTAATTTTGTCCTATTTAAGTTATTTTGATAATTTATCGTTTGTGGTGATAGTTGTTACATTTGATACATTTTCAAGTATGTTATTTGAATTCTTGATTTCAAGAAGATTTGATACATTTGAAACATCTACTTTATACATTTGATACATCTGTTTTATATTTTTTCTGTCCAACAGTCAAGCAGCACACTACATGTATTAGAATTAAATTTTAATATTTTTTTCTGAAATAATTAATCAAAATTAACTAATAATTAGATACATATATATATTTATCAAGGACTGTGGACTCTTTGCTGCTTATACTGAATATCTAAGTGACGGAATTGGAATACCTACTTACTGCATTTTTTAAAATCAGATATGCATCGCTCTTATGGGAATATGAATTGAACAGAGCAATGAATAGATTTATTAGCAACAATCAAGACCTGTCTAAGTCTAAACATACATATATTCATTCAAACAAATAGTATTTGAGGAGTTGTGTTACTGATGGTTATGGTTATGATAGTTATATTTTGATGTTCACTTCATTTTTAGTTGTTTAGTACTGTTAGGATTATGATGATGGAATTTTGGCTACTTTTGTTCTTGTTTTCTTTATTTGTTACACAATATGGTGTTTTGTCACTTTTTTGTTTCACAATTAAATGCTGTTTTGCCATCACAATTAATGTCAATTGTTACTTTGTTTACTATTATATGTTTTGTAGCTTTATATGTATTATTATGTTGTAATATATATACATACATGCATATATATATATATATATATATATATATATATGTATGTATATAACATATTTTTTTAATTTATCAGTAACTTCAATATTATATATGTATCATATGTATCACTGCACTTTATGTTAACAAGTTACTTAACTTGTAGCATTGGATAATTTTCGACATTAATATTGCATTCCATTCAGTTAAATGACTGATAAGCAACTTTGCAGTTCATCATTTCATTTGTTACTGATATGCATCAAATATATGTTTCAAAAAAAAATCAAACATATGCATAAAAAAATGTATTAAAGTTCTTTAATTGCAATCATATGTACCGAAATAATATGTGTCAAAAAAATGTATCGAAGTTCTTTAACTGAAATCAGATGTATCAAAAATATGTATTAAACATTAGTTTCATTAAACTACAATTTAATAGAATAAATCAATATAAATCATTAACTAATGAACTGATATGTATCAAACACATGTATTAAACATACACATAGCATAACAACAAATTGTAGATAATAAAATACATATTTTTCATCAAGCTATTTAAACATAAAGATAGTATAACATTGTAGACAACTATCATTTGTAAATTAAAATATTATTGAGAAATTAAAACTTTAAATAGTATTCATAACAAGAAATTTCATATAAATTTCAAAGAAACCAAAACACCCTAATGTCGTAGCAAAACAAAAATAGTCAACATTGACACGATGAAGAAAATAAAAAGTAAGATGAAGAATTTGTGTAAAGATTTTAATTTTCAATGGAGTTTGATTTGAACAGATGAATGTTTTAATTTTCTATTGATTTTTACATTTTTTATGATTTCATTTTTGACGAAACGTGATTTACAATCCCCATTTAAGGAGATTTTGTTATTTTCTTATTTAGATAACAATTTTTTTTTCAAATGTATCAAAACACATATGTATCAAGGCTAGATATATGTATCAAAAAATAACAAAAGTGCTATATTTTGTAATTAGAAAAAGTTGTGTTAAAAATAGTTATTAACACCTCACAATGTGAATTAGATAAATTGAAAAATTGAGTTGTGGAAATACTAAGATTTTTAAGATGATTATTTTTTTGGTCCAACTTCTTTCATTTCAATACAATGTATTATTATTTATTAACCTGTTAAATCAAAACAAAAATTAAGATTGTTTATAGTTATCTTTCTATGCTCTTTTATCTTTGAAACGATTCGTCCGGATACGTATACTAGTAATATTTAATATTTAAAAAATAATACCCCCTCCATATATTTAACAGAAATAATTACCCCCTTATGCAATATTTTTTGTTGAGAATGTTTTAATGAATAATTTTCTTTCTTTGTTTTTTCTAGAATTAAAATATGAAAATATTTAACTTTTATCATTATTCCATTTATGTTTTCATTAAATAATATTTTTTTTTAGGATATAATAGTTACTTAGAATAATGTGTTAATAAATTTCAAGCTTTGTGGACAGACTCGTGACAACAAAAAATTTAAGTTTCCTTTGAGTTTGCATACATGATAAAACAAAAATATGTCACTGAAGATGGAATCATGTCCTTAAGTTTTGCATTATGTTGGTTGATTAATAGTCTAAATTATGATGTATTGTGAAGTAATTTTTAATCAATTTCTCAAAAAATTAAGATCTTTGATACTTATATTTATTTAAGGCTTCTTTTTTTTCTTTAATTATAAGCCATCACCAAGGTAACCTTGGTGTTGGGGGTTAGGCTTTGACCCCTATCATATCCATTTTTTTGAAGAGCATACAAAAGGAGGGAGACATGTACCTTACCTCAATAGAACAAGAGGAAGCTTGTTACCAAGATAACAATCTTCAAGGAAGAATTTAGCCTACACAATGACTCTTCCATAATTACACAAAAGACAAATTGACTTAGCTTACAAAGAAATTATCTTTATCAATCTCCTTCTAATACTAGAAAGTTGACATTTATCTAGTTGAAAGGATATCTTCACCTCTTTTGGAAGGTGTTGAAAAGAATAGTAGAAGGTACCCATTCAACTTGATGATGCCATTTTTTCAAAAGATCGGCCACTTAATTAGCCTCTCTAAAATAGTGGTGTATATGAGTATTATCAATGTTGCGCCTAATATCCCTAATGATATTTTTGAGTTTGATGGTGGAATTGTTCTCATTTTTTATCATATCCAAGATAACCAATGAATCCATTTCTATGTCCAAGTTGTTGATATTTTTCTGTTTGCACCATTGTATCGTATATCTAACAGTTTAGGCTTCTACCTAATTGTTGCTATCATAAAAAATATTAATTGAATAAGCCATAACAAGATCTTATTTTGCATCCTTAATGATACCCCCAGTACCATCTCTATGGTCATTGCTTAAGAAACTACCATCACTATTAAGTTAAAATCTTCCTTCAATAGGGTCTGGTCCAAGTTACAATTTTGCAGTTTACCACAGGCTCCACTCTCTATAATTTAATAGATAATTTAGAGGATTTGTGCTCATGTCTATTACCCAACGTTCTACAAAATAATTTTCATATGTAATTAGTTGCATTTTCTTCAATAAAGACATGTTACATAGTTTCATTCACGGGATCATTACAAAAGTAGCATGTTGAAGTTGTTTTTCTTCTTTATCTGTCAAATTTTCTCACTACGTCATTGAAGGAAAGTTTCTTAAAAAGAAGTCTCCAAGTTAGAAATGATATGATGCCATACATGATTGACCTCTATATTTCTTGTCTTGGTATGTCTAACCCGATTTCAAGTTGCATATTTGTCAAAGTTTCCATCTTGTGTGAGCTTTCAATAAGCATAATCTTTTTTGTCAAGTTGTCCAATATGTATGCCATTGATTTGTTGCATCATATATTCTGGTAACATATTTTTTAGTCTGATCAGATCCCATATACCATGCATAATATAATCCTTGATCTTAGCTCTTGGGTTTATAATATTGTCAGGGTATAAAGTAGGTAGGGGCCCTTTCTCAGTCTAATTATCCTACCAGATACTGCATTCACCTTTACTAATTCTCCAAATAATTTAGGTTATACCTTTTATTTGCATTTACAAGAGATTTTCATATGTGAGAATTACTAGAGTGTCATTTCCTGGCAATAGTGCGAGCTCTAATACAATATTTTGAAATCATAAAATTAGCCCAAAGTGAAGGTTGAGTTCTATATCTTCACCACCCTTTGATAGCCAAAGTGCAAGAAATGTCATGCATATTTCTAATACTAATACCTTCCTCTTCTTTAGGATAATAGGAGTTTATCACAGGACCTCCAGTGATACTTAAATCTATCGCCATTAGAACCCCAAAAAAATCTAGCAAAGTGTTTTTGAATAAGATTAATAGTACACTTGGGGAGTTAATGAAAGTGAGAATGTAAGTAGGAAGAGCTAGCATAACACTCTTGATCAGTACCACTTTGCCTCCATAAGTAAGCATTTTACCCTACCATCTATTCACCTTTTAACAATTTTGGTGAGTATGTTATTAAAGTAGCAAATCTTCTTCTTTCCTACATAGATAGGACAATCCAAGTACATGAAAGAAAATGATTTTTCCATGAAAATTGTACATTTTCTTAGCCTTTTGATCCTATAAGCACATGTCTTTGTGTTAGTCAAGAAAAAACTTAAAATAGGATTTACTTTTTGCCCAGGGGACTTCTCATATAACCTTATTTATTTCATAATCAACCTAACAGATTTACTATCACCACTTTTGAAAATAACAATATTATTTGCATAGGCTAGATAATTTTTGAGTGGTCTTCTATTGCTCATAGTAAAAGGAGTGAAATCATTATTATTTAAAATATTATTAAGACTTCTTGAAATAACATCAGCAACTAGAATAAATAAAGAAAGAAATAAGGGATCACCTTGCTTAAGTCCCTAAGTTGAAGAGAAAAAACCATTTCTTAGTTGAAGAAAAAAACATTCCAGGATCCATTAATCAGTATAGAGTACCATACATTTGAAATAAGATTACTTATAAGATTAATCCAGTAATCAAGGAAACCAAATTTTCTCATAATATCTTTTAGAAAATTCCATAAAAGTCAATCATAAGCTTTAACCATGTCTAGTTTGAGGACAAAATTACCACCACTGTTAGTTTTGAAAATGTTACGAACTATGTTTGTGCTAACATGACATTCTCTATGATAAGCTTACTAGAAACAAAACAATTTTGGTCAATAAAGGTCAGTCTAGGAAGTAAATGATTAAGCCTTCTAGAAATAATTTTAAAATTATTTTGTTTGAAAAGTTACTGGACTAATAGATCTCTAGTAAAACACCCTGGTTTCTAGACCTTAGAAAATTTCTTTGATTTTGGTTTCAGGAAACGTTACGACTTTGGATAATGAGTTATACACTTAGGTACGGGTAGTACGGTCCAGTCATATACTGACCAGTGTTGGTTGGTGAAATGGATTTTGGTTACAGAAATGGGTACAACTTGGTGGTACAAGTCATACTGATGGATATGGGTCATTTGGTTCTTTCACTTAATCTTAGACTTGGTAAATTAAATTGGATCTGAGTATGAGTGGCTTACCATAAGCGGTAATCTATGGTACGAGTCATACCTAGGACTCATATGGTGGTCAGTGATCAAACCTTCTAGGTTCTATTATGCCAGGGGTAAGATTTATGGGTACTAGTCATATACTTGAATACGACTTTAGTTTAGGTATGTTGCACCTTGGACAGTGTTGGGTGCAAGGAGGGAAAGCCTAGGGTACGAGAGGTGGGTACCACTCGTATAGGATTGGTAGGATTCATAAGAGTCAGTCGTACCCTATGACGGGAATTTAATGCAGTTTAAGTAAGGAAAATTTGGTCATTTATCCACTTATCCTAATAAGGTCCCATGACTTATATTGCTCTTTGGAGGTTATTTGCCCAATTATTCTATTCTTAAACACTTGGAAAACACTCGTAAATCCTCTCTAGAGTTCTTGGGAAAAGAAAGCTAGGGTTTCATCTTAAGGAGTAAATTGGGGCTTGTCTTGGTGATTTCTCGCCATCATCATTTTTGTTTAAGGCATGTTCTCTTCCCTTATTAATATTTCCAACTAAAGGAATGGTTTTATACCATGTTCTTATAATTTGAATGTTGTATGATTTGGGTTTTCAAATATGATTAGGGGTTTGGTTATAAATGCTTGGATATGGTTTTCCCATGTTTTTAATTATACTTTTATATGCACTAATAGTGGTTTTGGATAATTGGTTACATGGAAATGGTTCTTTGGTAATGTACTTTGGTTTTGTAAATACTATGCCCCCAATGTGTTTGATAAAATGCCTTTAATAATGTTTTCACTATAATATTAGTTTTTCAATGGAACTTATGCAAGGTTTAGACCTGGTAATGGAACCCTAAATGATATGAATGGTTTAAATAGTTTTAAATGGATTGGAAAGGCCTTGGTGGCTATGATTTTGGTTAATTAGAAATCATGTGGGGTACATCGTGGCTATGATTTTGGTTGAACGATGTGACTTTTCTTAGTCATATTATTTTTAGCGAGGGAGTCATCGTGGATTCACAAAAGGTAGTTGTGGTTAAAAGGTTGCCTAGACCCATGACTCCAACCAATATTCAGAGCTTTTGGGTTTGGCTGGGTATTATTGATAACTCTAAACTTACCCGACAATTTAAGTGGAAGGCGATTTTCATCAATATATTAACCCAATTTTTTAGTTGGGATCGAATCCATGAGGAACAATGTGAGTGGCGATTAAATTAGTTTGAAATGATAGATACTAGCGAAATTCAAACCAATAGTATAAGAACATAAAAATGGAGGGTTTGAAAGGTATCACGCTTATTTCTTTTTGTTTTTTTCGAGTACATATTCGGGGCTATGAATACTTCGAGTCTAAACAATTAGGCACTGATCTTGGTACTATGCTTTCCTAGGGGAAAAATTGCATGGAGACATGATAATTTAGTGCATGTTATAATTGATGATGATGTGGTAGGCTAGGTTGTAAGTCCTTGGTGTTAGTTTTTCAACATAGCCTCAAAGATTTCACTCATTGACTCTTCCAAGTACCTAACGAGTGTGTCCAATAAAGTCACCCAATACCTCAATTAGGAATCCCTATTTCTAGGATGATACCCAAGGAATAGTCAACTTCACATTCTCTCTTAAGTCTAAGATAGTGAAAATTTAGCAAACTATGCCAACAATTATCTACTATTGCTTTTGTTCCCACATCTCTCTTTCAAGGATGATGTTGGTTCCTAATATTCATCCAAACCCTTCTTTAGAAGATAGATTGAGCTTTCAAGAGCTTTGGATTTTCACCCACAAACCTATTTGAGTATTTGGGCTTCTCACCCATAAATCCCAACCAATTTAATCAAGCAACAATAGAACCCATCAATCAACACATTAACATATGCACAAATAAATAAAAACCCACATGCAATTGCACCCTATTCTAGCATAATCTTAAGAGGAAAATCTATCTACTCATAAGATAAATAAATAAGGATTTTACCTAAAATCTCTAATGATTTGATTTGACAAAATCTAAGTGAATGTTACTTCAAACTATGAGATCCAACAAATCTTCAATAGAAGTTCAATAATTCTTCACTTGGAAGTGACTCCAAAGTATTCCTCACCCAAAATTTATGCAATATTGTCTTCTAAGAAAATGGAGGATATAACCCTAGAACAATGTCTCAAAATTAGGGAAGATGGAATATATCCAGTAATAGGGCTTGAGTCTTTTTTTGTCAAATTTGGGATCGGCCACGTGCATTTACATTTCTTCCCATGGACTGCCTTTTTTCACTAGGCCGTGATCGCATAGGCTTGGCCGCGACTACGGTTACTGTGACCATGATTATCTCATGCGACTGTGGCAGGTTTACCTTATTGATTGACCGTGATTTCGGCCCTCATACATGACTGCGGTAACTGAGATTGTGTCTTCTCCAGGTCTTCAGCTGCACTTCTTTGCTTCCTTTTGATTATTTTTAGCTCCAACCCACATATTTCTATCTCATCAATTATGTGCCTGCAAAATGTGGATATGGGTGCATTCAATCACAATTATGTCTCATTTATTCATTCAAAACATGGTAATGTGCATGAATGTTGAGTGCAAATGAGTGGTAAAATCACCACTCATCAACACCCCCATCTTAAAGCTTTGTTTGTCCTCAAGAAACACTACCCTTTATCATGAGACATTATACTTTTATGCCCAATTTTCATTCCTCAAAGATCACAATGACTTAAGCTTAGTCACTACCACAAGTCGCTCATTGCACATAGGCTAAGCTATTCTTACTACACCCCTCATCATAAAATGTAATATCTAAGGATGCACAAGCCTTTAAAGAGAAACCAATATACAACAACCAATACTCTAAAAGTGACTCACTTCTAATCAAAACTAAGTTATACTCCATTTGCCTCATTGCTCAAAAGATGACAAAATCACCGACCTCAACTCATTCACATGCTTCCTCATAAGAAAAAAAATTTCCACACACCAAGCTACCAAATATGCAAAAAGAAATTTAAGTGCAAAAACTCTCTCCCTTATAAAATAACTCTCTATGTCAACAAGTGTCATACCATAGGCTTGCCCCTATTTTTAATCATCATTGCAAAGAAAGTAAATGGTTGAAGATCCCAAAGGACTTTTTGATCTTGTAATGTAGGTTCGGGTTAGGGTGGGATAACATTTGGGAACAACATATCTACACCCTTCCTTGAACATCTACATAGAACTATTTAATCCATTTTTTTTACTATGGGCCACTCCTGTTTGATCTTTTCTCTTTTTATATGCCTATTTTTTGCTTCATTTGTTCACCCACTTTCTTCTATATCTTTTTCTTACACTTTCATACAATTCTTTCCTTTGTTGGACCCTTTCTTTTTTCTATTAGTGCTTGTGAGTTTAGGCATTTCACTAAAAACTTTATGACCCCAAACTTACTTTTATCAATCTTCACCACCCCCAACTTACACTTTTAGCCTCAAGTTGCATTTTCAAGTTCAAGTAGGGTATGGTTCAAAAGAGGTACAAAAATAAGGGTTCATGGCTTGTAATGTGTGTGCCAAAGAAAGGTCCAAAGGCTCAAAGTGTGTAACTAGGGATTACACTTATTCATGGGTAGGATTTTAAGGCTAGAGTGGGCTTCCAATGTCACATAGATAGCCTAAGATCATTTCTCCAACCAAATATAATCAAAATTAGACTTGAAAGACTAATGAGGTAAGTTCTAGATAACACAAGTATACAAGAGATGAATGCAAATAGCTCCCCACACATGGCATGCAAAATTCACCAAGGAGGCTCAATTGCCCCTCCCGTTAGATACAAAATTGGAGTATCTATCCCTATTGACAAATCAAACATATGTGGAGTCACAAAAAGAGAAAGAGATTTGTTACAAGGCTGTTCACACCCATAACTTTGATTTTTGAAAAATTTTTGGATGGAGGGTTTGTTTGTTTTGCATTTGCACCACACTCAATTTGTTAACTTATGGCTACAACCAAAGCTTTAGCCTCATATTTTGGCTTGATATGGGCAAACCAATCATATGGCTACCCATACTTTTCCTGCGGTGCACAATGGGATCCTAAATTTACAATATCACCGGTACTCAAACTTCCCTTGCATGAGTGACTTAGATGCCATGGGTACGTAGAATTCCCCTGCATCTATGGATCAAAACCCAAACATGACGCTTTACCCTTAAGAATATTGTCACTTAATCTATCATAGAGCAAGGCTCGTCATGTATCTTCATAATCAAAATAAAACTAAAGTAAAAAAGAAAAATTAAAAATAAAACTACATCATAATCTATGAAAACATGGGTACCATCAGAGTACCCAAATATAGCATCCCAAAAACACAAAACAAAACATCATCCAACATACAAATATCCAGGAACATATGAAAATAATACAAATTCGGGGACACCCTCAATTACTAGGCTAGCAGTGTCCCAACTGGATAATCAATAAAGCATAGGCAAAATGTAAGGGTCCTCTCTTAATCTACATCAGGTTCTACTCTCTCCCACTGACTCTACACTATCACCACCAGTATCATCAGCTAACCAATCTACAAGGGCCTCATCATTACTCTTCACCCGAGGGGAAGGCAATCTATCATGGGGTTTTAGGACCTTCTATAGGACCTTTACTCCTTTCCATATCTTGCTAAAGAATTTGTCCCTCTTTTTCTCCCTCTTCTTTATATTCTTATGGGAGTCCATGAGGTCCCTATGTGATCTGGCTAAGGCTGAGTAGGCTCTCTCCAACATGGCAACAATGTCTTTCTGCTTTCTTTACTTCTCACGGTATATGTCATAATCTGATCGAGTCATATATGAGTGGTGATCAGTGGAGGAATCTCTTGGTCCTTGAGGTAATTTGGAGTAAATTAGGGCTTGTCTTGGTGAATTCTCTCCATCATCATTTTGGTTTAAGGCATGTTCTCTTCCCCCATTGTTAGTTCTAACTAAAGGCATAGTTTTATACAATGTTTTTTCTGATTTGAATGTTGTATCATTTTGGGTTTTCAAATATGATTTGGGGGTTTTGGTTATAAATGTTTAGTTATGGTTTTCCCATGTTTTAATTTTGTTTTTATTTGCATTAATAGTGGTTTGGGATAATTGGTTGCATGGGAATGGTTCTTTGGTAATGAACTTTGGTCTTGGAAATAGTACGCCCCCAATGTGTTTGATAAAATGCCTTTAATAATGGTTTCACTATAATATTGGTTTTTTCAATGGAACTTATGCATGGTTTAAACCTAGTAATGGAACCCTAAATGATATGAATGGTTTAAATTATTTTAAATAGATTGGAAAGGCCTTGGTGGCCATGGTTTTAGTTAATTGGAAATTATATGGGGTACATGGAAATCCCTTAAGGATAGGCTAAGGACAATACTTGCAAGTTATAATCGGTATGACTATACCACTATCTAATAGCCTTGGATAATAAATGGTTAATAGTTTGGTTGGTTATTTGGTAATGGTTTTAATTGGGCTTAAAAAAGAAATGTGTAGCAAAGTCGTGGAAGGTGGAGGTCCCAGGGGGATCTAAATTGGAAACTTTTATTTGCCGATGTGAGGTTTGGTCCTAATGACTGTGTGCATGATGTCACACTATATATTTTGGGGGATGTACTAGTCATCCCAGGTTTTCTTCCCTGGTCATGTGGATTTACGCACTAGGGCCCTTACAGCAGGAGGAGCTGAACCCATATAGCGTGTGGGTGGTTTAGGACGACAAAGCTACATTGCCTAGGTAATGGTTTTAATGGTATGCTATCCCGGCATAGTTATATCTATATATATATATGGTTGTGTGTCTATGGATGGTTTTTTCTTGGTTCTATAAATGGCATTATTTTATCCTTATCTTGAGTTTATGCTAGCATTCACTTGCTAAACCATCTTTGGGCATTGTATCCCCACGTGATGTAGGAACCGGCCTTTCCACTCCTCCTGCTTAGCGATTCAAACTTCGGAGTCAGCATTTGGATTGAAGTGGTGATCTTCCATCATTCTGAAAAGCTCTATTTTATGGATTTTATTTCATATTTTGACTTATTTATGGACTTTGGTTTTGGCTATGGTTGAAGGCATATCCCAACCAGATTTTGGTAATTTTTTTGGTAGAGGCTTGGTGGTAATGCTATGGGGTGGAATGGGAGGGGTTGGTAGTGGTGTCAGCCTTAACATTGGTTTTGGTATTGGGGCTGATACCAGTTAGTGATATTGTTAGGTGTTCCATCATATTTCATTTTAGGATTAATCATATTATAGTTGGATCTCATTTGATTATGGCCTGGTTTATGGCCCTTGGTTTGTCTTGGTGGTTTTGATGGTACGGTTTGGTGGACGGGATGATTTGGTAGGGATGGTCTAGGAATACTATCCTAAAGTCAATCCTTGTCTAGTTATGTTATCTTGTTATATGTTAGAAATTCAGCCAATTCAGGGCAGACGACTAAAGGCTGAGATTAGTAATGGGGGTGGCTTCTAATCCCGGTTGGTCCTGGGACGCAATTACGACAAGGCCCCCAGGTCGGGTTGGGTCGAGTTATCAAGTCTGAAGAAGAAGCAACATTATCAAATTTAGGAATTAGTGCCAAACAATTATGAGTACAAAGTTTTGTGCGACTTTTACCATTGAAGAAATAACAAACAAAATCAGTAACATCATTTTTAATAATAGTCCAACAAACCTGAAAAAAATTACATTATAACCATCAGGTCCTGCTGCACTTGTTGAGCTCATTACTGGACATTGCCTCTCTAATTTCTTCTTTATCAGGCATCTTTCTAAGTTCTTCATTATTCTCAGCATTGACCAATAAAGGTATATAATTCATTAAAAATTGGTCTGTGGAAGGTTGCTGTAGTATCACGTATTTCCCTAGCCTAGATTAACTCTTAGTATATGAGTGATCTAATATAATTTTTTTTAAATACTCAGTATTTTTCAGTTTATAGCCTGCCATTGTGTAGAAAATTGAATTAGCTTTCCAACGATATAAAATTCGCCTAAATTCGATAACCAGGTAAGAAGCTATGGCTATTTTAAAATTTTTAGTTTTTAAACTCCATCATTCATGCCAATAGCGCATTGCGGGGTATTTCTAAATGGCAAATATCATTTTCCAGTGAACCAATGTAATACCACCACATCGCGCCACCGGCCAATTTACAAATTGTCACTTTTCTAGTATTGCTCCGCGATAATGGCGCATTGTGGCAAGGCCCAGTTTTCCATCCAGTGAGGCACCACAATGGCGCTGCATCGTGCCACCAGCCTAGTTCCCAGTTTTCCACTTTCCAGTGAGCCGGTGCAATTGTACCGCTTCGCGTCGGGGTGAAAAATCGGGATTCCCAGCATCCGTTATTTATTTTCGAGGGTTGTTTGGTCAATTGTCAAAACCCCTAATCAGCCTAAACACGGGATTTATACCCTAAATAACCTAATACCTTATTATTCATTCACTTTTCTCATGATTTAAAATATTCTCTCAAGAGGCAAAAACCCTAGCTTCAAGAATCAAGGTCAATCCTCAAGAAATCCTCCAAGAACCTTCAAGAACTCTTCTTCTCAGGTATGTTAGGTGTTCATTCATGGATCCCTTTCACCTATGAAGTCCAAAAACCCTTTTTAAACATACAAGATCTCAGATTCAAGATTTTCATGTTTGAATTAGATTTAATTCATGTTCATCATATTAGTTGGGTTTCAATCCATGATTTAATTGTAAGTTTCATAAAAATTGAATAGCATGTGTGATGAATATGTTATTATCTTGATAAACCATTTAATTTTCAAATTGATTAATGTATCATGATGATCATGTATTGGCCATTATCATATAAGTAATCCATGCTCCCCAAGTGTTTGCTAAACTGCCTATGTGATGTAAATAGTGGAATCATGACATGTTATTATGTGGCCCTAATCATGTACAAGCTTATGTCCTACAAGTGTTTGACGAAATGCTTATGTGATTTGACTAGTAAAAGCATAACATATTAATATATGATCCCATTCATGCACAAGTTCATGTATATCAAGTGTTTGACAAAATATCTAAATGAGTGCATTGTTAGCAAGCAAGTATTGTTATGCCTTTATGATTATATTATGTCTTTCTTTTTATGCTATCGAGCCCTGGGGGTATTTTATACCCAATAATTTTGCTGTGTACCTAGAGCCAGTGTCAGTTATAGAATAGTATCAGTTATGTCCCAATCAGTAGAATCCAGTCAGTTACAGAACTCAGGAAAATTCAAAAAACTCAGTATCAGTCCAGTCCAGTTTCATATACTAAGCTCAGTGTCTTTTAGTTGGGAGTATGATTTCACACCAAGCGAGTGCAGGGATGACGGCTTCCTCGTCAAAGAGGCAGAGTTGTTAGTAGCAGTCCCTGTACTCCAGAACTACGTAGCCAGCGCAGGATGAGGAGTCACCCATCAAACTAGGCTTGACTACCTCCCAGGGTTCACCCGTTAGATTAGGCTTGGCTCCGCCCAGGTGTCACTTTTTAGTTAGGCTTGGCATCCTGGTATTTCCAGTATTAGTACCCATGGAACGGTATTAGCACCCTTCTAATTGAGGTTACAGGTTGGACCCCTATCAGTTCAAATTTGGGGCATGTCAGTTAGGTGATTACCTCTCATAGTTTCTGTTTCAATCTTAGTTTAGAATTCAGTTCAGTTCTACAGAATCAGGACTATCAGACACAGTCACTTAGTATTAATAATTTAGTTATCAGTTACTCAGTTATTAGAACTTAGTACTTAGCTTCAGAAAAACTCAGTTATAGTATACATATATGCATTGTATTACATACTCAGTATTTACAGTAGTTTCAATTATCCATGTACTCTTATATTCAGTTACTCTATATCATTCAGTCTGTTATTGTTCATGCATATGAACCCTTGTATTCATCCTTACCTTATCTACCAGACCATTACATTCCACATATTGACGTATACTCTTTCTTTGTGCTATGATGTCTCATATCATAGGTTTGGATGCTCAGGTTCCTAACTGTGCTTAGGCAGATCCATTCAGTAATCACAGATTTAGTAATGATTCCTCATCTATTAAGGATGTGCTTTTATTTTAGTATTTTAGTTTATCAGTAGTTCAGTAGTTGGAGTTAGTTGGAGGTTTGTCCCATCAACTCCCTATTCAGACAGTTCAGTTAGGGACTTTCAAACTAAACCAGTTCAGACAGTGTTTAGTTTTCATATGTTTCTACCAGATGTTATTATTTATTAGTATTTAGATTTTTAACCTTATGGAAATTTATCTTAATTCCATAGTTATTTTAGTATTATTATTCAGTGCTCACAGCAGATATCAGTTATGGGTTAGCTTGTGGTCCCTCAGGACTGTAAGCATTGTGTAACGCTCAGGGTGTACTCTCGGGGCATTAAAAACTTAGTATCAGAGCCTAAGGTTCAACAGTGTCCTAGGGAGTTTGAAAGTAGCGTCAAGTAGAGTCTTGGGCATGGGTGTGTAGCGCACCACACTTATGGACAAGAAGATATGAGATATTTTAGGAAAAGTTTTCCTTCTTTCAGTATTCATGTTGTGCGAGTGAACATGAGCTCAAGTTAAACTCTTAATCTAATGTTTTTCTTCCTTCTGATTATAGAACATGCCTCCCAAAAAGACTAACAAAAGGAGAATCAAAAATTAGTCAGCATCTCATCCCGTTCAGGCAGATCCCCTGCACGAGCATGTCTCCCATGCAGAATTCAGAGTTGCATTCACTACTTTAGCCAATTCCATCGAAGCACAAAATAAATGGCCAGCTATTGTTCAGGCCAACCCAGTGGCCAATACTGCTGCATCCAGGATTCATGACTTCATCCGAATGAATCCTCCCCTATTCTCAGGATCTAAGTCATAAGAGCATCCATAAGAGTTCTTCGATCAGGTTCAGAAAGTCATAGATATTATGGGAGTGACTTCTACTGAGAGTGTTGAGTTAGCTACCTATCAATTACAAGATATAGCTCATATGTTGTTTAAGGAGTGGAAGGTAGACAGGGTCATAGATGCAGAGCCTATAGAGTGGGAAGATTTTGCTTCTACTTTTCTAGATAAATTCTTTCCCTTAGAGCTGAGAGAAGCCAAGGTGTTAGAGTTCATCAATCTTAGGCAAGGCAGTATAAATGTAAAAGAGTATTCCTTAAGTTTATCCAGCTTCTAGGTATGCTCCCATATAATAGAAAATAGTAGGTCCAGAATGAGCAAGTTCGTGTTTGGGGTGACAGATAGTGCAGTTAAAGAGTGCAGAACTGTGATGTTGATTAAAAAGAAGGACATATCTAGACTTATGGTCTATGCTCAATAGATTGAGGAGCAAAATCTTAAGAAGAATGAGGCAGAGAATAAAATAACTAGAATACGTAGTTTTAATTTCATTCAGCCTAAGTCAGAGGGCAGTAACCAATCCAAGTTTTGGCCAAAGTTTTTAGTTCCAGCTCCATCCTTAGCTAGTGCTCCAGTACCAAAATTCAGGAATGATAGTCATGATAGGGCGGCAGGATTTAAAACCCAGGGTAGTGCAAGCAGTGTTCGTACCCATCTGCTTTGCGAAGAATATGGTAGACATCATCTAGGCATGAGTAGAGTTGGCAGTGATGTATTTTTTGGATGTGGTAAGACAGTCCATAGGATGCGGGAGTGTAGAGTAATAGATCAGAATGGAAGGGATTTGAGCCAATAGGGTAAGTACAATCGTCCTTCAGCTCAGTCCAGTTGCTCGAATCAGCAGGGTGCCACTTCCAGTTCTGCCAGTGGGCAACGCCCAAATAGGTTTTATGCACTACAGTTCAGACAAGACAATAAAGTTCTCCTGATGTGATCACTGGTACGTTATAGATCTTTCATTCACTTATTCATACCTTATTAGATCCAGGAGCTTCTCTATTTCTTATAACTCCTTGCATAGAATTCAACTTTAGGTTGGACTAGAAATCTTAATAGAACCTTTCTTAGTGCCTAACGCAGTAGGTAAATCATTTCTAAGTAGACGAGTATATAGAAATTGCTCGATTATAGTATTTTAGAAAATCCCTTCAGTTAATTTCAGTAATAGAGACATTCCATTACAGTTTCTTAATGAACCCATCTTTGAATAAAGGGGTATTACCTAAGTTTCAATTGATTTAAGTTTGAATCTCTAGATTGAAATAGTAGAAAGAGAAGTTGAGAATTCTAAGTTACTCAGTTTCCTCATGTTCCTCAGTCAGTCCTTACCTCAGATGCATAGTACTCTATAGTTTTAGTCCAGTTATTCAGGTTAAGTTCAATTCAATCTTACATGACCAGTATCTAGCTATCAGTCATCCAGTTAATCAAATAATTTAGTATGTTTACGCATTCATGATCAATACCCATGTGAATATTTTCAGTAGCCCCAAGTAAAATGCGGTATTGAAGTAGAAATTATAGTTAAGGGAATAGTTGAGAAATGTCGCTACGATGGCAAGCTAGTAATTTTAGTGCATGAATCTTGGTAACTCTATCTTAGATGATGTTTTGTAGGCCTCGCCCATATTAAAAAATTATAGCCAATAAGTGATTTATTATTCATATGTCATATTCATACCATGCTAAGATTTCCTTACTCCTTAAAGTCAGTAGAACTCTATAGAAAGAGTGTCAAGGAATGGTCCAAATAAGTATGAGTTAGTTCGTAAAGCCAGTAATTCAATTTAGCTGTCAGGCGGACAAGTTCCTACATCTTCCCCATCTTTCCACCAGTCGTACTATCCAAAAATTAATAAATATGACTACTCCAAGATAGAGAATCCTAGTGATTACGAATTCAGCTCAGTTCATGTATCATGCCTTAGTTTCATATCCTAAATATTCAATCACGATTCATTTGATAGGTGACCCATGCATCGTCTTAGCTTTTCCTCAGTATCTCAGCCATGTCAGAATTCTTCAAGGGACATAATTTCCTAAGGGAAAAATCCGCTATAACCACCAAACTTTTATGTCCTAAACCTTCCAGTTTCTCTTCACGTAACGAATCCAGCTTGGAGTAGTGGATACTCATAAGTTGACCCTCAAGTTCCAATATTAGTCGTAAGCCATGTATTCAGGGGTTCAGTTTAGTTCATGATATTCATTTCATATATCATGCTTCAAATTCAGTCATATTCTCATGTTCCCATTCATGTATGTTCAGTAAATAATCTCAGGTTCATCAGGATTCCCAGTTTAAGGTAGCAGCCTTCCTTATATTTACTCAATTTCCTTATATTCTCAGTAAACTTGGTATCCCTTACTATTACATAACCAGTCATGCATTCTTGAATCAGTTTAGTCATGTATTCCATGCATCAGATATGTATATTCAGTATGAAAAGTCAGCTTGTCAGTAGTTCAGTCATGTATTCCATGCATTAGATATGCATATTCAGTGTGTAAACTCAGTATATCAGTATTTCTCAGCTTAATCAGTCTCATTTAAGGGTGAGTATTCCCAAGGGGAAGATATTGTAATACCCTATATTTTCCTATCCTAGATTAACTTTCAGTACATGAGTAATCCAATATAAAATTTTCTAAATACTTAGTATTTTTTAGTTTAGAGTTTGCCATTGTGTAGGAAATTAAATTAGCTTTCCAATGATATAAAATTTGCCTAAATTCGATAACCGGGTAAGAAGTTATGGCTATTTTAAGTTTCAATCATTAAACGTCATCATTCAGGCCAGTAGCGAATCACGGATTATGTCTAAATGGCAATTTTCATTTTCCAGTGAGCCAACATGATACCACCGCGTCGCGCCACCAGCTAATTTCCCAATTGTAATTTTTCCAGTATTTCTCCGCAATATTAGCGCATTGCTCCAAGGCCTAATTTCTTATCCAATGAGGCACCGCGATGGTGCCGCATCACTCCACCAGCCCAGTTCCCAGTTGTCTACTTTCTAGTGAGTCGGCGTGATTGTACCGCGTTGCATAGAGGTGAAAAATTGAGATTCCTAACTTTTATTATTTAATTTCAGGGGCTGTTTGGTTAATTCTCAAAATCCCTAATCATCCTAAACAAGGTATTTATACCTTAAATAACCTAATACCTCATTATTCACTCATTTTTCTAAAGATTTAAAACATTCTCTCTCAAGAGGCAAAAACCCTAGCTTCAAGAATCAAGGTCAATCCTCAAGAAATCCTCTAAGAACCATCAAGAACTCTTCTTCTCAGGTATGTTAGGTGTTTATTCATGGGTCCCTTTCACCCATGAAGTCCAAGAACCCTTTTTAAACATACAAGGTCTCAGATTCATGATTTCCATGTTTGAATTAGATTTAATTTATTTTCATGATATTAGTTGGGTTTCAATCCATGATTTAATTGCAAGTTTCATAGGAATTGAATAACATGCGTGATGAATATGTGATTATCTTGATAAACCCTTGTATTTACAAATAAATTAATGTATCATGATGATTATATGTTGTCCATTATCATGTAAGTAATCCATGCTCCCCAAGTATTTTCTAAATTGCATATGTGATGTGAATAGTGCAATCATGACATGTTATTATGTGGTCCCAATCATGTAAAAGATTATGCCCTACAAGTGTTTGATAAAATGCTTATGTTATTTGACTAGTGAAAGCATGACATATTAATATGTGATCCCATTCATGCATAAGTTCATATATATCAAGTGTTTGACAAAGTGTCTAAATGAGTGTATTATTAGCAAGAAAGTATTGTTATGCCTTTATTATCATGTTGTGTCTTTCTTTTTACGCTATCGATTCCTGGGGGTATTTTATACCCAATAATTTATTTTGTACCTATAGCCAGTGTCAGTTACAGAATAGTATCAGTCATATCTCAATCAGTAGAATCCAGTCAATTACAGAACTCAAGAAACTCAAAAAACTCAGTATCAGTCTAGTCCAGTTTCATATACTCAGTTTAGCATCTTTCAGTTAGGAGTAGGATTTAGCACCGAGCAAGTGCAGGGATGACAACTTCCCCATCAAGAAGGCAGAGTCATTAGTAGCAGTCCCTGTACTCCAGAACAGTGTAGCCAGTTCAGGATAAGGAGTCACCCGTCAGATTAGGCTTGACTACCTCCCAGGGTCACCCGTTAGATTAGTCTTGGCTCTGCCCATGTGTTACCCGTCAGTTAGGCTTGGTATCCTAGTTTTTCCAGTGTTAGTACCCATGGCATAGTATTAGCACCCTTCCAACTGGGGTCACAGGTTAGACCCCTATCATCTTAGATTTGGGGCATATCGGTTAGATGATTACCTCCTACAGTCTCTGTTTCAGTCTCAGTTTAGAATTCAGTTCAGTTCTATAGAATCAGGACTGTCAGACATAGTCACTCAGTATCAGTAATTCAGTTATCAGTAACTTCAGATATCAGTTACTCAGTTATCAGAACTTACTACTTAGCTTCAAAAAATCTCAATTATAGTATACATATATGCATAGTATTACATACTCAGTATTATAGTAGTTTTAGTTATCCATATACTCTCATATTCAGTTACTCTATATCATTCAGCCAGTTATTATTCATGCATATGAACCTTTGCATTCAGCCTTATCTCATCTAGCATACCAGTACATTCCACGTACTGATGCATACTCTTTCTTTGCACTATGATGTCTCATATCATAGCTTCGGACACTCAAGTTCCCGATCGTGCTTAGGCATTCATAGATTTAGTAATGAGTTCTCATCTATCAAGGATATACTTTTTTTTTAGTTTATCCGTAGTTCAAAAGTTGGAGTTAGTTGGGGGCTTGTCCCATCTACTCCCTATTCAGACAGTTCTGTTAGAGGCTTTCAAACTAGACCAGTTCAGATAGTGTTTACTTTTTAGATGTTTCTACCAGATGTTATTATTTATCAGTATTTAGATTTTGAACCTTATGGCAGTTCAATTTAATTCTGTATTTATTTTAGTATTATTATTCAGTGCTCATAGCAGATATCAGTGATGGGTTAGCTTGTAGTCCCTTGAGACTGTAAGAACTGTGTGATGCCCAAGGTGTACTCTCGGGGCGTTACAGTTGCTCCATGTTGAACATGCTTTTGATATGCTTGATAGCAGCCTTTGCAATTTTTTCCTCTCCTTTCACCCACTTACCTTTATGATTTTTGATCCTGTGGGTACTTAACTTATTCCTTTTGACCCTCAGTATTCTATGAAAGAACTTATTATGGCAGTCACCATCCTCAAACTATTTCGTATGAGCTTTCTATCAGTAGGTTAAGTTTTGTATATTGAGCTATCTAACATATCCAACATGTCCCTTGTTAAGATCTTCCTTAACTTTTTCAGTGTTGTGCAGTAAGTTCCTTAAGTTCTTGGATTTTATCTTCCCAAAACCATACTCGATCATGGACATCTCCAATGGATTCTCTAGGCCACTGACCCAGTCTCTTATTGATAATTTTGCACTTACTTTGTAATCTCTACATACATTCCCAGTTATATCAATGTTCCATAATTCCTAGACAATACCAAGGAAGTTCTTGTGCTCTGTCCAAAAATTAAGGAACCTAAAATATTTAATATCATTCTTCTATTCAGTGTGACATTTCACAAGTAGAGGTCTATGATCAGAGCTAGTTATCACCAAATGTTTGACAGTATTGATGAAATTTTTTTTATCCGTTGATCATTAATTAAAACTATATCAAGTCTCTTTCAAATTCTCTTGCTTGTCCTTCTATTATTACACTAAGTAAACTTAGGACCTATGAATCCCACATCAGTCATCCCATATGTTTCCATGGTGCTAATGAAATCAAAACATCTTTCTTCTCTATGAATTTTGCCGCCCAGCTTTTCCTCTAGATCCATGATGTTATTGAAGTCTCCTCTAATACAGCATGATCCAGTAATTGTATTGTTAAGACTTTCCAAGTTATCCTATAAATCTATCCTCTCCTCGGGGGGCATTTAGCATAGATAGAGATAATAATAGTGTCATACATGCTCTTGTCAGTATATTGAATAGTCAAATGCTTCTCTTTATTAGCTAATACCTTGATATCATCTTAGTGGATCCATAAACACCAAATCTTGCCATTGGTATTGTCGAAACAGTGTTGAAACCCCAAAAAACTTTTATATGCTTTGATCTTGTCCACATTGACAAAAGGCTCCATAATTTCTACAAAACCACTTTGTTAATTTTGATAAGAAGTTTGAGTCTATGTATGGCCTTCTTGTACCTAACCCCTCTAATATTCCAGAAGATAGCACTAATCATAGAATACAAGTGATGGGGCTATTTGTTTATGATCTCTTCCTTTGGTAGATGATTTGAATATTTCCATGGTCTTTCTATTCTTTTCTTTGTGATAGATTCTTACTCTTTTCTGTTTTATGTCTTCTTTATTGTTTTGATTGTCTTTTTGTTCATTGCTTTGTTGAGGAATCTATGAGTTCTCTAAATTTTTGTCTCACTCATTTGTTCTATAGAAGTTGTCAATAGCTTCTTCTATCTGGATACCACTAAAATTATTAGGATCAGGTGGTTTTGTGGGCTGGTAAATAGACTGATCCACTTTAATATCCACAACCAATTGAATACCTTTTAGATTATTCAGTATTGTAGCTAAACTGATAGATGTTTCAATATTGTTCACCTCACACATATTATTTGTACGTTGTTAATAAACATCATTATCCTTACTATTTGGGGATTAGAAAGTCTAACATTTTCCTCACTACTAATTTCTTCCCCATGGGAATTGACAATTCTATCTTATTTGGTGCCTTTTTTTCATTCCACAATAGCATTGGTGTCTTCTAAGAAAATGTCATTACAATAAGATGTGTTAACCTGTTATTCATTTCTTTTGGTCTTTATTCTTTTCATATGCGGAATAGCATTTTTGAAAGACACCTTATTTTTCTTATTCAACATTTTTTTCTTAAAATTCTTCTTTTTATTTTGGTTACTGTTGGCAGATATTCTCTCCACAATAGAAAGAACCTCATCAACCTTGGTATTATTCTCCATAATAGGCTTGTTTTGGTTAGGTTCAACCAGGTAATCATCCTAATCATGCTTGGCATTTTCATTAAAACTTTTTTCATCAATCATGTTGTTCCCTTCAGACTGTTCTTCATTATTCAAATTCCCTTTTTCAACCCTTTCTTTTCAGCAATTCTTATCTTTTTCAACACCTTACAGTTAACCTTGTTATGTCCTAATTTCTCATAGTGTATTCAATATTTTGACATGTTCTCATACTCAATTTTTGGGGCATATTTTTTGAGAGGAGAGTTTTCATCTTTAATTCCCACCCATATACTATCAGGATGTTTCTTTAATACATTAACCTCTACTATGACCTTAGACATACTTAGTCTAGTCTGAATATTAATAGACGTATCGAGAACTAAAGAAGTACCTATTTGTATCACAACCTATTTGACGTATTTCTAGGTATGTATATGATAAGGAATAGAGAGAAGTAACATCGAGCAATAGGTAGATCTTTATCAAGTTTAAAGTCAGGTGTCCATTTCTGTAACCACATTGCATTCCTTCAATTTCTGTGACTCTCTTAAACTAAACTATATTGAAATTATCTTCATTGGTGAAATTTAGAAACATGTTGTAATTATCGAATACTCCAATCTTTGTTTGTCCATTCACATGGAAGAGCTCTTTGAATTTGAATCTAATTTTCTCAATTTAAGATATTGACTTTTGGAAATTTTCGACGATAGTGAGCCTAAATTCATCAGCCATAACTCTATAGTAATCCTTTGCCTTGAAAATAATGGTCAGCATCCCTCTATGGGTGGTTTGCCTTACCAAAATTGGTTCTCTGAGCTGCCGAGTTCCATTGATTTGTAGTTTTGAGGAAGTACCAACTGTATTAGCATATGAGGGTAAATTTGGATTATTAGGAGTTATGGAATTGATAGGCGGGAATTGTTCCTGGTCATGAATGGTTATGGGATCTCCATCCGATGGTACCATTCGGCATATCACATCAAAGATATAGTGGAGTTGTTGACAATGTATTCTAATAGGTCTTTGTACGGAAAGATTTTAAGAGAGAGAATTTTTTACTCGACTTTTTATCTCACTTATAAGACTACACTAGGTAATTCAATCCCTTTTGATCTAACCCACATCAAAAATCTTTCGAATGAAGAACAATAAAAATGTGAAATCTTATGTTTAAGGCATCTTTGTTTTGTAACAATTGAATGTACATGTTCATTGAGTTTGTATCTGTGTTATGGAGAATAAATCAAAAAAGAAATACTTTCTCTCTATTCTAGAACGACTATTAACGGTCAAATTTAGCCCATTTGATCCATGCTCAACCTTTATGAAGTCATTGAGAGGCCAGCTTCCAACGCATCCAATGAAGGATCTTGTAGGGATGGTACAAGCACTAGTAATGGTGAAAATCGGGAAAAACTCACATATGCTAACACCTGATAAGAAAAGGAAAAGATTATTACTATAAAAACCATGCACAATGATATTCCGACAATTATTTTCAAGGCTTTAGATTACTATGGTATTATGGTTGAAGAATGTATATACATTTTGGTGGGTCGATTTCTAAAGGCAAGACCACAGATTTATAAAATTAGGTAGAAATTCAAAGAGATGGTAAAGCTCAAAGGATCCTCTAAAATTGGAGTCTTCGACAACCACAATGTCTTCAAAGACTTGACAAATAAGGAAGATTTTAATAACGTATGTTTCCAAAGGGTGATTAAAATAGAAGGATTGCAGATGTGGCTACAAAAATGATCTCTAGATTTCAAGCCAGAGAAAGATCTTCCTATTGCTCCAATGTGGGTTCTCTTACCTGGTTTTCCTTTTCACAAACATACTTGGCACTATATAAAACAATTGCTAGTGCAGTAGGAACACCACTCACACTGTATGCTACTACTAGCTCTAGAACTAGTCCAAGTATGGACAATATACATGTAGAAGTTGACCTGCTAAAACCTTTACCATAACAACAGTGGGTAGCGCTAGAGTCTAAGGACTCACCTCTTAAAGGATATTTTCTGAATTTGGAATACGAAGGTAACCCAAAGTACTACAAATACTGCAAACAATTGAGACACAATACCACTAATTAAAAGGTACTGGAGAAAAGAAGAATGATTTGGAGAAAAATATGAATATTGTGGAGGGGAAAAAATTCATAGAAAAGAGAAGACTTGAAGATCAAAGAAAAACTATGATTTCTACCAATCACACCGACATAGGACAAGCACGGGAGACTCATGAATCAAGTGCCCCCAAAAGCTTGTGAAATGTATCGATAAGAATGTGCACCAAGAATCAAATGTAGTAAGATATAAATAGAAAAAGAAGAAAGAACAGAAACACAAAAAAAATGCCATGAAGAAAAGTAAGATTCTCCTAAAAAATATATCTCTATAGGAATTTGGGGGAAAACATAAAAATTCAAACCATGTTATTAAGGTTGTGAAAGATTTTGTTTTGGACACTAAGGCAGAGTTAACATCATTCAAATCCAGGACATATGAAATAATGAAAAAAGGATATGCTAACACAGAGTGGTTCAACAAAGGTAAGAAAGACTGTGGAGGATAAGGTGAGTAATTTTTGTCAAGATGGTGATAGTAATCATAATCGAGAAAAGACTAGAAGATAGAGGAAGGGAAGATTTCATCTCCCATAGAGAATTCTCAACCTTGCCTCCCTTCTATGTGAAAAATAAAAAATTGTCATGACCCGAACTAGGGCCTGTCCATGATGGATATCCCAAGTCCACCAAAGACCAGAGACCACCCCCTTTGCCAAGCCAATACAAAACATAACATCTAGCAGTGGCTTAATTCCAAACATACAACAAGATAGGAAAGTAATAAACTCAACGAAATCTAAGAATGTCAACAATAATACTCAATCCACAGTAATATCTACAAAGCCTCTACTAAATTGTAAACAATCTAAGTCCGTACATTCCCTCGACCTGACAATGACAATGACAATTATAATGTTAATGTGAACACTTTAGTTTTAGTTTATGAAAGAAAACCGATGGAATGATCAAGTCTTTCGGAGAATGGAGCTCACTAGTTCACCAAAAATGATTGACGAACTGAACTGATCTATCTAACACTACGCAGGAAAGTAGACTTGCCTTCGAGACCTGCATCGCATGGGAATACATCGTACTGATATAGTTAGTGGGTTGAACATGTAACTCAGGGATAAGGATAAGGTAATGACAATTCAAAATATAGCTCAACTTAATGTACATGGTCACATACATGTATGTATATAAATATACTTATATAAAATGCTAGGATATGGAACAAGGCTTAGCATGTATTTTAAAAATCTTAATCTTGGTTGTGTAGCATAACCGTCATAATAAGGCACCCACAGGCTATATGGGTCTAGCTCTCCCCCAACTGAAAGGGCTCTGTATGAAGCCGTACGAATCAGAGGATAATCATATGTACATATGCACCATAGGGGACTCGAACCTCCTTGCATATATCAAAGGTGACTAAAGCACCTAGTTATTTAACATGGGGGACTTGAACCACCCAATCAACTAATAAGGGGGACTCAAACCACCCAGTCAATTAGACCCTCACATCGATAACCGCAGTTTATAGTAATGGTCCTTCGAGACCTCCACTTTCATGACCCGACTACACATCCCTTTTTTAATCCCAATTAAAACACTTTTCACATATTCTTATTCATTAAACCACCATACACCTTTAGGCATACACTGTTGGTATCATCACACCAACTACACGTGCAAGGTAACATCATCATGCCATTTCAATGTCATTAACTTGGGAAAAATAACTCCCTATTTTCATTAATACAAGGTGGGGAAACACCGAATCCCTTTGTTCATTAAATCAAACCATCATATTTTAATAACCTTTTTACATCATGTAATTATTCCAAAAGTAGTGTATTCTAACTATACACATACTTAGAACCATTTACAAAAAATTAGGTTGAGGTTATTACCAATTCAATTGTCAATATTCATAAAATTTGGGAAAACTAAAGCCCCCTAGTTTATTCACCATGACCATGCACCCCATAAGTTTAAAACCATGTATAAAGCATGAACAATGCATAATAACTCATGGAAAATAATTTAAGAAACATTCATTCCAAAACCCTCAACCCATATCAAACCCTATGTTCAAATACAAATAAATAATAATATAATTTCACGCTTTAAGTAAACCAATTTTAAGGGTAGAGTAACATGCCTGAAATATCAAGAACTATAAAGAGAATTTTCCGTTGGAAACTCTAATTGATCAACTTTCAAGAAACCCTAAATATCTTGACCTTGGATAATTTAGAGAGTTTGAGAGGGGGTTTATGATTGATAAGGTTGTAAATAAGGGCCCCAAGTTGTTATATGTACGTGGGGTCTAAGTGGGTAAAGATAAAATATACAAAGTGCCCTTAATTAAAAGTTAAAAAATTATCAAAGTTACTACGGGACACTATACGACTCATAAGGATACATTATGACTCGTCACTACAAGTCGTAGTCAAGATAGTAACTGAAGGACCCTTCTCTGGTGACCCTATAATCCACACAATGTGACTCATTAGGAGACTCTATGACTCTTAGGGTCCTAGCTGTAACTAGGATAGAAACGCTTAGGGTACATACTAGCTTGGCTGTTGATGGGACCATACGACTCATTTAGACTCTTTACAACTCATTAGGATCCACTCATTATCAGGACAGTAACTTAGGCTTGTAATACCCCACACTTTTCCTAGCTTAAATTCGTTCCTAGAATGTTAAGAAATATCTTCCAAAATGAAGAATATTTATTTCGTGTGGAATTTTACAGATTTAGACAACCCATTGTGTGGAAAATTGAATAAGTTTTCCATCGATACCAAATTCACCCAAATTTGATACTCAGTTGAGGAGTTAGAGCATTTATTAAGTTGATAGTGTGCCACCTGGGCACTTCGCGCATCGCGGAGGTGGGTAAAATGATGATTTTCAAATTCTAATGGCCCTCCTCAATAGTCATGCATCGCGGAGAAGCCTAAATTCCTAATTTTCTCATTCTAGTTGACCGACGCAATATTGGTGCATCACGAAGAGAGCCAATTTCCCAGTTGTCGATTTCTAGTAGCCCAACGCGATGTTGGCGCATCGCGCCAGTGGTCAAAATGGAAAAACTATAGGGCACCACAATAGTTCTGTGTCACAGAGAAAGCCCAGTTTTCATTCATCATTTTCTAGTGAGCCATCGCGATAGTTACGTATCGTGGTGGCCAGCCAAATCGAGAAAATATACGTTTTCCAGTTCCATCTAAGAGTTTAAAAGGGATATTTTGGACAATTTCCAAGGCCCCAATCCGTCCAAAACACAAGATTAATCATATTCAAAGCACTTTGTGCTCATTATTCATCATTCTCTTCAAAAGCAAAACCCTAGAGCTCTAAAACCTCTTCTCCAATAAATCAAAATCCTCCATTGATTCTCTAAGAAAGCTTAAGATTGAGGATTTCCAAGGCTAGATAATCAAGAATCCATCTCCAAGAACTCAATTAGGAATTAATAATTCAAGTTTCTATATCTAATCATCTATCAATGTATGTGGGCTTTATGAACAAGGATCTTCTTCCATCCTTGTGCCCAAAACCAAGCTTTTACATTAAATTCATATGATTTTGAATGATATTACATGAGTTTTGCTTTAGGGTTCATACCCATTATTGTTATTTGCAAATTTATGACTTTCTGGGATATTTCAAAGATGAATTGCATGTCTATTTTCATACTTTCGTCCCTATTGTAGTAAATTACATATTTTGAGATGAATCATCATTGTTTTCATTATCAAGCATGATTATTATGATGTTTTGACATAAGATTGAAGCATGGGTTGTTACTCCAAGATTGAATATTATTATTTTAAGAAAGATGATGTTGTAAGAATCTTATTATCAGATTATTTACAGTTTTTCAGTAAAACTTTGATTTTTAATCATCGAATTAGATATGGAATCCACTTTTTAGATTATTATAGATTACAAAATTCAGATCAGCTTTATTTACAGATTTTATTAGATAAATGCATAATTGGTTTTAGATAAACCCTTATGCTAGTTTTAAAGTGAATTTACAATGAGATAGTGTAGCAAATTAAAGGGAGTAGTATTTAGTACCGAGTTGGGTATGATTCCAAGGTCTCATACCCCAAAACTACATATCACCATAGATTTGAGATTTCAGGTCCCACAGTGGGATGAGATAGTGATTACTTAAGTTGAGGTTATACTCCATGGAAAGAGTATAACACCTCTCCCCAACATGAGGTTTCTTTCTTAAAAGGACGAGATATTGGAATCTATGTAGCTCGCATGGTTTATGTCGGTTAGAATAACCTCTCTTGCAAAATAGTTTTTCCCTAATAGTAAAGCCTAACATAAAAGATTTATAAAAAATCTTTTAGAAAACTAAGTGTAAAGGCTCACAAAGTTTACTCAGATTATGCTTTATAGAAAGATAACAATTACAGACTTCAGATTTTAAATTTTAGATTTCAGAAGTGAGCTCTTTCTACACTTAGATAGTATGATTTACAAACAGAATACAAATATAGCTTTCAGAACTAATTGTTATGACTTACTAGATTTATAAAGTATGATTGATTTATTATTCATGATCTCAATATTGTAGATATTCTAGCTTATGTGAGTCATTTACATTTAGCATGCATTGTTTTATAAATCATGATGATGAGATGATGTTTTACTTATGCATTTCACCCCTATATACTCAGTACATCCTCAAAGTACTGATCCACATATATGTCTATGTGCTATAATGTCTCATAATATAGGTTCAGGTGCTCAGCATCAGCAGCGTGAGTAGTTCGAGCATCTTCATCTACATACTACAGTTGGTGAGTCCTCATAGGTCGGGGAATTGTTCACTCAGATTTTATATCTTATCAGTTTATGTAATTTAGTATTCTTTTCAGACAGTTCGTGTTAGCTGAGGGTTTGTCCCAGTGACTCTCTAGATGTTAGTAGTAGAGGCTAGTCAGACTACTGGTTGTGATTCAGCTTATTCAGTATTGATGTTTCATACATTATATTCAAATTATTCTTAGTTATTTCAGACAGTTTCCGTATTCAATATGACTTTTATGTATCTATTACCTTGATTATAAGATTTATATCTAGTAGAAGGCAGACAGGATTAGCTTAAGGCTACTCGTAGTCTTGAGCATCGTGTGACGTCTTTGGATCATATTTTGGGGCGTTACAAGGCTACCTTCACTGGACACCCTACAATTGGGGTTCTATGACCCATACAATGATACATTACGACTCGTAAGAAGAGTCATAGTCTGGACAGTGAGTTTAAAACTCAAAAAATTTTCAGGGACTAAAATTTGGAGTATTTTAAAAATCCATTAAAATTTTTATTGAACTCAAATATGAAGAAGGCAATTAAAGAAAAAATGGAGGTGACATGAAAGTAAATAATACTAAAAAGAAGGGATTAAGGAAACTTGTGGAAGCAAGGAAATTCAAGAGGAGGAAAAACAATATCCTAATAGCAATGATGAGGATGTTCAAAACTTTAATTAGGAATAAGATCAAAGAAAAAGAAAGAAATCTCAATCTAATACAGAAGAACAAAATGATGAAAAAAACAACAAAATGGAACAAAGAAGAGTCTTGACTAATTCCTTTTCTTTAGAGTCTAGAGGAAGAAATAAAATCAGAAATAAGGACAAACCTAATGGGATGAAGTCTGCAAAAAATAAGAAAAAAAAACAAAGACAAAGTGCCCCACCCCCTAAAATATCCTATGTTTAACACTATATTTTGGAATATTATAGGGTGAGGTCTATAAAATCCATTCATAGATTGAAAGTACATGTGAATAATAGAGCTACTTTTGTAGCAATATCAGAACCCTTCTTCCATCATAGCAAAATGAGGGCTATAAAAATTATCTTGATTTTCATCAGTGTATAACTAATAACAATGGTCAAATTTAGTGTTTTGGGAAAAATTATGATTATTTTTAAATTAAAGAAAACATATATCAACAAATTACCATCAAGTTTTAAAATAATCCCAGTGACACTGGCAATTTTGTGACAGTTGTATATGCCAAGTGCACTACCTTGGAGAGAATTTATCTTTGGGAAAGTACCAATGGTATGAGAAATACTATTAATGGTTCTTGGTGTATATGGGGTCACTTCAATGTTATTATGGACCAAGATAAAAAACTTGGGGGTAAACCTCACAAAACTTACAGTAACATGTAATTTAGAACTTATTTAGATAATCATAGTTTAACTGCGATATACAGGTCCAAAACATATGATGCAATGATTGAATTTCTTATAAGAGAGTTTGGAAGAGGTTGGATAGAGTTTTCGTTAATAATGACTGGACTCTCAAATTCTAAAATAATATTGTTGAACACCTACCTAGAATATGTTCTGATCATAGGCCCTTCTTTTAAAATTTAGTAAATATCAGAAAGAATATACCAGATTCTTGGGCTACTCAATATAATTTTATGGATATTATGAGTGAAGTATGGAAGAAGGAGGTAAAAGGTAATTCCATAGGGATTCTCAAGAATTAGAGGAGACATCTTAGTATATGGTCCTAACAGATCATTAGTGATATCAATGAGGATGTAAAGGAGTAGGATCCTAAGATAAAACTTTTTGAGAATTAGTATATGAGTAATTGCAATAGTCATAGTAGAGAAGAGCTAAATAAAGGTTATGATAAGTATGTCAGGTGACATAATATGCAGGATAATATAACACAAAACTCATATAAACTGCATCAAATATGGTGATAAAATACTAGGTATTTTCAGAGTGTTCTGAAGAATAAGAGGAGAGACTTCAGATTCATCATATCAAAGATCATAGTGATGAATAGATCCAGGGTAATGATGATATTCCAAAAGTTTCTATCAAACATTTTGAGAAACAATTCAACCTTAATCATAATTATAGGATCAATAGATTTTTAAATCTTATTCCTAGAGTGGTTACTGATGATAATAATACTTGGCTCACAAGAATGCTATCAAGGATGAAATTGAATAAGTTGTTTTTGATATGAGTAGTATGAGGTTTGTTTGTCCTAATAGCTTCAATAGAAAATTTTTCCGGGTTTGCTGGAATATTATATAGGAAAAGCTTGTGAATTTTGTTGAGAAATTCTTCAAAGGTAAGAATCTGACCAAGTTTTTAAATCATACTTGTCTTGCTCTCATTCTTAATATTGATAATCCTTGTCCTTTTTTGATCTTATGCCTATTAGCCTTAGTAATTTAACTAAAAATATTTTGTCTAAGATCATGGCTAATAGGCTCAATCCTGTTTTTCTAGTCTTATTTCTGAAAAACAAGGTGGATTTATCTCTAGTAGGCTTATCATAGACAATGTGATGATAGCTGAAGAGATTATCCATAATATTTCCATGAAAAACTTTAGGGGTAATGCTGCGATAAAACTTGACATGGCAAAAGCATATAACAAACTTTCTTGGAATTTCTTGAAGAAAGTTTTAAGAAGGCTTGGTTTTAATAATGTTTTGATTGATCTTATCTAGAGATCCATCTCCAATGTATGGTATTCTGTGATCATCAATGGGACTAGGCATGTTTTCTTCACTTAATCACATAATTAAAAATATAGAGATCCAATTACTCATGCACTTTTTGTTATTGCTACAGAGGTTCTTATAAAATCTCTTAACAGTCTCCTAGATTATCCAAATTTTATTCCTTTTTTTCATGCACAGAAATGGTCGTCTGACCACTCATTTGGTCTATGCTAATAACGTTGTCATCTTTAGTAGTGGAAAACATAAATCTATCAACTTAGTCATGAAGCAATTTAGAAAATATGATAGTATTTTTGGGCAAATGGTAATGCTTCCAAGAGTTATTTTGTCACTAGTCCCAATCCTTGTGCTCATAGAATAAACATGTTGATGTGCACCGGTTTCATGGAAAAATATTTTTCCTTCACTTATCTAGGTGGCCTATCTACACTAATAGAAAAAGGGTAAGCTATTTTGATAGAATAGTTACAAAAATCTTCAATAGATTGAATGGGTGGCAAGGCAAAATGCTCTCTTACGAGGGTAGAGAGGTTCTCATAAAGAGCGTTCGTTAAGCTCTTCCTGTACATATTCCTAGTGCTATATACCCTCTAAAGAAGATTCTTGAACTCATTGCTAAACATCTTGGAAACTTCTTTTGGGGTACTATTAATAGCAAAAAGAAATACCATTGGTGCTTTTGGGCAAGCTTTGTTTCCCCAAAGATGAATCTGGGATTGGTACAAGATTTAATAAAGTCATTTCTACCACTCTTGATTTAAATATATGGTGGAGATTTAGATTTTCTAATACCCAGTGGAAATAATTTCTAATAGTCAACTATTGTGATAAAAAGCATCCTGTGATGAAGAAATGGATTTCCAGAAACTCTAAACCTTAGAAACACCTCTTTAGGATAGTGTCACGACCCAAGACTAACCCCTAGTCATAACACGGATCTTGAAACCAAAAGTGATCCTAAGTTAACCCATGAACTAGCATATTGCTTGAGCAACTAATTTTAAATTGTATAAAAACTAAATTTACTGAGCAGAAACATGATCATAAGAAGGTTTGAATAAATAAAATACTTATAAAGTTTACAACATGATAAAACTGAAGAAAGAAACTTGAATTACATATCATGACTCTGACTAACTATCTATAAAGCCTCTACTATACTAGCTGTAGATAGTTGGGACATGCCTCCAACTACCACTAATCAATACATATGAATAATAAAAATACAACATAGTACATGAACTACAAATGACTGGAGTTCTCAAAATAGGAGAACTCATCACTTGTAGGATGAAGACTGGGAACTGTATGACGCTGGGTATGAGCTATATGGTACCTCCATTATGAAGGATGTAGCCACAAACTCATATATGTGGTCAGTATATTGGAATGTAATGAGTATATGGAGACATGGACTAAATTATGAAAATATTTAAAACATTTTTTAAGACTGGGGACATAAGTTATTTGCTCAAAACATATATTTAAAACATGGCTATACGTTAAATTGTAAGTCATAGTTAATCTAAAAACAAATTTGTAAGTTGGGAAATGGTAAAACATGAATACTGTATGTAGATCTCATGTAAAGATTAACATACTGTAAAATTTAACTGAGGATCATGTATGGATACCGATTATAAAAACATGAACATGTAAAATTGAGAATGCAAGACCAAGCATAAAAATGTACAAACATGATTTGAATAACTAGATAACTGAAATCTGAATAATTGAATAGCTGATGTCTGAATACTTGGTCATGTAAACATGAACTGACACACTCTAAATACTATAATGAGACTATAGTAGAAAACTATAACTGATATGGCACAGTCTGAGCTACCGAGGTCTAAGCTGTAACCCTAGTTGGAATGGTGTTGGTACCTTACTAGGGGTAACAACACATAGCTGACGATATGGATCCATAAGGCTGATGTCCCGAAGGACGAGAGTGACATGCCTAACTAACCGGGGACCCCTCAAAATCTATGGTGATTCCATAGGTTTGGAACATAGGTACTATTACTAACGATTCATACCTAACTATTAGGGGAGCCACCATCCCTACATTCACTCAGTGCTAGGAGTTACTCCCAACTAAATGACACTATTATTATTATCGATTTAATATGATATGATATGGTACTGTACTGATAAATGCCCAGCATAAACATAATAATTTGAATCTGATGGTAAAATCATGGTCTGACAGGCTTATTACTTAGAAATAGAAACATGTGAAACACATAGGTATCGGGTGTTCATAACCCTCCTGCACTGAATGATCAAAAAATATGATAACCAAGTTTAAAACAGTGGTGTGATATCATAGTTCAAAGACCCAAAACATAAGTCATTTCAATAATTGGGTGAAATATATGAACTTGAATATGGGGATGAGTTAAACTTGAGAAAACAACATATTCACATGATTTAACTTATAACTCGAAGATTTTGCATGGAATCACTTGAATAGAACATGAGTAATTGAAGTTTAAATCATGAAATAAACTAGTTTACATGGGAACACATGTTGACATGTCTTGAATTCACATTACTAAGAAAAACATAGATAAAAATTCATAAGTTGCATGAATAATTTTATAAAATAGGATAAAATTCATACTTTTAAACCAAAAAAGGGTTTTTTGGCTCAATGGGTGGAAGAAACCCATTGATGAATACCCACATACCTCAATTACTTAAATCGTTAAAGAAAACTTGGACTTGGAGCTTAAAGACTTGAATTCTTGGAGACAAAGTTGAATTGAATTTCTTGTTCTTGGGAAGAGAGGCTTGAATTGCTCGTTCTTGGAAAGGGAGAGGGTTTCTACATGAGTAATTTTGAGGATAATGGGAAAATAATACCCTTTTGAGTAATATAAGTCGTGTTTTGAATAACTAGGGTTAAGGGTAAAGGACCAAATCACCCCTTGGCCCTTTTAATCATGAAGCTGGAAACACAATGCCACCACATCATGGATCCTATCTCGGGGAATAGTGTAGCACCCAAAATCTTATACCCAGAATGATACACGGTGCTCATAACCCCAAAGGACCATAAGCTAATCCATGACTAATATTTGTACCTGTACACTACATAATATGACATAATAATGCAGAAACATAAACTGAAAAGCCATAAGGTTCAATACTGAACGTGATCTGAACAATACATCTGTGTGAGGTAATAAAATACCCAAAACTAAACTGAACATACTGAATTCTGAAACATGATAGTCTAGAAAGCCTCTAACTGAGTGACCTATCTGAGTAAAGAGTTGATAGGATATATCCCCAACTAACTCCAACTAATAAACTGATTAATGAGATAATAGGGAAATAATCATGTCCTTGAAAGATGAGGACTCGCTTCTAACTCTGTCTACAGATATCTAGAATCTATTGTTGCTCTGGAGCTTGTGTCTTTAAACCTATGGTATAAGACTCCATAGCACAAATACGTCAGTACTTTGAATGTACTGGTATGCATGTAAGGTAGGCTGAATGCATGGGGTTCATATGCATAAACAATAATAATAACTGACTAGCTATCATGAGCGTGAGAATACATGCATAAGACATAAAAACTGACACTAATACTGTGATAACATGATTATTGAATCTGAATATAACTAATAACATGAGTGACTGTATCTAACAGTTCTGAATCTGATGGAACTATCTGAGTTTCGTACTGTATCTGAGTTGACTGTATCTAACAGTCCTAAAATCTGAAGAACTATCTGAGTTCTATTACTGAGACTGATTGACTGTATCTGATAGTCATGATTCTGTAACATGAAACTGTGGAAAGTAGTTATCTAACATACATGCCCCTAATACGCCATTATGGTTGAGTTAGGGTCTAATCTGTAACCCTAATTGGAAGGGTGTCAATACTATACCACCGGTAAAGACAAGCTGTGGGCGACCTTTATCTGATAGCGTTCCCTATACAAGAATGGTGGGTCCCTTATCTGATAGTGCTTATCCACATCATCAACCCTCATCGACAGTGTTAATGTCTCAACCTATGCTGGCTACATAGTTCTGGAACACTAGGATAACTGCTAAAGATCACACCCTCATCTGATAGAGTGTGTTCCCATCCTTGGGTTCACTTGGTGCTAATTTCTACTCCCATCTGAATGGACACTGAACATGATTTACTGAACTGAACATGAGCTAAATTTTTGAATTTCCATTTTCTGATGGAATACTACTAATATCTGACCGCTGACTGAGGTCATGAGATCATGGAGATTTTATGAGTTATAAGACTGTCTGAAGTCTAAGGATCATAGCTTGACTGAGAGTATCGTGAAAACATGACATGGCTCTAGGCATACAGCTAGTGTTTCAGGTACGAGTATCCCCAGTACTCGATGGAAGGAAAACTGACCCATCATAACTTACTTGGACATATAGCTAACATCATAATCCATAATACATTTATAGAAGCATTTCATCAAAACATTTGATAGGCATAACTTGTACATACATGGGGATTTCACGGTATCATGCAAGTTAGGCATTTTTCCTTCATCTAGGCATTTAATCAAACATATTGTAGGCATGGTACATGTAAACATCATTGTACAATAATTAAACATCATGGTTTAATTCTAATTTCATCATTCAAGGGTTTAGTCATAGGTTTGCATGAATCTATATCTATAATAATTTAACCCACATAGAATTTATCACCCAACATGGAGTAGAATTTAATTTCTCATTATCCACATGAACAAGAGAAGCCCAATCATGAAATTCATAAGAAAATCCATAAACTTGAATTTAGAAAAGGGATTCTTGGGCTTCAAAGATGAAAGGAGTCCATGAATGAACACTATGCATACCTTAATTCGTAATTTTGAGAAGATTAACGGTGAAACCTTCTTGAAATTAGATCTTCTATGAAAACCCTAGCTTGTTCTTGAGAGAAACTAGTATATTTTAGGTAAAAAGTGGTTGAATCACATGTTAAAGGGCTTAAATAGGGGTGGGAAGTGGACCCTTTTAACCCTAGATGCGTCATTTAATTTCAATAAAATTTTCCCAAACTGAAACCCTATCGTGATGTGGCACTATCGCATCATGTCAGTGGAATTTAATAATTGGAAAAATGAGGGATGGCGCGACGCGGATCCATCACGTTTCCCCTTCTTTTGTGTCCTGGAACTTTGGTGTGACGCGGAGGAAATTGTGCTAAGACACTGTAAAAGGATAATTCAAAATTTAGGCTCTAGCGTGATGCGCCATAATCACGGACCCCTACTGGAATTTGCCAAATGCCATTTTCCTCTTGTGGAGAAGCACACCACTGACTAATATGGCACTTTTTTACGATAGGAACTTGAAATAGTCGTAACTTCTGACCTGGTTATCGGATTTGGGTGAATCATATATCAATGGAAAGCTTATTGAATTTCCCACATGACAAAAAGTGAAAATCTTGGTTATTCCTCATGAAATAACCATCATTCAATTTAGAAGTTAATATTAGATATTCTTGAGATGAAATTAGCTAGGAAAAGTATGAGGTATTACAATATCTCCTCCTTGAGATCATTCTTCCTCGAATAAGATGGACTGAGAGGGGGAGAAAAGACAACTAGCGTACATGATAAACATGAATAGCTAGAACATGATCTCATGACTAACACGGCTGATGAACTAAACATATAATACTGAACATGCATATCTGAAGCATATGTAACTAATTCATAAATGCATGACTGAGTGTTCTGAAGAACTAAGTTTCTCATAATGAGAATGCATGTCTGATGTATAATTACATAACTGTAATGATACGTACGTGCATGAATGAATATGCAATGGTTCTTGACACCAAGTTTCTAATGGGAACATGAGCATAAAGCTGCATACCAAGTTTATGATGAACACCAAACATGAAGCTGAGTAAGCTTACAGAGAACTGTTACCATGAGCTTGATTTGAGTTAGCGAAGAAGAGGTGAGGATACTTGGGGCACATGTCTGCCTCTGCTTCCTAAGTAGCTCCCTCGACAAACTAATTTCTCCAAAGAACCTTAACTAGAGGTACTTCTTTATTCCCAATCTATAAGTCTGATAGTCTAAGATTTTGACTGGAATCTCTTCATAAGAGAGAGTGTTCTGAACATCAATGCTCTGAATAGGAACTACAACTGATGGGTCACTTATGCACTTCTTGAGCAAAGAGACATGAAATACTGGATGAACTGCGACTAGATCTGAAGGAAATTCAAGCTTATAAGCTACCTTGCTGAATCGACTGAGAATCTTGAAGGGACCAATATATCGAGGACTGAGTTTCCCTTTATTATCGAAATGCTCCACTCCTTTCATGGGAGAGATGTTTAGGTAGACAGAGTCACCAATCTCAAACTTGAGATCTTTTCTATGAACATCTGCATAAGACTTTTGTCAGCTCTGAGCAGCCCAAAGTCGTTCTCTAATCAACTAAACTTTCTCTAACATGTCGAATACCAAGTCAGACCTATGACTGAGGCCTCACCAACTTCGAACCAACCAATTAGAGATCTACATCTCCTATCATAAAGACCTTTGAATGGAGCTATCTGAGTACTGGAATGATAGTTGTTGTTGTATAAAAACTTAATCAAAGGTAGGTGGTCATCCCAACTTTCCTTGAAATGAATTGCACACACCCTTAGCATATCTTCTAACGTCTGAATGGTTCTTTCTGCTTGATCATCTATCTGAGGATGAAAAGTTGTACTAAGATGAACTTGGGTACCAGACCTTTTTGGAATGCTTTCCAGAAATGAGAGGTGAACTGAGTACCTCTGTCTAAGATAATAGATAGTGGAACACCATGCAATCTGACCAACTCCCAGATATAGAGTTTGGCATAATCCTCGGCTGAATAAGAGGTATGAACTAGAAGGAAATGAGCTAATTTGGTCATTCTGTCTACAATGACCCATACTGAATCATATTGATGACGAGTTCGAGGCAAACCCATCACGAAGTCTATGATCACAACTTCCCACTTCCAAGTAGGAATACTAAACTCCTACATAGAACCACTAGGCTTTTGATGCTTTATCTTAACCTGCTGACATGTCGAGCACTTATCCACAAACTCTGTAATGTCTCTCTTCATCCCACTCCACTAATAGATTTCCCACAAGTCACGGTACATCTTTGTGTCCCCTAGACGAATAGAGTAGCGTGCACCATGTGCTTCTATAAGAATTCATTTCCTTAAGTCATCTACACCTAGAACACAAAGACGACCCTGACAACGAAGAACACTATCTCTCCCTTAGAAGAAAACCTCTATTTTCTAATTTTGACATGACTCTTTCAACTTGACAAGGCTGGGATCTCTATCTTGCTTTTCTTTTACCTTGGAAACTAGAGATGATTCTGAACTACTCTGAACCCATATATCACCCTCATCTATATCGACTAAGCGAATGCCTAGTCTGGTAAGCTGATGTACTTCCTAAGCTAACTTTTTCTTAGTGTCATCCACATGAGCAACACTACCTATAGACAGTCTACTGAGAGCATCGGCCACTACATTGGCCTTGCCCGGGTGATAGAGGATACTCATGTCATAATATTTTAAGAGCTCTAACCACCTTCTCTGATGAAGATTGAGGTCTTTCTGAGAAAAGACATACTGAAGACTCTTATAATCTGTGAAGACATCTACATGAACTCCGTACAGATAATGCCTTCAAATCTTCAAGGCAAAGACTACGACTGCTAACTCAAGATCATGAGTAGGATAACTCCTCTCATGGGGTTTAAGCTGTCTGGAGGCGTAGACAATGACCTTACCATGCTGCATGAGGACACAACCTAGACCCACTTTGGATGCATCATAATATACTACAAACCCATTGAACCATCTAGGAGAGCTAAGACTAGAGATGAGGTGAGTCGAGTCTTCAACTACTAAAAATTCTTCTCGCAAGGATCTGACCACTGAAACTTGACTTTCTTCAGAGTCAATCTAGACATAGGGGATGCAATAGAAGAAAATCCCTCAACAAACCATCTGTAATAGCTATCCAAACCCAAGAAACTCCTGATATTTGATGGAGATATAGGGCGAGGCCAATATCTTACTGTTTTGGTCTTTTGAGAATCCACTCTAATTCCATTACCAGAAATGATATAACCAAGGAATGCTAGTGACCTTATCCAAAATTTGCACTTACTGAATTTGGCGAATAGCTGATGATCTCTGAGAGTCTGAAGTACTATTTTGAGATGGTCTGCATGATCATGCTCACTACAGGAATAGATTAGAATATCATCTATGAAGACTATGATGAACATGTCCAAGTACTTCTTGAACACACGGTTCATCAAGTATATAAAAGCTTTTGGGGCATTGGTAAGACCAAAGGACATAACTAAGAATTTGATATGATCATACCGAGTACGGAAGCTATTTTTGAAATGTTACATTCTCTGACTCTGAGCTGATGATAGCCGGATCTGAGGTCTATCTTAGAGAAATAACCGGCTCTCTAAAGTTGGTTAAACAAGTCATCAATTTTTGGGAGAGGATACTTGTTCTTGATCGTGACCTTATTAAGTTGACGGTAGTCTACACACATCCTAAGAAAACCATCTTTCTTGTGCACAAATAATACTGGAGCACCCCGCAGGGAAATGTTGGGCCTGATGAATCCCTTATTTAAGAGATGCTTTAATTGTTCTTTCAGTTCTTTGAGTTCTGCTGGTGCCATTCTATATGGAGGCATAGAAATAAGATGAGTATCTGGAAGAAGATCAATGTCAAAGTCTATTTTTCTTTCGGGAGGAGTTCCTGGAAAATCTTCGGGAAAGACATGTGACTATTCATTCACTACTGGGACTGATTCAAGATTGGGAGTTCTATAACTAGTGTCCTTAACTCGAACAAGATGATATACACACTCTTTAGATATCAATTTCCTTGCTCAAAGTTAGGAAATAAGCTGACCTCTGAAAGTGGATACACTACCCTTCCACTCTAGGATGGGTTCATTCAGAAACTGAAATTGGACTATTCTATTTCTGGAATCGACTGTGGCATAGCAGGAATAAATCCAATCCATACCAAGAATGACATCAAAATCGTCATCTCTAATTTGACTAAGTCTACTGAAGTGACTTTCTGAGATATCATAACCGGGCAGTTCCTGTATACCCAACGGGCTATGATAATTTTACCCACTGGGGTAGAGACCGAAAAGGGCTCTTCTAGGATTTTGGGACCGATTCCAAAATTGCCTGCTATATAGGGAGTAATAAAAGACAAAGAAGCTTTTGGATATAGCAAAGCATAAACATAAACATGAAAGATCTGTAATGTACCAGTAACTACATTAGGAGAATTTTCCTGATCCTGTCGAGACTGAAGAGCATAGAGACAATTTGGGCGTTGCCTACTAGTAGCACTGGTGGTGGTACCCTGCTGATTCAGGTAACCTGACTAAACTAAGGAGTAGATATGACTCTGATAACCTGACTGAGGGTAGTCTCTGATTCTGTGGCCTGGCTTGCCACAACCAAAATAGACATCACTACCAACTCTGCAAGCACCCTTGTGGTTCTTACCACAAGTTTGACAAAGGGGATTAGTTCGAGCATTGCTAACACTGCCCTGAGACCTAGAGCCTGGCGCTCTATCTCTGTTACCCTTCCTGAACTTAGGAACTGGAGCACTGGCTGAAGAAGGAGCTGGAACTGATGACTTAGGAAAAAACTGGAAACGGTTTTCTCCTTCTGATTTAGGCTGAGCGAAGTTAAAACTACCTGTTTTCGCTCTATTATTCTTCTTCTCCCCCTACTTAATTTTCTTCTCCTCTATCTGCTAAGCATGAGTCATAATACTGGCTAAATTTATGTCACTGTTCAGTATGGTAGATCTGCACTCATTTACCATGCTATCATCTACCCTTGAAGCAAAATTACTCATCTTGGCTCTGTTGTCTGCAACTACATGAGGGGCATATCTGGCTATTTGAGTAAACTTAAGAGAATACTCTTTCACCATCATATTGCCCTACCTGAGGTTAATAAATTCTAGCACCTTAGCCTTCCTAAGCTCTTGGGGAAAGAATCTGTCTATGAATGTGATGACAAACTCCTCCTACTCTATAGGACCTGCATAATCTGACCTTTCTGACTTCCACTGTTTGAACCAAGTATGATCCACATCCTATAATTGATATGCATTTTGCTCAACACTCTAAACACTAGTCACCCCCATGATGTCTGTCACCTTCTGAACCAAATCAATGAATTCCTGTGGGTCCTCATCTACCTTAGACCCAAGGAAGGATGGAGGATTCATTTGGGTGAATTCCCGAATCCTAGCTGTGGTCAAATTGTCCACTGGTTTGGCTAGAATGATTGTTGGCCATTCATTTTGAGTGTCAACTAACTGAGCAAGAGTAGTGAATGCGTCCCTGAACTCCGCATCAGAAACATGATCGCCCAAAAGATCTTTGGGCTGAGGTTCTTACCACAAGTCTAACAAAGAAGATTAGTTTGGTCATTGCTAACACTGCCCTGAGACCTAGAGACTAGCGCTCTATCTCTATTACCCTTCCTGAACTTAGGAACTGGAGCACTGGCTGAATAAGGGGCTGGAACTAATGACTTAGGACAAAACTGGGAATGGTTTCCTCCTTCTAATTTAGGCTGAGCGAAGTTGAAACTACCTATTTTTGCTTTCTTATTCTGCTTCTCCCTCTGCTTAATTTTCTTCTTCTCTATCTATTGAGCATTAGTCATAAACCTGTCTAAAGTCATGTTACTGTTCAGCATAGCAGATCTTCACTCATTTACCATGATATTATTTACCCCTGAAGTGAACTTACTTATCTTGGCTCTGCTGTCTGCAACCACATGAGGGGCATAACTGGCTATTTGAGTAAACTTAAGAGAATACTCTTTCACCATCATATTACCCTTCCTGAGGTTGATGAATTCTAGTACCTTAACCTTCCTAAGCTCTTGGGGAAAGAATTTGTCTAAGAATGCGGTGACAAACTCCTCCTACTCTATAAGACCTGCATAATCTAACCTTTCTAACTTCCAGTGTTTAAACCAAGTATGAGCCACATCCTACTACTGATATGCAGCTAGCTCATCACTCTTAACAGTAGTCACCCCCATGATGTCTGTCACCTTCTAAACTATATCAATGAATTCCTGTGGGTGCTCATCTACCTTAGACCAGAAGAATGATAGAGGATTTATTCGGGTGAAGTCCCGAATCCTAGCTGTGGCTGAATTGGCCACTGGTTTGGCCGGAATGACTGTTGGCCATTCATTTTGAGTGGCAACTGACTGAGCAAGAGTAGTGAATACAGCCCTGAACTCCGCATGAGAAACATGATTGCCCAAAGGATCTTCAGGATGAGGGGCTGATTAATTTCTGTTTCTTCTTTTAGGAGGCATGTTCTATAGAAAAAAGGGGGAAACAAATTAGACTGAGAGATTGACTTGAGATTATTCTCACTGGCACAACATGAATATCGAAAGAAGGGAAACTGTTCCTAAAACATCTTATAGCCTTTTTCACATAAATGTGGCGCGCAACATACCCATGTACAAGACTCTACTAGATACAGCTTTCAGAATTCCTAGGACTCTATTGAACCTTAGGCTCTGATACTAAGTTTATAACACCCCAAATCTTATACCCAGAATGTTACACGGTGCTCATGACCCCGAAGGACCACAAGCTAACCCATGACTGATATTTGTACCTATACACTACATAATATGACATAATAATATGAAAACATGAATTGAAAGGCTATAAGGTTCAATACTGTACGTGATCTGAATGATATAACATCTGTGTGGGGTAATAAAATACCTAAAATAAAATAGAACATACTGAAGTCTGAAACATGATAGTCTAGAAAGCCTCTAACTGACTGAACTATCTGAATAAGGAGTTGATTGGATATATCCCTAAATAACTTCCACTAATAAACTAATTAATGAGATAATAGGGAAATAATCATTTCCTCAAAAGATGAGGACTTAATTCTAACTCTTTCTACGGATATCTGGAATCTACTGTTGCTCTGGAGCTCGTGTCTCTGAACCTATGGTATAAGACACCATAGCGCAAATGTGTTAGTACTTTGAATGTACTGGTATGCATATGAGGTAGGCTGAATGCATAGGGTTCATATGCATCAATAATAATAATAATAACTTACTAACTATCATGAGTATGAGAATACGTATATGAGACATAACAACTGACACTAATACTGTGATTACATAATTACTAAATCTAAATATAACTGATAACATGAGTTACTGTATCTGAAAGTCCTAAATCTGATGGAACTATCTGAGTTTCATACTATATTTGTATCTGACAGTCCTAAAATTTAAAGAACTATCTAAGTTCTATTACTGAGACTGATTGACTGTATCTGACACTCCTAATTCTGTAACATGAAACTATGGGAAGTATTTATCTAACCAAAATGCCCCTGATACGCCATTATGGCTGAGTTGGGGTCCAATCTGTAACCCCAATTGGGAGGGTGTTAATATCACGCCACTAGTAAGGACAAGCTTTGGGCGACCCTTATCTGATAGTGTCCTCTATAAGAGAATGGTGGGGCCCTTATCTGATAGTGATTATCCACCTCATCAACCCTTATCAACAGTGTTGATGTCTCAACCTATGCTGGCTACATAGTTCTAGAACACTAGGATGACTGCTAAAGATCGCACCCTCATCTGATAGAGTGTGTCCCCATCCTTGGGTTCACTCGGTGCTAATTTCTACTCCCATCTGAATGGAAACTGAACATGATTTAATGAACTGAACATGAGCTAAATTTTTGAATTTCCATTTTCTGACGGAATACTACTAATATCTGACAGCTGACTGAGGTCATGAGATCATGGAGATTTTATGAGTCATAAGACTGTCTGAAGTCTAAGGATTATAGCTTGACTGAGAGTATCGTGAAAACATGACATGGCTCTAGGCATACAACTAATGTTTCAGGTACGAGTATCCCCAGTACTCGATGGAAGGAAAACTGACCCATCATAACTTACTTGAACATATAGCTAACATCATAATCCATAATACATTTATAGAAGCATTTCATCAAAACATGTGATAGTCAAAACTTGTACATACATGGGGATTTCATGGTATCATGCTAGTTAGGCACTTTTCCTTCATCTAGGCATTTAATCAAGCATATTGTAGGCATGGTACATGTAAACATCATTGTACAATAATTAAACATCATGGTTCAATTCTAATTTCAACATTCAAGGGTTTAGTCATAGGTTTGTATGAATCTATATCTATAATATTTTAACCCACATAGAATTTATCACCTAACATGGAGTAGAATTTAATTTCTCATTATCCACATGAACAAGAGCAGCCCAATCATGAAATTCATAAGAAAATCCATAAACTTGAATTTAGAAAAGGGATTTTTGGACTTCATGGATGAAAGGAGTCCATGAATGAACACTATGCATACCTTAGTTCGTCATTTCGTGAAGACTGATGGTGAAACCTTCTTGAAATTAGATATTCTATGAAAACCCTAGCTTGTTCTTGAGAGAAACTTGAGAGAAACTAGTATATTTTGGGTGAAAAGTGGCTGAATCACATGTTAAAGGGCTTAAATAGGGGTGAGAAGTTGACCCTTTTAACCTTTGATGCATCATTTAATTTCAGTAAAATTTTCCCGAACTGAACCCCTAGAGCAACTCAATGCTATCGCACCGTGTCACTAGAATTTGACAATTGGAAAATAGAGGTATGGCATGATGTGGAACCATCGCATTGCCCCTTCTTTTGTGACCTGGAACTTTGGCGCGACGCGGAGAAAATCACGCTAAAACACTGGAAAAGGACAATTCTTAATTTGGGCCCAAGCGTGACACGCCATATTCGTGGACCTCTACTAGAATTTTCCAAATTCTATTTCCTTTTGTGGCGCGGCGCGCCACTGACTAATATGGCGCTATTTTATAATGGGAACTTGAAATAGTCGTAACTTCTGACTCGGTTATTGAATTTGGGTGAATCTTATATCGATGGAAATCTTATTGAATTTACCACATGATAAAAAGTAAAAATATTAAAAATTACTCATGGAATAGACATCATTCAATTTATGAGCTAATACTAGACATTCTTGAGATGAAATTAGCTAGGAAAAGTATGGGGTATTACAAATAGCTCTTATGGTGCGACCCCTATTTTGAGGGAATAGCCCTAATGGCACGACCCTTATTCTGGGCAAATAGACCTCATGGCACGACCCCTATTCTGTGGGAATAGCCCTCATGGTGCGGACCTATCACAGACCCTTACTATTTCTCACGGAAATGGTCATAACATTTTGCTTGGATATCGGATTAAGGCAAAATTGGTATTGTTGAAATGCTAATTCAATTATCTATAATTTGGTGGGTCTTTATATGACAAATTCAACATATATCAAAATATATATACATTCAAAGTTTACGCTTGTATTATCGAATGCCAAAATTTGGCCGAATCAAAGGATCTTAGCTCAACTTTGCTCTAAGTGATTCCTATGAAAAAATTTTACCTAATAAGAACTCTTCACAGTAGCATAATCATCATGACATATGTATTCAAATGCAACTCATGGGATTAGAGTTTACACTCATAGAAACAACGACTTGAAGTCTAGCACAAAAATGTAGGGTGTTACAGATAGAGATAAATATGATAGGCACTTATCCCAAAAAATCAATAATGGTAACTATAATCTTTGGTGTGATAATTGGACATGTATGGGTAATTTTGCTATTAAATGTCATGGTTTCGTGCCAGAGAATGGTCAAAATATGAAAGTGAGTGAGTATATTATTGATGGAGCTTGGATCATTTAGGGCCTCTACAAAAACCTACCTAGTCTCATAGCCCTATGTATTATCACTATTGAAATTGGTGATCCTACTAAAAATGATTATATTGTATGAAAGACACAAAAAATGGACATTACAACAATGGTACTGTATGGTCCATTACTACATCTCACAGGTTGAAGAACCATTTTCTTGATCATATCTGACACAATGCCATAACCTTTTAGATATCATTTCTAACTTGGAGGCTACTTAATAATAAACTTTCCTTCAAGGATGCTATTGCAAAATTTGGTAGACAAGGTTTTGCTACATTTCTTTACTATACAACCCCTCAAAATGAGATACCTTAATATGTTTTTGTAGAAGGCAATGCAGCTACTCACTTTTGGAAAAATTTTGGAGCGAAACTGGGTTTTACCCACCAAAACATCCATATTAGAGGTCTTCTTTAAGAATGGTGGAGCAAAGATACTAGTGACAAAGTCATTTAAACTACTTTCTAGTTCACTCCTATCATGATACTATGGGAAATTCAAAAGGCTTAGAGTTCATGCAGATTTGGAGATCTAAAGTTGTTTAACCCTTATATAATGGAGATTCAAATCCTATGGAATATCAGTACTGTAATCAATATTGCTTTCCCAAATCTGAATATTTATGGGGTTGGATACAGTACTATAAGGCTATAAAAAGGGCCAAGAATATTGTAAAATGTATTCTTGTATGATGGACTAAACCAATGTATGGTTTTGTCAAACTAAACACCGATGGAAGTTATATTGAAGAAGATAGAAGAGAAGGTATTGGGTGCATACTTAAAATTAAAAGTGGAAAATCAATCACGACATTTTCTCAGTATGTAGTCTGTAATAGCAATAATCAAGATGAAGCCCATGCAATTGAATTTGGTGCTAGGTGGTACTTAAATAATGGTCTTGACAAAATCCTTGTTGAAATTGATTCTCAAGTCATGTCTAAGATGTTGAAAGATGAAGCAATAGACACTAAATCTCAAATATATTATCAGTAAGATATCTAGAATACTTATTGTGTCTACTACTTAAATTTCTCATTGCTTTAGGAAAGCCAATCAGGTGGTTGACTATTTTGCAAAAATAGATTCTAAAAGTCAAAGAATTACCTTATATGTTTCTTAAATAAATATTCCTAGAGAATATAAGGGCCTAATTCAACATGATAAGCAGTAAATCCCCTCTTTCAGAAGGGAATATGCAATTTATTTATTAGATAATAGTTTTCTAGTAGTTTCTGATAAGAAGATTTGGCTACTTTCTATCTTTAAGATTGACTTACAATATATTTTGTAAAATTGAGGTAAGGTAACATATCCTCTCCTTTATTATAAGATATTTCTTATTTAATATGTATGGTAGAGGTCAAGCCAAAAACCCCAATACCATAGGCTCACAACCTAATTGTGATGATTTAAATTTTAAACAAAATCTATTTTAGAAATTTGAGTATTTCTAGTCCTGCTTCAGAGTTCAAAATAAGAAAATGATGAGGAGTAAAAGAACTGCATAAATAGAAAAATAGTATCAATATCTTAAAAAGATTTAGTTGTTAGGAAGGACCTCAAAAGAATTGGAGCATTTGACCCTTTTACATGAACTAAATCTAAGGAAGCATTAAAGTTCATATGTGTCATAAACTATGTCTTGAGAGAGAGGGATAGAAAGAGAAGGGGGAAGGATGAAGGGAGGGAGGGATGGAGAGAGATATCGATGTGATATAGGTAATATCGGTGTGCTTCTTTGTTAGAATTTTGGAGATGAAAGCTAAGCAACTGAAAAACAAAGAGTGTAAAAATATAGGATTTATGGGTCTAGTTTTATGCTCCAACGTTAGAAGTCTTGCTAAGTATATCAAAGATCAAGAGTTAATGTCTGAATATTTGAGTTGTTGCACATAAGACTCTGTTGATGCCATGATTAAGGTTAAATTTACTTTGGAGTAGTTTTGAAAGTATCATGAGAAAGCTAATTTCTATTCTGTTAGGTTCATTGAAGAAGAAGAGGACCAATTCCTTCTTGTAAAAGTTCAAAATCCATTTTAATTCTCCAGCAAAATTGATCATATTCATATTGGATGATCATGGAAAGAACAAGAAAACCATTAGAATTGATAAATGAAAATGTGAGCACATTTTGCAGTTCTTGAAAGAAAATGTTAAGTCATATTCAAATATCTAATGTGGATGGTAGTCTAGTCTTGTGATAAAATCCAGTGTTAAAGTATGGGTGTTTCTTCAATCCGCATCTAGTTTTAGAGAACTCCAAGTACTACATACTGTTTAAGAGTTTGATATAAAATTAATAGCATTACACAAGTTCAAAGACTATTATTTTTACAAAACTCACTTTGGAAGGTACATTTTTACATACCTGATGCTATATCACTTAATTTTATCAAAAGAAATTATAATAAATGAATGATATCTCCGTAAGTTAAAGTTTCTGTTGCTTAAGTTTGTCCACAAAGGTTGAAATTTATTAATACACTAGTTCTTGCACACATGTGTTGCACATGATATCCAATGTTAATAGCATCATAAAAAATATCTTAAATAGCTTGTTTAGTTTTCTAACTTTGTTTTCTATTTACATAATGACTGAAAGTAATAATAATCATTTTTTGTTTGTAAACACTATGAAGAAAATAATTAGAGCACTCAAGACATTATTTGGCACTCCCTATAAATACACAGTACCTCACTTTTATAGTCGTAGGTAGTTATAGTAAGTTAAATGGTATATATTGTTTGTTCATTTATAAATAAAACTAGATGGATAGGGTACGTGCTCAAAATGGGCCCAACTTATTAACTTACAAACTGATTAATTCTTGAATTCTTTGCATAGTCATTTGGTAATGAAAAATAAATAAAAAAGTAACCGACGGAGAAAAAAAACATAAAGCTTACATACCTCTTTACAAACGTATGTTAAAAAACATAACAAGGTAAAAGCATAAAAGATAACATAATAAAGATACATTAGCACAAATATGCATATTTGATTTTAATATTGACGCAGAAAAAAATTGTTAAGCTAATTCTCAAAATTTAAGACATCGCTAATTTAAGTATTGGACTCTATGACACTCGAGTCAAACTAGGACTAAATCAGAAGCACTACGGACCACATTTTGCCATCTACAATAGTCATTCCAATTTTAGCTTTCTTCAAAATAGCTGGCATTGTTCATGTTATAATCACTTATGTCACATTTGTGCTTTCTATCTTTAAACATCTCACAACTTCATGTTTGTACTCTACATGGCAATTAATCAATGGGTCAAGAGAAGAAAAGCAAGACTACATAGGGAACAAAAACTATTGGAGAAATCAAAAAATAGTAATAATTCTTTAAAAGCCTGCTAGACTAAATATTAAATTCATCAAAATTTAAAATTCTTAACTGAAACTACAGGCACAATTCCTTTATAAATCTTTGTTTGTGCAAAAGTATGAATTTGTTGAAATTAAAGGTCTAGAAAGAGACTTATGTAGTGGTACTGAATACTTCTAAAAAGTTCGCTACTACATAAGATGTATTCTTCTTCTTTGTTGACCATAGTAAGTAAATCACTTTGGCTTTTGAGTAAACTTTAGTAACTAATGCACGTAGCTAGAACAATATTGCCATTTTTCAACTTTAGCATCAGAACCACATTGCTCCAATGACACTATTATGGTTGAGCCATTAAACTTTGGCCATCTTTTTAATATGCACAAATTCACTCAATCACTTATTTTGATCCTTCAATCTAAAGTTCGGTGCACTTGTCCTGAGGAAATCTTAGTAGATCAGGTCGGCTAACTTGTTGGCAAGAGTTCGATTTTCATGCTGTAATTTCCTCCTCATTTTTCCTTCCCCTACCCCTAAATTTTAAAAAAATGAAAGAGGAACACTTGTCCTCCGAAACTGTTGGTTGCTAGATTAAATTTATGACCTAAGAAGATATTGTCTCAAAACAGATTTTCTTTTTAATTTACCATACAAAACTAACCGCAAAACTTTTCTAGACAAAACTAATTAAAGTGATTTCTTTTTTTAAAAAAATACACAACTAATGTGCAATTCAATTTTCCTGTGTTAATCAGTTGCAAATACTACTATCTATGTATAAGTCAATTTTCCAGTCTTAATATGCAGCTATAAATGCTACTTTATGTAATAGTCAATTTTATCCATAAGTGAGTATTATGATTGACTTCAACAGTATGACAGTGTGAATGTATCAAACACAAACTTGTGTATTAGTGTTCAGACTTATTATCAAACACCATATGTGCATCAGTGTGAAAATTATTTACCAACATAGCATTCGTATAAAATATACAATACGAAAACTAAAGTCCAAAATAAATGTTTTCAAAAATTTCAGAGAATCAAAATTTGTAAATGGATTGCATGCGTATTTTACCTTTTTAAAAACCGTAAAAGCTAAAAAAAATCTTCAACCAACGACTATGAAATCTGGTTAAGTTGTGGAGGTGGATTACAAAAACTTCAAGAACTAACAATCGCAGATATCATCGAAGTCTCATTATCAATAAATTGGTGAATTACACGAAGAAATATAGATGAAAACTTACCTAAACTAAAAAATAAAGTACATACCGAGAAAAATTGAAAAGCAGAGAATGGGAATCATCAACTCCAGTGGGTGACAAAGAGCGAAGAGAAGAAATAGAGGAGAAGATGAAAAGATTTAGGTAAAGATTCAGAGAGAGAAAATGAATAATGTAATATAATTGAGGATTAACCTATTTTCACAAACACAGAGACATGTATTAGGACATACTAAATGAGTTTACAGTTATTCAATTACCCATTAAATGAAGTCAAATCTATAGATCAACTTTTATTTATTTTTTTACAATTAGCCTGTGGAATGTTCGTCCTCTTATTGTTGGTTTATATATATGGTTGAAGTAATCATAATAAAGAACAAAGATGAACCGTGACAAGTAATAATAATTAAAAAAAAAATAGTCTTTTGAAGAAACCAATTCCGTCCCTTGCATAACTCGTGAATTTTGCTGATGTTACAAGTGAAAATTATGATTTTCATATATCATTCCCTGAATTTTGAAAGTAATGGGAGTTGAATTTGGCGATTACTTAATTCCGACATGTAACCATCAGCTCAACATACTCCACCATTTCTTATTTTCTTTTATTTGAAGCAAATTTTACTTTAAAAAAAAACAGAGGATAAAGAAATCAAAAAAGAAAAGAATAAAGAAAATATGTTCAACTAAATATCGTCCTTGAGGAAAATAAAAACTATTTGTTGCAAAGTATTTCTTGATGTTCTTTGGAATTCCCTATTACATATTTATTTTTTATATTAAATTAGCCTATATTTAATTACTAAGAGAAAAGACATAAAATCCCTCTGAACTTGTCCATAACTTACTTTAACACTTTAACTTACCGATAATTGTTTACCCCTCCAAATCTTTTTAAAGTGAATAAATACCACCTTAAAAATATAACACCACTTTCACAATGGAAAGTGTGTTATAAATGCGCCATATCATTACCACACCACATCATTGCTAGGTCAAAAATTAATTTTTAAAAAAATCACCCCACTAATTTTTTTATTATATCATAAAATAAAAAGAAAACACCCCTCCCCGCTAATCCCTTTGTTATTCAAGCCCTACCACCCTCTTTCAAAACGCCCTCCACCCCACCCTTTCTTCTGCGAGCCTTGCCACCCCCTTTCAAAACACTTTTCTGCCTTATCCTATTCTTGTTCGAGTCCACACTCTCTTTCTTCTTGTGCAAAACATCTATTTTCTTCCTAATCTTTCAAGTCCCCACACCCCTTACTCCTTCTCCAATTTAAAAACTTGAAAAAAATCAACTTATAATTCAATTATTTTTAAAAAAAAAAATCAATTTCTAGAAGAAATGCAATTCAACTTTCTTGACAATAATGCAGTCAACTTCTAGAACAAAAGCAATCTTTGAACTCACCTAATGTAAAATTATGCAAAGACTCACGTTTATGTCAGAAAATCCAAATGAGTATCTCTTAAACAACAAAATTCACCAAGAAAAAAACAATCAACTTTCAAAACAAATACAATCTTGAACTCAGAAAGTGAAATTACATAGAGAACTTATATTTTACTTACGGTAAGCCAAATGGATATCTCTGAAATAATGAATTCACCAAGAAGAAAGCAATCAACTTTCAATCAAGACAATCTTGAACTCACAGAAAGTGAAATTACATAGAGAACTTATATTTTACTTATGGTAAACCACATGGGTATCCCTACATAATAAATTCTCAAAAAAATAAGCAATCAACTTCCAAAACAAATACAATCTTGAACTCACAGAAAATGAAATTACATAAGAGAAAATGAAATTACATAAGAACTTATATTTTGCATATGGTAAACCAAATGGGTATCTATAAAACAATGAATTCGCCAAGAAAGAAAGCAATCAACTTCTGGAAGTCTTTCAATACTGAAATTGCAGATGAGGTTTGTGGGTTAGAAGAGGAAGAAAGGTGACTGGGAGATTGAAGAAAGAAAAATGGAGTGAATTTGCATCACGATTAAGAGGAAAAGGGAATTGAAGAAGAAGGGGGTGGATTAGGGCCTTTTTTTAGTTTTTATTAAAAATAAATAGATTAGTGGACCATTTTAATATTTTTTTGGGTTAAAAATGTGCCTTTATTTTTTTTTTAATTTTATGTCATGTCAGCCTTAGGAGTTGAAATTGATGCAATATAAAGTTGTTAAGAGGGTAAATAATTAATCGTAAAGTTAAAGGTTTAAAGTAAGTTGCGCAGACAAGTTTAAGGATAATTTGATGACTTTTTTCAATTACTAAAGAACTTTTCAAATTCTATAATTTTTTTGCATTCTGCTGGTGTAATCGTATGAATGAATCAGCCTTTAAACACTCATTAATTAATGTATAAAACATGTAACCTTAATCATTTATTGTAAAAGTTATCATTTATTCTCTTATTTTTTTAATGTAAATTATTAGCCCAATTAATTAAATAAATGTTAAGTTATCTTTTATTATGACATTTATAAGCAAAGAATGACTGAATTAAAAGTTAAAAGAATATGGAAAACCAAGTTAAGATAACAGAAAGTTAAATAATAGACGAAAGAAACAATTATTTCATTGAGTTTTCTTATAGGGAGAAGCAGTAATTTATAAATTAGTAAGGACTTTCCAGCTTTGTTGTTTATCAGTTAGTAATGAGACTATTCATAAAATTCCTCCTAAACTTGTCTTCAAAACTTACTTTGATGCTCAAACTTTACAAGTAATTATTTATTCTCCTAAATTCGTTTCAAGTAAATTTAATGTATCCTCTATTAGGACTCTTATTTATTTGTATCTATCTCTTATATAAGTTGTAACTATCCGTAGAGGATGATGTACTTATCTCTTTACAGATTTTCCATTATATATATATACAGAAGCAGGGCTCTATGGTTGCTGAGTCATTTCACAAATATATTCTCATGGTATCAGATAGCCAAAAATCCATCTAATTTTTTTCTCTAAAACATATGGCGTCTTCATCTTCTGCTACACCCGCCGTTTCTTCTAGTGTCCCATCCATTACACCCATCATTTCTTCTAGCACCCCATCTGCTACACCTGCCGTTTTTTCTAGTATCCCATTTGCTGCACATTTTGTTTCTATAACGACTCCTCAAGATTCTAGCAGTAAGTTTGGTAATCATACTGGTCATGGCCGAGGTCGCCTTTTTTCGTTCAGAGGTTGTGGCCGTGGTAGCAAAGGTCGTGGCTTTAACGGTCGTGGGCAGCAATCATAATTCAATTTTGGCAACCATAATACACGCACTAGCACAACTGGGCAGCCACAGTTAGGTACTGGTGGTAATTACCCTGTCTCCTATAATTCTCATTCTGTAAGTACTTATTCACCATACATGAGAGTGCTTGGTTCTCACCCTCTAGTTTTATTTGTCAAATTTATGGATCCCTCGAACATACTGCCTTGCAATGTACTAATAGGTTTAATCATGCTTTTATTGCTAATGATCTTCCTAAGTCTTTTGCAACCATGTCTGTTGGTGAAATGAATGATGCTACTTGGTACATAGCTTCTGCAACATCTGCTCACATGACTCCATCTGAAGGTAACCTTTTGCACAAAACGCCATACACTGGCCATAATCATGTTTTAGTTGGGGATGGAAAATTGCTCAATATTAGTAATATTGGTTATACCCAATTACCCTCTACTTCCCGTCCCCTTCAGTTGCGTTCTGTCTTTCATGTTTCTCAGTTAAAACATAACTTAATTTCAGTCAAAAAGTTATGTGATGATAATAATTGTGTTGTTAATTTTGACTCGTTTTCTATTTTTGTTAAGGACAAAGCCTCAGGTCAAACTCTCCTTCAGGAATCCAGTAAAAGTGATGTCTACCCTCTTTCATCCAAGTCATTATGCTCTCATCCTCAAGCTTTAGTTGTCGTACAACAATCAAGAGACATCTGGCATCGTCGTTTGGGTCACTGTGGAGCTTGGGTCTTAGATAGTCTTAGAGACAATCATTATATTCGTTTGCTTAACCTTTTTCAAAATAAGTGTGTTTCTTGTCGATTAGGAAAGGCACATCATTTGCCATTTCATTTAGTAGAACATCGTATCTCTTTTCCACTGGAGATTGTTCATTCTGACGTATGGCAGTCACCTATTTTATCTAATTTAGGTTATCAATATTATGTTATTTTCATTGACGATTTTTTCAGGTTCACATGGTCTTATCCCATGAAACATAAATCTAAAGTTTTTAACCATTTTTGTGCCTTTCAAAAAATTAGTGGAAAACATTTTCAACACTAAAATCAAAAGCTTTCAAAGAGATGAAGGTGGGGAGTTCGATAACAAAGCCATGGTCTCACACTTTTCTGATTCTGGTATTATTTTTTGTAAGTCATTTTCTGATACTCCCCAACAAAATAGGATAGCAAAAATAAAGCACCAACACATTCTTGAGATGGTGCAAACTATCCTCACAGATACCGCAATATCATCTAAGTTTTGGGTTGATGCTGCATTTTATGCAGTTTACACCATAAATAGGTTACCGTCCCCAGTTTTACAAGGAATTTCTCCATTTGAGAAACTTTTTCAAACTCTTCTAGATTATGATTTTCTCAAGATGTTTGGTTGTGAATGTTTTCCATACGTATTGTCTCGAAATTCAAATAAGCTTGAACCTCGTTCAATTCGTTGTGTTTTCTTAGGCTATGCTTCTAATTATAAAGGATATCATTGTTTGGATCCCAAAATAGGTCGTGTGTATATTGGTCGTCATGTCACTTTTCATGAATTAGACTTTTCTTATTCTGAGTTATCTTGTGATCCTTTTATATCTTCGTCTATTCAGTCTAACCCTCTTGTAGTCATTTCACCCTCATACCTACATATGTCAAATACGATTTCTTTTCCCTCTAGGACTTCTATAGACTCTTCTTCTTTAAGATCTTTAGACGTTTCTACTGACCCCATAATTCAGTTTCCTAATGGAACCTCTTTTGTTAAGACGTCTCCTGATAGTTCGAGTTCACACATGTCTCCTACTATTATTGCGATTTATCCTATGCAAACTCGCTCCAAATTTTAGAATTTCTAAGCCTAAAATGCTCTTCTCCCTAAGTTCAATCGTCTCTGACATCGAACCTTCATGTTTCTCTCAAGTAATAAAGAATTCAAAGTGGCAAGCAGCCATGGCCGATGAATTCAATTCTCTTTAGGCTGATCAAACTTGGGTTCTCATCCCTTATAATTCTAACATAAACTTGGTCAGTTGTAAATGGGTTTATCGCATTAAATATAATTCGGATGGTTCTGTTGAGTGATACAAAGCTCATTTTTTAGCATAGGGGTTTCACCAACAACCTGGTATTGACTAGTATAAGACATTTAGTCCCTTTGTTCGTTCGATAACAGTGTGTATTGTCCTTTCTCTTGCTATCTCTCTTTTATGGTTAATTTATCAATTAGATGTTAAAAATTCATTTTTACATAGTGTGCTTCGTGAAGAGGTGTTCATGAAACAGCCATCGAGCTTTGTTCATCCTGACTATCCTTATCACATTTGCAAACTAACCAAAGCCATTTATGGATTAAAACAAGCTCCTCAAGCTTAGTTTTACCATTTTAGTACATTTCTTCTGGCTCATGGGTTTATTTGTAGTAAATCAAATTCTTCTATTTTTATTCGTAAGTGTTTATCTGGTACTCTCATTTTATTACTCTATGTTGATGATATTATTCTTACTGGAAGTCATGTTTCTCTAGTTGATAATTTCATTCGGTGTCTTTCACGTCAATTTGCCATGAAATATCTTGGTGATTTTCATTACTTTCTTAGTTTCCATGCTACCCGTACATCTGATGGTCTTCATCTATCTCAACAAAAATATGTCTCTGATTTGTTGGTTAAGTTCCATATGCACACTTGCAATCCTGTTTGCACCCCATTTGTATCTCGAACTTTGCTTTCTCTTATGGATGGTGAGTTACTTTCAGGTCCTACTGAATATCGGAGCATGGTAGGTACACTTCAATATTTAAATTTGACTCATCCTGATATTGTTTATGCTGTAAGTGTTGTCTCACAGTTTATGCATTCTCCTCGTACTATTCATCTGTACTCTATGAAGCGTATTTTCAGCTACTTCCAGGGTACTATTACCCATGGTATTTTTCTCAAAGCATCTTCACCTGTTTCTACAATGGTTCCCTACTCTGATGCTGATTGGGATGGTTGCCTGAATAGTCGACGTTCCACTACTAGATTTGCTGTATTTTTTTGTGATAATCTTATCTCTTGGCGTGTAAAGAAGCAACCAACTGTCTCTAGATCCTCCACTGAAGCTGAAACTACTTGGATTAAGCATGTTCTTTCTAAGCTTGGTGTATTCCTTTGGGAACTAGTTCGTGTGATGTGTGATAATGTTAGCTCTACATATATGACTCGTAATCCCATGTTTCATTATCGCTCTAAACATATTAATGTAGATTTCCATTACGTTCATGATAAAGTTGCTCAAGGAGATCTTGTTGTTCAATATGTGCCCAGTTGCTTACAATTTGTTGATATCTTCACAAAAGGACTACCCTCATCTCAATTTTATTTTTTACGAGACAATCTGTCCATTATTTCTGTCCGTTCAGATTGAGGGGGTGTATTAGGACTCTTATTTATTTGTATCTATCTCTTGTATAAGTTATAATTATCCGTAGAGGATGATGTACTTATCTCTTTACAGATTTTCATTATATATATATACAGAGGCAGGGCTCTACGATTGTTGAGCCATTTCACAAATATATTCTCATCCTTTAACAAGAAAAGTGTTTTCACTCTCGCAAACTCGTGCGAAAAGGGGAAAAAGATATAAATAATTGTCCAAGTCATAATTTATTTATTCATTACTGTTTTTGTTCTTGCCCCACCATTCTCCTTCTTCACAACCACTATGCCACCTACCACATGTACAACCACCAGCCACCTTTTCCATTCTTCTTCCTCCATCACCATCCCTACTCCTACCTCTTCCATTCCACCATAATAAAGAATGGAAAATGCTAATTTTCTTTGCATAGGACAGAGAGCTCGTCGGAGGTGTCTATTATGGTTGTTAAAGAAAGTCTAATTGCTAAAACTCTAAGGGTGTTCAATTCATGGAGAAATACAATTTTCATGCCATATGTATTTGTTGTGGGTTTTATGGAGTCAGGCGATGGGTATTGACAACGGTGACATTATTGCTGGTAGTTCCATTCTCATACCCGCTTCCTCACAGTGATCCATCATTCAGTTTCATTCTTCACAACCATTTCAATCACCTATCACACTCTCTAATTTCATTACAAATTTATATTTGTAAGATTTTTGTGGCTCAATTTTTAGTTGATTAATAGGTGTCAATGATGGGTGTCGTGGAATTGATAGAGGTGGAGGAGAAAGTGAAGTTTTTAAATTACTTTAGCCATTTAAGTTCCTTTTAATAGTTTCAAGGGAACCTCCAAAATTTCAAGATAAAGCTTTGTAATTTTGTTTTGTTCATTTAATCATTAATATTGTAAAAATGATTTAGAGTGGAACATGTTAACTTCCTTCGGCGTTTTGATACCATTTTTTGAAATTTCAAAATAAGTATTGTGGCTGAAGCAATGAAGGTGAAACTATTATTGTCAATGAGTATTGTGGAGTTGATGAAAGTGAAGATGAAATCGCAATTGGTCATTGGTATTGTGAAGTTGAAGATTGCAACGATAGTGTTAGTCAGAACTTTCAGAATTTGATAGTGGTGAGGAGTAGTTGGTAGTGGGTTTCGTGGTTTCGACGGCGGTATTGTGAAGTATTAAGGCTGGTGGATGAAAAAGAAAAAAATTAAAAATATAATTTAAAAAATTAAAACGTGGAAGTGTGTGTAGAGCACATCCCATTATAAGTGTGGTTCTCTATTTTTTAAGGGGGTTTAAATTCAGTTGAAATGAAATTATGGGGATAAATAATTACATGTAAAGTTAGAATGCTAAAATAAGTTATGAATACATCAGGAGTTTCGTGATTCGGTCTTGGAACTAAATTAAATGAATACATGAATTCTCTATTACCACAATTAAATTATTTTCAATTTTTTTTTATTGGAGAAGGATAAAATGATTAATTAATTAGTGGAGGGGCATTTTGGTAATCCAACTTTGTACGTTGGAGCTTCTCACTTTTAGTATAATATGATATGATTATTTCAAGTAACTATTACATTCTAAACGAAAAATGTTATTTAATAGAAAAATAATGGAACAATAATAAAATCTAGTATATATTTTCATATTTTAGTTCTAGAAAGAAAGATCTTTATTCAAAAAAGAGAAAATATCATTGAAAAATATTGCATAACGGGGTTATCGTTCTGTTTCAATACATAAAGAAGATATTATTTTTCAAACCTTAAATATTAGAAGGATAAAGTGAAATTGACTCGCTTGAATATATAAACCAAAGTTTTAAATATAAAAATAAAATCCCATGTCTACTGCTCCGGAAGATAACACCAGTAATGGAAATTATATTAAAACATTACACATTTAAAATAAAGAGAAGAAAAATCAAAATACTTAATAAACATAATTCAACAATTATGTCAATATTTTATTTAATCTTCCCTAGAAGCTTCACTCCTTGTCCTTCTTAGATGACTCGAACTCACAAATTTAGGTTAGAAGTAAGGAACGTTTATCATCCGAGTAACTATAATTATGTAAATGGAATAACATTATTCTGTCATTTAAATAAACTAGCTTAATCGGACGTGTCTCACACGTGTAACGTTAGATTATTTAAAATTAAATAATTTTTTCTGTTGCGGAGATTTTTAATGAAGTGTAAAAAGTTCAAATCACTTTTCAAAGATCTTTCACATTTTAATATAATAATATATTTTAGTGTAAACACATATATATTTTACCACCAGAAGTTTCAAGTCGTTGATGGATCATCAATTTTGCATTGGTCATGCAGTATCTCTTTTCCTTGCTACCAGAGGCTAAAAGAGACACATCAATTTGAACCATATTTGTGATACGATTACTTTTTTTCTATATTTAAAATCAAATATTTACAAAATCATTGATTACATTCTTATTACCTACTTAATTTTTTTTAAAATTTGGTACTTCTTAATTTTTCTTATTCTAACGCTTTTATGTTTATTTTTATATTTCTTAAATTTTCTTAAAATCAAATTTAATTGATTTGAAATTCTTAAACTAATGAAAAAAATATTATTTTTCATTAATTCTGATGAATTCTAATAAGGAAAGATTTTACCATAAATATATTTAATTAATTTCAACTCTTAAATATTAGGAAAAATAGTGAAAAGACGATGCTGTCTAAAACAAAGATTTTTAGTGAAGGTCAAAAAGTTCAAACAATATTTTTAAGGCCCTTCACACTTTTAATATACTAGTTTAACTCGTACGTGTAACGTTTGATTATTTAAAATTAAATAATTTTATCTGTTGTAGAGATTTTTAATAAAGTGCAAAAGTTTAGATCAATTTTCAAAAATCTTTCACACTTTAATATATATGCATATATATATATATATATATATATATATATATATTTTACCACCAGAAGTTTCAAGTAGTTGACGAATCATCACTTTTGCATTTGTTATATAGTTCCGCTTTCCCTTATTGCCACAGGCTAAGATAGACGCATCAATTTAAGACATATTTGTGTCATGATTATTTTATCTAAAATTTACTATATACACTAGGTAATTTTACCTTATTACTTTAAATCCCATATTGGAAAAGTAATTACATAAATTCCAAAGTAATTACTTATATCCCATCTTTTTTTACTCTTTCTCTCTTTCTCTCTCTTTCCTATCCATTACACATATGCTTCTCCAGGTATTTTGCTCCCATTACACATTCGATTTTCTCTCAGTTATTGAAATTCTTTTTTCACGCCCCAAATCAAGCATCGTGTACTTAGAGGTTTCCCATTTGTAAGTTTTCAAGCATTAATTAAAGTTTATGATTTTCTTTATTAATTTTTTATTTTTTTCCAACTTTACCAAATCAGAATATTATTCGATTCTTGTTTGGCTGCGTGTTGGTTTTTATGAAATTGCCTTATTTTGCAATCCCATTCTAGTTTGATAGTTGATTTTTTTCATTTTTTTTTCATATAATACAAGTCAAATCTTTGAATTTCTTGTTTATAGTTGCAATTGCTTAATCAATATAGTATAAATTTGGTAATGGATTCTCGTCCTAACTTTAGTTTAGGACTTAGTCAGTTAGATGCTCAAGAATAAAATATTTTCGTTAGTTTTGTTCCTGACACATTTGATTATGAAGAACCCAATTTTGCAGGGAATCATTCTAAGCACCGAAACGATCTGATAACCATGAAGAAATTGAAGAAAGTGGCCAGTTCTAGTTCGAAGAAGTCAGCTTCTAAATCGACAAGTAAGAATAAGGTTGATTATTTTGGACTATCACGTCTTGCAAAGGTATAGATTTTATATTATTTGATTATACATTACTTTATTTATCAGACTAATGTATAATATAAGCTTTCTGCTTTATATTTCGTTATATTATACAATAAGAATATTTATTACATAAAAGAGGCAGTTATTGATTTAAGTGGAATTATACTTTGTGAATGTTTGAATATTGTAAAAGGTTACATTATACATTCTAATAATCTTGTTAATAATTTATATATAAGTTGAATATTTTTTATATGTATAATGTGATATTATACATTATGAAATATTATATTTTAATGTATAAGTTATAATATATCAGGTATTATACATTAGTTATTTTGGAAGACTTAATAACAATATAAAACTTTTGCTATATATTTCTTTATGGTATACATTAAGAAGTTCTTATTACATAAAAGAGGAATTTTATGTATTATTTGGTATTGTACAATTAGAAAGTTTTAATATTGTATAAGGTTATATTATACCTTCTGATAAGAATATGTCATACATGTTTAATGTTAATACTTAATATGTCTAGTATTATACTATACATTACTGCAAATATTTTCTTAAATGCATAATGTTAATACTTGATATGTATAGTATGACATTATACATTACTGGAGATATTTTCTTAAATGTATAAGGTACCCTCATACATGTGCAACTTGTGTACAATGTAATCTTTAACTTTTTGTATCTGTTTGTTGCTATCTTTCTCTCTCTAAGCTAGAGTATTCTTTTATTTTTTCAGAAAATAAAATACCGGATTGACAAAGTCCCGGGTCACCCATTGCATATGGATAGCTTATGTAACTGTGCTTTTGGCGAAGACATAAAGACGTATTTTAGAGAAGATGTTTTTAGGGCATTTAGAAATACAATTTTTAGGGTATTTTTTGACATGCTTCAGTGCAACTGGATAGGGAAAATATCAAAATATCTCATGATGCTAGCAATTCTGCAGGATAATAAGGATGAGATTCACGTATGGGTATAGGGAAATATCCTGAAGTTTACGATGCTTGAGTTGATCATTTTTATCGATCTTAAATGTATCGATAATATTGATAAGTATAAGTATTATTCATCGCTAAAATCAGCTCTGATGTCGAAGTATTTTCCCAACGCTGTAGGTGAAATACCTAGGTCAAAACTGATACAACAAGTGGAGATGAAAAATTTTGATAATTCTAAAGATATGCTAAACCTTGCGATATTATACTTTGTTCATACATTCCTTTTTTCTTAGCATCGTGAATCACCCTTCAGTTTAGCCCACTTCCAGATGGTTGAGGATGGCTGGTACAAAAACTTTCCATGGGGAAAGATTACATTTGACAAGTTTATGAACTCTTGGAGGTAGGATATTTTTATCGCAAATCAGTTATATTCTTTGGATGGCATGCCACACGTACTCAATGTTTGGATGTTTGAGTACTGCTTTGAGGTCGATTAAAAAATTATTTTTCGTTAGAGAAACATCATTCCAAGAATATTCAACTTGTCTGTGAAATAAATCAGGCCTAAGTATGAGTCCTTTATAGTTGGCATGTTCAGGAGGAAAGTCCAAGGATGAAAGATGATGAGAAATCTACACGTGCTCGTTCAGTACGTCATATGTCAGCTTCTTTTTCTAAAAATCAAGAGGATTCAACAGATAAGACATCAACTTAATTTGAACATGCTCATCAAGGAAAAATTGGTGTGTCTCCTGAACGTGACCAAGTCAATTCTGCTCATTCATCTACCACGACACCTAAAGGGACTTCTAAGTTAACTATAGACATGGAGGAGATAAAGACTTTACATCAACTACTTTGTAAGTTAAATTTCTTATTTGATAATTTTTAAAAAAAAATTGAGGTGTTTTTAATATTATATTTTTTTCTGTACGTTATAAGGTTGAAAAAAAATTACTGAGATAGTAACAGTAATTTTCAATATACCTGTTAAGGTCATTAAAGCTTTGAAGAAAGAAGAAAATAAAGAATCGCCGGTATAAAAGAATTCATTCATTTTCACATTTCTTTGATGAATTGTTCATACATGCGTATTGTTTATGTTATATAGGATGATAAAATGATTGATAAGGAATAAGATCGCGAAGAATAATCAAAAAAACAGGAAAGTCCATCTATGAAGAATTTATCGGTACTTTTTTGTTAATCGTGTTGGTTTGTTACTATAAATCTGCCTAACTACCATATGTAAACATATTTTTTTTCTATTATTAAACAGCATGAAGATGAGGACAAGGGTCCAGTGAATGAAATCACAAATGATGAATCAGTTGCAATTCAACTTGTGGGAACGAATATTCCAGCAAGTGTCAACGCACATACTGAATGTACAACAACAACATTTGGCGTTCAAAGTGGCCAAAAGGTATATTGAACAAATGTTATGTATATAAATGCTTAGTATTACCTATTGTTTGTAGATGTTCATGAATATCATTATACATATATATATATATGTAATGTATAATTAGTTGTGTAATACTATTCCTGAATCACCTTATATATATATATATATATATATATAACTATTATCTTTAGCCACTTCTATTTTGCTATGTATGATTAATATTATACATATATAGGTTACTTTGATGAAATATTTCATACCTACGTATTGTTATTTTATATAGGATGAGAAAATACTTGATAAGGAACAAGGTCGAGAAGAAGGATTAAACAAATAGGACAGTCCTGATATGAAAGATTTATCGGTATTTTTTTTGTCAATCATGTTGGATTTTTATAATAAATCTGTAACACATGTTATTATTAGAAAAATGGTCCTAATGTTCTCAGTTGATCATGTTTTTTGTCCTAATGCCTCATACATGTAATACCTATTTTTGTTAGAAACTTAACTGTAATACCATATCATATTGTTGTTATTGTTAGAAATTGAAGTTAATATTAGAATCAATAATAAAATATTGCATCATACATGGAGAATGATGTATAATACTTTATCATACATTTAGTGGCAGTCATTCATACATTAGTGTGATAAAATAGATACCTAATAGACCCTGAAGAATAGGCTTTATTATTTAACCACTTGTATTTTGCTATGTACGATTGATATTATACACATATAGATTATGTATAATTACATTTATACATTCATATGTAAGATTTATACATAGAAAATTAATATTACCGATATAAAAAATTTTATTCATTCAATTTTTTATTACTATGATGAAATGTTTCATACTGCGTATTGTAATTGTGATTTTTTTTACAAGGATAAATATTACGTATTACTGATTGTGTTTAGATATGAATGACTTACCTTATACATATATGATTTGTGTTTTGGTATGTATGATGCCCTTTATGTGTATACAGTTTATGTATAATTATATTTACGCATTCATATATTAGATTTATGCATAACAAATTCATACACGTGCATGTAGGATGTTGTCGGTGGCACAACAAAAGATTCAGTTTAAGACGTTGTTAATACACTCTTGATTTGTCAACACCTTCAACTATAAATTCATTGGATATTAGTACTCCAAATTTAATTACCGAGAGCCAATGAATGCTTTCGGACAGTCAGTTTTTACCTGATTTTCTTGATGCTTAAGTTAGAAAGCGTGCAACCATGAAAGCACCAGTAAAAAGCGCCAGAAAGAAGTCAAGGATTTTCAGGTCCCCGTACATCACAAAATTTGATTCAAGCTCTAAGGATGAGGGCAATTCTGATAATGAAGAGAAGCAGAAGTATGCTTTCAATGGTTGTACCAGTTACCAATAGTTTCCTAATGAATTGATGTTTGATTACTCTCAATAAGAGTTGTCTAATGAATTGATGTTTGATTACTCTCAGTGGCTTGCCGTAGGGTTATTGAAATATCATATTGGCAATTAAACTATAATTTTTTTGTTTATTTTGAGAATACAATTTCTGCATAAATATTTTGTGATGTTTATACCTTGTTAATTGTGCATAAAATAAATGAACAATTAGTATCTGAAAAATAGTTCAGGATTAGATTGTCCACAGTTGGACTTCGTCGTTGCACAGCCACAATCAAAATATTAATTCTACTTAATGTCGCAACGCAAAATATGCTAGAACGATGAGGTAAATTAAACTAACATTCTTCCTTATCATACATGTTGTTACTGTTGAAAAGTTAAATGTAACACCATATCATACATGTTGTTATTGTTAGAAGCTGAAGTTATTTATAGAATCTACAGTAAAATCTTGTATCATACATGAAAAATGATGTATTATAATGAATTAAAATCTGAAGTAATAATATTGAAGTTGGAATAATATAGATTATGCGGTAAAATATTATGTATAATACTTAGGTAAAATAATATAAAATCTGAAGTAAAAGCTTGCCTCATACATATAAATTGAAATTTAATATCAAAGAATCCATGTAGCACCTATTCTTGTTAGAAACTTAACTGTAATACCATATCATGTATGTTTTTATTGTTAGAAATTGAAGTTAATATTAGAATCGACAGTAAAATATTGAATCATACATAGAGAAGGATGTATAATACTTTATGATACATTTAGTGGCAGTCATTCATACATTAGTGTGATAAAATAGATACGTAATATAAACTGAAGAATAGGCTATATTGTTTGATTGTTTTTTATCTTTTACCTTATTATCACATGTAGCATTTATCACATCTTATTGTTAAAAGCTAAAGTTATTTATGAAATCTGCAGTAAAATCTTACATCATATATAGAAAATGATGTATTCTAATGAAGTAAATTCTGAAGTAATAATACTGAAGTTGAAATGATGTAGAATATGCATTAAAATATTATGTCTAATACTGAGGTAAAATGATATAGAATCTTGAGTAAAATCTTGCATCATACATGTAAACTAAAATTTAATACCTAAGATTCTATGTAGCACTTGTTTTTGTTAGAAACTTAAATGTAATATCACATCATACATATAGAAGGATGTATAATACTTTATCATACATTTAATGACAGTCATCATTACTGTGATTATTTTTTGTATTTTACCTTATTATCACATGTAGCATTTAGATGTGATCTTCTACCATTTGAGAAAGAAATTAAAGTTGCAGCTGTGTAATAATTATAGATATACAACAACCAGCTATTTCTTTAAAACATATATCGAGAAGACATATAGTCAATATTATCCAGATGATTCAACAGTTCAGATATCTACGCAAGAAAACTATGCAGAATTATATATTGTAGCTAAGAATGAAGGTGAAATTACAAACACAATTAATGAATTCTGTATTCCTATTGGATTAACATGGCATATGGTTGATGAGGTATATGTTTCAGTAAACTGTGGAAAAGAATTCACTGGGAGTTGGCTATAATTGTGTTGAAGGAGAGAATGATACGTGTGTATGACTCATTATCAAGTACAAGAAAAATGGAACCACCAAATAAAATACATAAGTTGGCAGTGATGCTGCCTACTTACTTGTCAGAAAGTTATTTTTTTTAAAAGACAGAGCGAACTGACTGGGCAACACTGGAAGCGTACAAAGACAAGCTTGATCTGCGCACTTAATTTATAAGTGAAAATTCATTTGATGTTGTGTACGTTCAAAACATACCACAACAAGTGTCTGCTAGTTTATAAGTGATTTTGGTTTATATTTTATTTACATGAATAATCATGTTATAATTATTGAACGGATTGTTATTACATCATATTTTTTTTAATCAGGAACTGTGGGATCTTTGTGGTTGTATATGCAAAAATATTAAGTGAAGGACTGCCAGTACAATCATGTGTTTTTGATGCTGAGAGTGAACATGCACGCTATACTTCATTACTTTGGCATTACGGAGTGATAAAGGCAAATCAAACGTACACAAGTGATAATGACGATCTTCCTCGTCCAAGGAATAGTTTTCTCCAATCAACTTATGAAAGTGCAATTGTTACTTTAGAGTAGTACCTTTTTATAATAGTCTGCATGGAAACATCTAATTTTTTTTTTAATAGTTGATATTAAATAGTTACAATACTTTTTATTTTTTTGGTGTTGAATTTTAATTTAGAATTATGGATGTCCTTAATCTTCTTATACATACATATCTTTTGAAGAAGTGTATTGCAATGACGTACAACATATTGTCTTGTTTCTATATAGTTTGGTAGATATCAAGTTTGTTGTACATTATGTTATATATAACGTATAAAAATAAATTACACATTAATGTATAATTGTAAATTTAACACATTATATTATTTTCAGTATGTAAATTCGTTTAACATCATACATATTAATAAAGTATAAAACTATATCATACATTTGTTACATACTGTTAAAGTATTTTACATTATTTGTGATTTTTTTCAATATTAAATGTACAATTAGTACGCACATAAGAGTAAGTTATACCAAAAAGAATTTATATCATACATACACACTTAAGTATAATACATTATCATACTTTTAACACATTAATGAATGTCAACTAAAATTTGAATAAAATACGATACCTGATTGTGCCTTTTATTTTGTTGTTTAAAAAAAATACTGTACATGTGGTCAGTTATAAAGGTAATGCAATATGATCTATATATAATGTAACACATTATATTATTTTCAGTATATAAATTCTTTTACAATTAAATAATACATTGAACATGTAACTCATACATTTACAGTTATGCATTACATAACATCAGACAAATTGTTAAAAGTTTATTACTGAATAGAAAATAAGAATAAGTTATACCAAAAATAATTTATATCATACATATATACTTAAGTATAATACATTATCACACACATAACACATTATTGAATGTCAACTAAAATTTGAATAAAATACGACACATAAATGTACCTTTTATTTTGTTGTTTTTAAGCATAAAACAAAACATGTGGTCAGTTGTAAAGATCATAAATAAGGCAATGCAATTTGATCTATGTATAATGTATAACATTGTTATGAAAATGTCAAACACTTATTAAGAATTAAACTTCAACTAACAATATAAAACATAATTCAAAATTATTCAAGAATGTTAACATAATCTAAGTAAAATGATTATTGAAACAACACCAAACTAAGCATCAACATATAAATAAACGGATTATCTTTGTCTCATTTTCTTTGGAAAGAAATCGCACATCCTTCGGTTGTGACCTGCACGTCTGCATTTATCGAAATAGTTTGAACTTGAAGTAAGTGATTCACTAGATTTCAAATGTCTTCCTTTCTTTGATCTATCCGGAGGTCTTTTGTATTTGGTTGGCACAACTTATTCATGATCAATAAATTGTGGAACATTTCAATCCTTCATGTCTTGCATTGGAACTATCGAGAGTTCATACATCTTGACAATGATGTTTGGCCTATACGCTCATAACGATCATAATCTTTTACATCAATATTTTTACTCTTTAACATGAAAATTGCGTGTGGGCAGAGTATTTCATCAATTTGATACTGGCCACAGTTGCACGTGCCACGATCAATATCAATAATGTACCTTCTTTTTTATTCATTTACACAGTAAAAATAACTACCAACTGTCTTAACCTGTTAAAAATGAATTATTTAATACAGATGCTAACATAAAAATTTATAATGAATAAAAAGGATATTTAATTACATAAATATTCTAATACATACCGTCATTCACAAAGCCTTATTCCTATTAAGAGTCAGAATTTCTTGAAATCTTCTTTCGAGTGTTGTGTTGGTATAAGATGCAATTTCACGGTTCTTATAATTTCATGCGGCAAATAAAATTCTAACTTCTTCAAGGAAACCTAGAATAGGAAGTTCTCTAGCCTCTACCAAGCAACCGTTAATACATTCGGCTATATTAGAGGTCATCATTCTACCTCTTTTAATAGGCAAGTCACATCGAGATCATTTTTCATAACCAGTTTCTTTCAAATATTTCTTAACCCTGCGATCAAGCTTACTAACTTTTGACACAATGTAATCAAAATCTTCTTTTCTATAAGTTTTAGTAGTGGAATGATAAAGATCACTAAGTCTATCTTTGATTTTTCTAAAATATGTGCAAATGTTTTTTCATAAATGTCAAATACATGCTAGATGGGGGACATTAGGATAAATAATGCTTACATCTTTTATGATACTCTCGTTTCGATTAGATACAACACAAATAATGTCCCATTCCCCAATGCTTCTCTAAACTGATGAAAAAAATTAAGTCCACGCATTGTCATTTTCCGAATTCACAACACCGTAAGCTAATGGAAGGATACATCCTAAATAAAAAAAAAATACAATCCAATACAATATGTGTAGGTCAATAATATAGGTACTGATTTTGCAAGTCTATAACTTATTATACACACAACAGCAATGTATAATCACTTCCAATACATAAAAAATACATAATAATCACAAACAAAAGTTTAAAAGTAATGAATAATACCTTCACCATCAAGAGTGTTTGTCGATACAAATGTTCCTTTGTATGGACCGCTTAAATGAGCACCATCAACAACTACAACAGGTTGGCAAAATTCGAAACCCCTTATCATGGAATGTAAGGCAATAAACAAGTATTTAAACTCATTATCTAATGTCTTATGCATCCGAATGTGTGATTCAAGATACACCTGGTTCAACATATATATATAAAGGGGCATTTTTCGATATCTATCAGCTAGTCTGTCTCTAAGCATCGCAATTACCTTCTCTTTTGTGCGCTAAGACATCATGTAGTTAATATCAACTCCATAAACAACCTTCATCTCTCCAATTATGTTCGCAGGTGTGTGTATTCTCTTATAATTAATTAATTTTTGTGCTGTAAATTCACTCACAAAAGCTATTGTCGGAATCAAGTTATCCAGTACTCTATCACTAAGCTTGCATGTATGTTTCGAATCAAATATTTTTATCTCAAAATTTTTTGAATGATTCATACAAGATGCCTTGAGGATCCATTTGCAGTCTATGTTATGACAGTGCAGTACATAGCTACATCAAATATAAACAGGTAGTCAATGTATTAATACAGATATAAAATTCACGATTTTAATTAAAATTTTGAAATTGCTCTATTACGATTTCATTATACATTCGTTCGAATGTATAAGTACATATTATACATTGTTAATACATCTTTCAACAAACATATAACATTGTCCAAACAACAATTCGTTCAAACACCTATTTCTAAAAAAACATACATTAAACCATCACCAAATAAAGATAATATTTCGGTTCATACCTTTGTTTGTCAGATCGTTTAACAAAGATGTTGAAGTCATTCAATATTGCTTATTTTTTCATTATCGATACCAGAGTTTGCTTATCCTTATAAAGATGATCAACCTTTATTTCGGTGTTCTTGCAATCAGTAATAAAATTTTTAACTTCAAATTTTGGAACGTATAATGAAGACTGATTTTGCATTTCAACGATCGTTAACGCAACAGTATCAGATTCACTACCTTCAATACACAGTACTGTCCCTGTTTCACTATCAAATTTGATATCCTTATTCGATTTTTCGAAAGTGAATATACACGACGGAAAATTAACAAACCCCAAATTTTTCTTCTTCAACTCAATGTAAACCCTCACTCCATTATCATTCCTTATGATAATTGAAGAATAATTACCATCAACAATGTATTTCACTTTAATTTTTTTACGAACTTTGTCAATATTCAATTCCATCGCGATCGCAGCAATCAATTTTAAAAAAGTTAATATTCTTTGAAACAATAATTGCATCACTTTTTTAGGATTGATAAATAATTTTTGACTCCCAGGCATCGAAATGACACAACAATATGGGGATGTTCATTTTTTTTCAAGAATTCAAGAAAGAAGACGACTGTTTTTTTTTTCAAGAACGCAATTCAACAATGAGGACAATTAACAGTAATGTTTAAGAGTTCTTTTGAATTTAAATTTCAGTTACTATATTTAATCATACACTACATAATTATTGGTAATTAATGGCGTTATTTAAGGGAATGAAAATTTTTATCTGATTACTCTTTCTAAGAATATAGGAAAATCTATTTTATCATACATCCCAACAATGTATAAGAAACTACCGAATGTATAAATATATTTTATAAAATAGGGAGAGAGAAAGTCTAAAGGAATTATATGTAAATACTTTCACTAAACACGAGATTTGTGTGTTTTTTAGTTATTATATATATATATATATATATATATATATATATATATATATATATTTAAAATCTTTCCTTAGTTTTAACGTCAAACTTTTACAAAATCATTGATTACATTTTTATTACGTACTTACAATTTTTTAAAATATGATACTTCTTAAACTTTTCTTATTCTAAGGGTTTTATATTTATTTCTAGATTTTCAAATCTTCTTAAAATCAAATTTAGTTGATTTATAATTCTTAAACTAATGAAAAAAATATTAGTTGTCATTAATTTTTATGACTTCTAATAAGGAAAGATTTTTATCACAAAAATATATTTAATTAATTTCAACTCTTAAATTAGGAAAAATAGTGAAATTCTAGCCTCTTCTAATAAAGAAAGATTTTAGCATAAATATATTTAATTAATTTTCAGATTTTAAATATTAGGAAAAAATAGTGAAAAGACAATTTTGTCTAAAGCAAAAACTTTTAACGAAGGACAAAAAGTTCAAACAATTTTTCTAAGACGCTTCACACTTTTAATATATTATAGATTATAGATAGATATACATTATAGATTATAGATATTGCACTCCCTTCGTCCTATTTTATGTGTTATATTTTGATCGAGTACGAAATTTAAGAAATAAAGAAAGATTTGATATGTTTACCATATTATCCCTATTAAAAAATGTAATATTATTATTTTTAATTAAGCAGGTGGACCAATAACGGTAAAAGTGAAATTGTGTGTTTAAATAATTACCAAATACAGACATGTGCCATTTTTTTAAGACGGATAAAAAAATGACAACATATAAAATGAAACGGAATAGAGGGAGTATCTATTTTAATGTTCGTAGCTATCTTATAAAACTTATTATTTTGATATAAAATTCTTTAGTTTATTAACAAGTACCTATGTTAAAACTAGTACTCCCTCTGTTTCAAAAAGAATGACATACTTTCCTTTTTAATCTGTTAAAAAAAGAATGATCCCTTTTCTTTTTTGGTAATACTTTAATTTCAACTTTTCACATGACATGTTTAGTACCACAAGATTAAAGTATATTTTGGTATATTTGATACAACTTTAATTTAAGACCACAAGATTCAAAAGTCTTTTTTATTTTCTTAATTTTTTTACCAAATATCAAAGTAGGTCATTCTTTTTTAAACGGAAAAAGTACTAATAAATTAGTTGAGTTAACGCCATGATTTTCGCTATATATATATATATATATATATGAACACAGTAGTTTCATCCGATAATCACCTTACCAAATTCGTAGTCGTTCACCACGACCATTTCCTAGAAAATATCGGTGTCAATATCCGTAATGAGTAAGGTGTAATTAACTTTGTAACTTCAATTTCATTAGCTGTCACGCCATTCACCTTTTTTCCGCCATTTATATTTACCCCAAACGAAACGTTGTAGAAGAAGCCGAGTATTTACCCAAAAAAAGAAGAAGCCGAGTAGGAAAAGAAACTTATTTTCCCCGCCATAACCGCTTCTTTTAACATACCTTGAAAATCTAATTTCACACACACAAACAGAGAGAGAGAAAGAGGGAGATATATCATATCTAGTCTAGTATATATACAATGATGAAGAGAAGTGGTGATGATGGTAATGGTGGAGTAGTTTATGCTTGTTTAGGTGTACTCTGTTGTGTACTGGTTGTATCTGTGATAGCAGTTGTATCCGTCAGGTTCTCCGTTTCCGGAAGCCCTTTCCGATCGTCGGTTTCTGCTCCAACTGTTTCCATCGTTGAGTTGGAGAAGAAGGCCATCGCCGCCACCGCCGTCGCTAATCGAAATCCATCACGAGCCATCGCTTCCGATCTTTCTTTCAGTCCCAACTCTTCCTTCTCTCGAAAATCTACCCTTGTTGTGAGTCAATTTCAATGCTTCTTAAATTTCATCGAAAATTACCCTTTGTTTTATTTTTCTACTTTTGTTTTTATCATAGAGCTTCCTTGAATGCTTTATTAGACATAAATGTCATCTATGCATAACCTTGATCAAAACTTTAGTTTTTTTTTAAATAGAAAAATCTTTTACAATGGTGAGTTGCTGGTAGAGCTGCATTCAAACGTTAATTTTGAAGCTTTTCAATTTGTGGAACTCTGTCACTTATCTTCATGGTGAGTCGTTGATAGTGCTGAATGGATATATATATATGATGAGTGCGATTCTGCAACTTTGGACAGAGGAAAGATGATAAAATACAGGAAGGACTGGCACGAGCAAGAGCGGCGATTCGAAAAGCTGCTGGTGTTGGAAACCTGTCTATGAACCCTGGTGGGATCTACCGCAATCCAGGCGCATTTTATCAGTAAGTCTCATTCAATTTCGTGAAATAAGTTTCTTATTTAACTGAAGCTCTAAAAGGAAGGAGCTCTTAACTACTGTCCTTCTAAGTTACTCACCAGCATACATTCCAAGCGCGTTCTCTTCTAATTTAATTGTTCCTTTTGATTTTTAAAAAAAACCACCTGATATATTACATACTACATGGTATATAATAAATCATTGATATGCTATTTTTCTTTTTCTAAAAAGGAAGAGCTGTGAGGGAGTATCTACTAAGTAGCTATGGAGTATAAGAATTGTAATTGACGCATAGTATGTGTAGTGCGCACACTCAATATTTCCTACAGGAGTCGCATGCACTTGATTGCCTTTGTGTGGAAAAGTCATTCATTGCGCCTTGTAGTTGTGGGTGCCGCCCCTTCAGTATCCTTTACAAACAAATTTGGATTTCCAATAATGCGGAATTAGTTGAAACGTTTTTTTACCTTTCTGTTTAGTTTCGTTTCGTTTTTTTCCGAGATTATTTAGATATTAGATATACACATACAAGTCCTTAAACAGATACGCGGTTAACTAGTTTGTCACGTTATTTCTCTACCATTTACTAGACTTCTTATATTTTCTCTCTCTTTTAACACACAAAAAAAGAAAGAGGAATGCTAACACTGAAACAGTTATTATTAAATGTCAATGAACCCTCCTTTAACATGATTATCATCAGCAAATTAAGCGAAGCTCACACCTTGGATAATTTTGTTAAGGAAGACATCACCCTTGATAGGAAGGTCTGCGAAGCTCACGCCTTGGATAATTTTGTTAAGGAGGACATGACTCTTAATAGGAAGGTGTGAAGAACGGAAATTAGGGTAGAGGGTTAGGAGGTGAGAGTGCGTTGGTAACAATAGGAGAGTATTCTTTATTTGTGTCAGAAGTTTCTTGTTTGTGGTGTTGAGTGATGTCTATGATTTCTATTAGATAGTTTTTAGTATTATCTTGTGACTGTAGTAGTTTTTTGCAAACTGTACTAGTGGGGTGCATTGACATAGGTATAATTATATAGAAAATATATGAAAATAGGTATAAAACATATAAAATCATTTACTATAACAAAAAGTTGATTCGGTGCATTGACATTTAGTTTGATTTTAAGGTTCTTCATTGGAAGGAGGCCTTAAGTTCGAATCTCATTGGGGTAATTTTTACCTTTTTCAGTTTTTAAATTTTTTAAGCACTCACTATCCTTAAATCCTGAGTCCGTCACTGTTTATATGCATTTATAATTTGTATTTGTTATACTGCTATCGGTCCTAAGCCCCGAGGGTCTATCGAAAACAGGTTCTCTACTTCATTTGAGGTAGTGGTATGGTCTACCCTCCCGAGATCTCACTATGTGGGAATATACTAGATATGTTGTTGTTGTATCTATATTACTATAAAAGTGGAAATTCTTGTTCCTTAAACTAAAAAGTTGAAAGACCGAAATACAGCTTATTATTATTATTATTATTATTATTATTATTATTATTATTATTATTATTATGTAACTCACAAATTTGTTATTGTATGTTTATATTTAAAGACAATATACTTAAATAGATAACTCACTTATATTGTGTCCTCTCTAAATAGCTTTTAGAAGGGTTTGTTTTATCGCAAGGACACAACTATTATATTAGTTTATTTATAATATCATTATTCAAATAACTATATATATATATATATATATATGGGCTTCTCCGTTCACTCTATTTGTCCATTTTAGATGGTGCACGTCCTAAGAAATGGTGATTGACATGAGTATTTTATTATAGTGCTTATATTAATTGATGTTTAGTATTATGTCTTGAAAAGTAATTTAGAGAATAAGTAATTAATGCTAAAATTAAATCATAAAAAAATAATTATTTTTTTTATTGATATGTTAAAAACGATAAGTAAAAGTGAACGAAGGGAGTAATAATTCGTTTTGACTTATGGAGGAATATATTATGCTTTTCACCAACAGTACTGAATATTTAAAAAAAAATTAAGCAAAAAGGGAAAATGAGATTAAAACAAAGACGAATCCCATATTTATTATGTATCTATACTTTTATAAAAGTGAGAAGGCAAAAACTAAAAGGTTGAAAGACCAATAGACTCTTTTATAAGGAGTAATATATATTTTTATCTATTAATTATAACAAGAAAAATATTGATTGACATCGTGTCTTCTCTAAATAATTGTTTTCTTCTGTAATAACTAGTTAATTTGGTATGTTTGAAGATTTGTTTTCCACAACTTTGAAATTGGACAAAAAGGTTTTGCTAGCCTTACAGAATTTTAATGGAAACAAAGAAGTATACTTTATTCCAACTTATATGACACACTTTCATTTTAATGGCTAAAAAATAATAAATTTTCTGTAATTTTGAAATATTATAAAGTCTTCCCATTCTTTTAACCTCCGTGCCCACCTTAGTAATTTCTCTCTTTAGTTTCTCAATACCCTATTTTTTTTTTCCATTGATACATTAATAATTAACCTACATAACTAAGAAAGTTTTAGCTATTCGCTATACTATTTTATATATTATTTCTTAAGAGGTGCATCAAGCTAATTAACTTGAACGAGTAAAGATGAACGGAACGAATGCTCTACGTTGAGAAGTGTGACAACAATAACAAGGAAAGTCGGTCTTATAAGCAATAAGCTGATGATGATGGTCAAATGGACCAAATAAGTTTATTCAGAAAAAAGCAATCCTAAATAATTAGGTTAAACAAATAAGATTTCATTGAGTTCCCAATAATGACTTAAAAGTTATGCTAATTGGTTTCCTATAGTATGCCTTGCCCTTCAAGAGTTTGGATTTCGCGTAACCAACACATATTTGATATAGTATAATTTTTTGATTGGGACTTAAGGTACATATGCTTTTTTTTTTGGTTCACTTTCATGGCTGTCGTAGTTATAATTTCGTAGCTATCATTGAACATGCTAGTGGACTTGAATATCATTTGTACATGTTCCAAATATATAATTTTTGCAGGAGTTACAAGGAAATGGAGAGGAGGTTCAAGGTGTATGTATATGAAGATGGGGACTTCATTATAGTCCATAATGGACCCTGTAAAAATATATATGCAAGTGAAGGAAGGTTCATCAGTGAGATGGAACATGTTAATAATAATTTCAGGACAAGGGACCCTCATTCAGCCCATGTTTACTTCATGCCTTTTAGTGTAACTTGGATGGTTAAATTTCTCTACGTACCTCTTTCATATGATATTGAACCTCTTAAAGAGTTCGTGTCTGATTATGTGCGACTTATATCAACAAAATACCCATTCTGGAATCGAAGCCATGGAGCTGATCATTTCATGCTTTCTTGCCATGACTGGGTGAGCTTTATTACTACTACTTTTTGAAGCAAAATTTTGTTTATGAAATGTACTTATTAATTAGCCAACATGTAATGACAGAGAAAATTAACAGCATACAGCTAGGACTTGTGGCACATGCTATATATATACTCACACATGGTCTGCTGCTACACTTATTTCAGGCACCTGTTGCTTCAAAAGGCAATGATTTACTATACAATACATCAGTCAGGGTTTTGTGTAATGCCAACACCTCAGAAGGCTTCAATCCTCAGAAGGATGTCAGTCTTCCTGAAATCTATCTTTACAATGGTGTAGTGTCCCCAAAGCTGCAGTCTCCTCCACCAGCCAACATTTCAAGGCCGTACCTTGGATTCTTTGCTGGTGGACTTCACGGCCATGTCCGGAAAACCCTCTTTGATCACTGGAAAGGCCGCGACTCTGATCTCCGTGTATACGAATACCTGCCTAAGGACATGGATTATCCCTCTGAAATGTTGCGGTCCAAGTTTTGCCTATGCCCTAGTGGGTATGAAGTGGCTAGCCCAAGAGTGGTTGAAGCCATGTACGCTGAATGTGTTCCTGTTATGTTATCAGATCATTATGTCTTCCCTTTTAGTGATGTGCTAAACTGGGAAGCATTCTCAGTTCAGGTTAACATTTCTGATATCCCAAGGCTAAAGGAGATCTTGGTGGCTGTTCCAGAAGACAAATACATGAAGCTCAAGGAAGGCTTGAGGGCTGTTAGGAAACATTTTGAACTAAACCGGCCTGCTCTGAGATTTGATATGTTCCATATGATATTACATTCTATATGGCTTAGGAGACTAAATTTAAGGTTCTAGAATAGGAACCTACTACCAAAGTATAAGTAACAAAACAAGGAATTGGGTGTGTGTGTGAACACAAGGGTTTATTTCAATGCCTTAAATTTGAGTTAGATTCTTTTGTCATATAGAATTTGTTTGTAGTCTTGCTTCAACAAGACAATGTAAATGAAAGCATTCTTGATCCATTTTTTCATTTCAGAATGGGAGACGTTATCTCTGTAGTATTCTACAAGATATATAATGTCCTTGAATTTTTGTCGAAATTAAAGTAAAATGTGCAAGGAATCGATTCAGTGTTTCATTTGCATATGATGTTTGGAAACCAGCATGCAAATTGATTTACAAGACACTTGTAATCAATCTCTAAACCAGCAAAAACTTGACATCACTAATATAATATAGCAACGAAGTTGCAGCGGATAATGGGAAAAATAGGTAAAGTTTCACTAGGGCAGGTTTGAAAGACACTGATTCTCATCAAGGGAATATCGAAGCAATCTTGTACAAAAAAGCTAAAATCATTGATGGAATCTCGAGGATCAAATGGACGGTAGCAGAAGTGGCTAGATGAATCAAGTGGAAAATCTACAATATTGTCACGCCTCAAATCCCTTGAGATGGACAGACACCCGATGCCCTAAAAGCCCGAGAGAATCAACTTATAACCTGTGCTTACCGTGCATATAACTATGACAATTATATAAAGCTTTGACAAGTATAGTTAAGAGCCCTGATAGAAAGACCAACGTAGATAGGATCAAAGTAGATGTACATGACTTGGTCGTTGGGGCCTCAACTACGAAAAGACAAGACACAATTGCGGTTTACTTCAACATTAGTCTATAAAGCCTCTAAGAGATAGACAACTTAGTTTAGGCTGGGATAGGACCCTGCCATACCCTTAACTATAATACAACATCAAAATATATGTTAACGACTCATAAAAGCCCCCAACCAATCTAGAGCTCACCAAAAGCTACTGAGTATCTTGTGCTTCTATTGGAGAGATCTACTAGATGGAGCACCTATGCCTACAACAAGAAATACAACGTCCCCATGAAGGACATCAATATGAAAGAATGTACAAAATATATGAGTCATAAAGTAACCATGTGTAAAATAAGAGCTCAAATTAAATCAAGTACAAATATTTAGGTAAGGATAAAAGACCACCTTTGCTTACTTGTGAAATTATGTACATTTGTTGTGGCTTTCCGAAGATTTGATGTGGACGTCTACATACCAATCTGTAGGACTCTACTCTACATTTGCTCTTGTACTTGTGAGAGTGGTAACATATACTCTGCTACGAACTGTCACAAAACCAACTAATCAGATTGTGCAGGCACCTACTCTGATCCACCAATATAGGAGAACCCTTACCACCCATTTCAAAATACGTGGGAAGTTATAAGTAATTATATTAAGGATTTCAAAATCTAATAACTTATACAATCTTTTATAATAAATTTATAAATGAAAACACTTTCCCCTATGACCTAGTTAGACAATATACAGGAGATCTAATAAGTAAAAGACAACACAAAGGACACAACTTCTACTGTAGGAATGAAATAACTAAAAGCCAATAGATATCAATATCCACGTCACTTGAGAAACATTAACCAATCCTGTAACCATATTATACCCCAAAAAGGGTGTAACAAGTGTAGCATCAGTACAAATAACAAGTACTGGTGGGCATCATCAATCGACCAAGGTTAAATCACATAATATATGATATAAAAACTCAAGATAAGTCATGTACATATAATGTGACAGTTTAAATTCCCTCAATTTACAATTCATATCATTCACTCAAATTGTGACACCCCGAAAATTCAAGCCAATGTTAGAATCATCTTTTAATTTCATGCAAGACCAAACCTCATGTTTTGGTAGTTTTATTAGTGATTAAGATGCATATTAAGGTCACAAATAGCTCCTAGCTTATAGGCAAGTGAAAACACCCCTTAGCGATTACGTTTTTGTGAAGAATATAACTATAGTTATCTTCAAACGAGCATAAATTTTGGTGTACTTAGAATTTTTTATCTCAAGATCCACCAATAGATATATAATTGAATTAACTTTCCAACGATTCCAATTTTTCCTTAATCTAATATCGGGTGAAAAGTTATAGCCATAATACTGAAGCACTGTCAAAGCTACCTAGACTACGACTCGTAATGTCTCATTACGGGTCGTTAGGAGGGAGTCGTAATTTGGACAGTAAATGCTGAAAATGGATTTCTGACTAAAACTCAATCCATGACTCATAGCCAAACCTTACTAGTCGTGACCTAAGTCATTGGGACGACTTCCAGACGTTTTTCAAATAATTCCTAAGATTTTTTTTGGTCTTTTCCCACTCTTTTAACCCCCAAAACTATGTCGTTTCACCCTCCAAACAACAATTATCAAGCATAAATATTACCCTAATGTATCATAACTTAGAAATCATTCATCATAGAGCAAAAAAAGGCGATTTCTTTCTTCCCAAAACTAATTAGGGTTCTTCAAGTTCAAGTTCAATCCTAAGAAAATTATCCAAGGCTTCTATATTCAGGTATATGGACTATTCATTATTGGGTTCCTTCCACCTATTGAGCCGAAAATTCTTTTTTTTTTGTTTAAGTATGAATTTTATACTATTTTGTGAAATTATCCATGCAAATTATGAATTTAATCCATGTATCTATTAGAAATTTGAATTCAAGCTTTGTCAATATGTGTTTCCATGTGAATTAAGTAATTTCATGTTTTAAATTTAATTTCCCATGTTATATTCCGTTGATTTCACGTTAAATCATCAAGTTATAAATTAAACCATGTGAAATTGTTATCCTCCCAAGTTTATTTCATCCCCATGTTCAAATTCATGTATTTTATCATTTAACTGAAATGTATTACGTTTTGGGTCCCTAAATTATGATCTCCTACCAGTGATTTAGATGGTATTACCATATTTTAAAAAATCATTCAGTGTTGGAGGGTTATGAACCCCCGATACCTATGTGTTTTTATATGTTTTCATTTTCAAGTTACAAGTAGTCAGATCATGTTCTTATTCTTATATCCAGACTAGCATATTCATGTATAACACTTATCAGTATAGTACCACATCATGTTAGACCCATAATAATACCAGTATCATTCAGTTGGGAGTAGGATTTATTATCGAGCGAACCTAGGGATGGGGTCTCACCCTTTAGTTAAGACTGAGTCCTTAGTAGCAGTCCCTAAGTTCTAGAACTACGTATCCAACATAGGATTATGAGATGTCACTTGCTAGTTTAGGACTACCACTCTCTTAAAGGTCACCCTCCAGTTTAGGATTGACTCCTTAGTTCTTTGGGACATCAACCTTGTATATCCATATCGTCAGTCATGTGTTAGTACCCATGGCAAGGTACTGATACCCTTCTAACTGGGGTTACAGGCTGGACCCTAATTTGCTCAGATTGGGATATGTCGGTTACATGATAGCTCCCACAGATTTAGTCAATACTCAGTCTATATTAGTTTAGGTTTGCTTGACCAAGTAATTAGATTTCAATTATTTAGCAGTTAGTTTTACAGATTATTTTAGTGCATGCCTTACTTGGTCTTTCATTCATCTTACATGTTCATGTTTTCATGCTCAATATCCATACATGATCCTCAGTTCAGTTTTACAGAATGTTCAGCTTTACTAAGATTTATATACAATATTCATATTTCTATCGCTTCACAACTTACAGAATTGTTTTTCAGCTCATGATTTATAAATTCACTATGACTTACAGTTTTCATGTATAGCCATGTTTTAAATGTACGTTTTAGTAAATAACTTATATCCTCAATTTTAAATCATATTTTAAATATTTCCATGACATACTTTGTACATTCCAACGTACTGACTACATATATGCATTTGTGGCTACATTCCTTCATGATATAGGTACCAGATATAGTCTATACACCAAGGTTAGAAAGTTCTTAGCATTCAACCGGCAGGTGATGTTGTAGTTTATATATTATACTATTATTATTCTTATGTATTGATTTGTGGTAGTAAGAGGAATGTCCTATCCACCTACAGTCAGTATAGTAAAGACTTCATAGATAGTCAGTTAGAGTCATGATATGTAATTCAAGTTCTTTCTTTAGTTTTATCATGTTGTAAACTTTATCAGTATTACATTCATTCAGATTTTCTCATGCTTATATTTCCGCTCAGCAAATTTAGCTTTTATTTACATTATAAATTAGTTGCTCAAGCAGTATCCCAGTACATAAGCTAGATTGAGATCACTTGTGGTTCTAAGAACCGTATTATGAATAGGGAGTAGTCTCGGCTCATGACACAAATATATCATTCTTTAGATTTCCAGCCTAGGTCAAATATGAGAGCACACTAACGACCGGTTAATATTGGACCTATTGATGAACGATCGACGATATCAGAAAGAAAACTCAGAGATCTTTAATCTACTGTTATTGAGACCCATAACTCTTTATATTTTATGAGGAGTGCTCGTTTGAAGTTTACTCTAGTTTAAGCTTAGGCCAAAACTCAATCGGTAAGGACAACTATAATTTAATTTTGTGCTAGGGGTATTGTATGACCTTAATTCAAAAATATTTCTCTCCCATACTAAATTGATCCTAACACTTATAAGGAATGAAATTCTTATGCCTTTACCATAGATATTTTTAGTAATGATGGAATGGATCGTTGCACCGATGAACTGCTTTTATTGTCTCTTCTAAAGAATTGCTCACTTGTGAAGCTTGTTGCGTATACTACTCTATCTTTGGACCTGCTGATTTCATACCAAGAGAAGTTTGGGTGATCTTTGTAATTTTGTTTCCCCACATAATATATATTCGTAATTCAAAGGGCATCCAGAGTAAGCGTTGTTCTTATCACACTTTTCACAAAATAATCACCTGAACCTATTATACCCGTTGAACTTAAACTGAACTTGGAGCTAATAAACTTTGCTTTATTAAGGCACAAAACTATCTAATATCATCCCAAATGTCTAATATATCATTCAACTCTAACTTACTCAATATTATGTATGTAAAAGTGAACACTCTATTGGGCTCTAAATAGTCTTGGTTAACCGTAGACATAAAAATAAGCAATGCCTCTTTCACCATAGCTCTTGGACAAAATTTTCCCTTGAGCTGTAGCATCTAATAAAGACTTCAAGTCTGACCTCAGTACTTTAATAAAATTTATTCCCAATAATCTTCTTGGATTGTTCGTGGTGTGGAGAATCTCTTAAGTATCCCTTGTATCTCTCCCATACTTGGGAAAGAGATTCAACATCTTTTTGAAAAAACCCATAAATCCTACCTCTAAGATCATTTTTTCTTTAAGATGGGAGAATATACTGAGAAACTTTTTAGACAAAGTATCACAAGATGTCCTGTCGTTTCATTCTGCAACCATTTCTTGGCTTTCATAATTAATGAGAAGGGGAACAATGTCAACTTTACATATTTATTTAAAACCTTTTGGTAGTGAAAGTTATCACTCAACTCAGTGCTTTTGTAGGTGTTTGTATGGTTCTTTATGCGGTTTTACCCTTATATTGACAAGTGTTCTTCACTAGTCACACCATGCCCTCTTTAAGCTTAAAATTTTCGGTGATATTTGGCTTTACAATAGTCTGGAGGCATTTTACTAATTTTTTATTACAAAGTTTAACAATGGAACATGTGGTGAAGGAGGGAGATGGAGTGTAGGTCTATTTTTTTAAAAGCTACACATATGGTGCAGGAGGGGGATGGACTGTAGGTCTATTCTTTTTAAAGCTAAACAAGGTCTAACATGCCTATTTATTACAAATCAAACTATCTTTACACAAGGAAATTAATGACCCATTATAGGTGCAAGATAACAAGGCCCAAAACCCAGCAGTAAGCCATATTTACAAAAAAACAAAAATCAAATAAGAAACAAAGAAAAATCCAGAAGATAAATAAACAATCTACAACCTTCATCCACCTCAAGCGTCACTGCCAAATTCATCTTCCCCAAATTGATGTAGATCGAATGACTAAGGAAATTATGATGTCTCTCACCCGGCTACACTAGAATCAATATCTGAAAAATAGAGTTTTGGGTGTTTTCACATTAGACATTTACATGTCTCACCAATGCTGTAAAATTAATTGAAGACTTCTTCAACTCAATTTACATTATATCTAAATCATTTAACCTAGATAAGTACTTGTATACTTTCTTTACTTTTGGCTTATTCGATTATGACTATCAATTTCTCCTTAGCTTATCTTCTTTGACAAGTTAAGTTTATCAAGGAGCTAATACTACTGTCTGAGGGAGAAGAAAATAAGGATCTATTTTTAGCTATATCAGGTATGGAATTTGCCTTACTATTTTAGAATCTTGTTCTTTTGTACCTGATGAGTGGGGAGTTTACAACTTAATCGCACTCATTTTTTGTGCACATTACATTGTTATGGATGAATAACTGAGACATAATTATAATTAGATGAACTAATATCCACTTCTTGAAGGTATAGAGTTAAAGGGTTGGAAAGATATGGATTGGAGCTCAAAATGATCAAAATGGGAGCAAGAAAGTATAGCTTAAGACCTGAAATAGAAGGGCCTTAGGTACCGTAATCGCGATCAGCTGGACGCGGTTGCAGAAGTCAAGGATGGTCAATCAATCGCGGTCATGGAGGTAAACCGCGGTCGCATAGTCGTGGTCGCAGCCAGACCTGCGCGATCACGGCCTAATGGAGGATTTCAGCCCAACGCCAAAACTATAATTGCACATACTAATCCCATTTTGACAAAATTAACTCAAACCCTATCATGATGGAACAATTCCATCTTCCTCAATTTTTTTAAGTTTAGTTTTGTGTAGTTTATAGCCTCCATTTTTAGAGAAGAAAATATTGTATAAATTTTGGGTGAAGAATACATTGGAGACTTTCTAAGTGGGAGATTTGCTCACTTCCATTGTTGATATTATGGGAGAACCAAGTTTGAAGTAACATTCACTTATATCTTCAACAATTCAATTGAATAGAGATTATGGGTATATCTATACTTATTTATCTTATGTGTAGCTAAATCTCCGTCTTGGGGTTATGTGTGAATAGAGGTTAAAGTGTGTATGGTTTGTTATTGTTAGCATCTATTTGGTAGTTCAAGTTTATGGGTTTTATCATTTCTATGCTATTTTGGTTGAGATTTGATAGGTGAAAGCCACAAATACCCACATGGGTTTGATGAGTGAAAGATTCAAGCTCTAGAAAGTTCAAGGCCATCTTTGAAAAAAGGGTTTTGGGTGAACTTTAGGAATTCATATGATCTTCGAAAAAGGAATGTGGAGACCAAAGCGATGATAAACAATTATATGTGCAGTGTGCTAAATTTTCACTATCTTAGACATAAGGGTGAATGTGAGGTTGACTATGCCATAGGTATCATCCTAGAAATAGGGATGCCTAGATTAAGGCTGTGGTTACAAATTATTGAACACACCTATTAGGTATTCGAAAGAATCAATAGGTGAAATTTTGGTATTTTGTCAAAAGACTAGCATCGAAATCTAGAACCAAGCCTACCCATATTTTGACTTACTAAATTGATGTTGATGACTAACTCCTAGATGTCACTCCCTTAGTAATTCATAATCCTAAGATTTGTGTTTAATTGATAAAACTATAATTATTCATAGCCCCAAATTTATACTAGAAAAACCCAAAAAAAAATATTAGTGTAGGACCCTATCTCCCCCATTTTATCTTTTTGCACCATTAGTTTGAATTTAACTTGTATCTATCATTTCGAATTAATTTGATTGCCACTCATATTGTTTCTCATTGATTCGACCCCCGCTGCAATGTAGGGTTAATGTATTGACGGTGACCGCCTTGTACTTAAATTGACGTGTAAGTTGAGCGTTATAAAAAATGGCGCCTTACCGGGGAACAATATGGCGTATTAAGTTAGTTTAGAATTTTAGTTATGTGCTTGAATTCAATCTTGTATACATTTGCTTGTGATTTTTTTTTTAGCAAGACGTCGAGTCCAATAGTTGTGACCCAAGGTTATAAGCAATTTTGGATCGGTTGAAAGTAATGGAGGAGGGACTAGAACACATTCATCAAGAATGGACAAGCATCAAGAAGGCGATAATGGAAGAAGAAGAAAAGATTGAAATTATCATTACCATGCCCATTACCCAAGAGGAGATATGTCAAGAAGAGAAACCAAGCTATGAAGATAAGCTTGGTAGCGAAGAATCCTCGGCGACTTCCAAACAATCCGGATCATATGAGGAAGGAGATGCCAAAATAAAAAAATAATACTAGAGTCAAATGAACAATCAACGTAAAAACCTTATAACGACTTTTACTCATTTCAGGATGATAATGCTTTGGAGGAAACGAACCCAAAGTTAGGTGTTGGACCTCATTCAACCCACTTTTCAACATTAGACTTATAAGATGTGATGAGGATCCATCCCTTTGAGCAAATGAAGGATTGTGGGGAGGTGGAGTCCAACTCTTATATTTTGGAATTGGTCATTCTGAAGGAGCACTTGGAACCCCATCCATCAAAGGCCAAGATGCTCAATTTCCGATTTACAAGGAATGACCTATTGATGTTCTTGCTTTTACCCAAGGAGAAAATTCAGAAGTTTGATGTAAAGTTGGGTGACAGCGCCCAAGTGCACACACAAGTGTACGTGGTCTTATCAAGTAGTAAAGTGGCCTAATGAAAGCCAAGTATTGATCCCACAAGGACTTGATTCAACAACAATTCTATTTTAGTCCACACTTTAGATTCAATTGACACAAGAGTAACTAAAAGTAGAGTTTGTAATTTATAACTAGAGAAAAGTAAACAATGCGTAAGTAAAGATCTTGAAACAATCAATAGGAGAAAACCCAAAGTTAGCGCACTTTCAGCAATCGTACTATGTTATTGAATTTCATTCTTTAACTTGCTTATCTTGGTTGTAGATTTGTAGGTTTAATTGCGTTATCATGGTCTCTCGACCTCTAATCCTTTACCTAAGTTGAAACTTACACCTACATTGTTGAGCGGGGATATAATAGTCCACTTAAGTTCTTTAAGCTATCATACTGCATATGAATCAAGTAAGGTATCTAAGTACATACCTATCCCGGACACTAATTTGCATTACTTATTTTATAAAGGAATACAAATCATACTTTGCTCATCTCCATATTCTATCCCCTATTCCTCCTCTTGAGATTAAAAGGTGGACAATTGATGTATTCTAAGGGTTGCGAATCCTTAAAATAGTTAAATCAAAGATGAACACACAATCAATAATGATAACCAAAGTTAAACTAATTCAATTCAAAACAATAGTACTCATGTTCTTGGCTTCAACCCCAAAAAAGGGCGTTTAGCCATGCATAGTCATAATTGTAATACAAGGTGGTAATTAATGATTAAAAACATGAATGAACTAAATTGAAATAATAAAAATATAAATATGATGTTGTATCAGCCCTTTGATCTCCAAAATATGCTCAAAGATAAGTAAAAATGTGATATAACGTGTATTTATAGTATAGGAGTAAGCCAAGTTCGTGTTGGAATTGAATTGCAGCAGTTTGTGAGCACGAGAATGGATGGCGCAATGCTCTAGCTATAGCCCCGCTCCAGTTGAGGCTAAGCCCTGGGTTGATTACTTCTCCAGGCAAGGTTGTGCCCTGCCCATTGCCCTGCTCCAAGTGGTGTATCGCGGGCAAATCACCTTAACCCTCTGGAAGTTGCTCTCTGAATTTTGGTTATGTATTGTTCCTCCAATCTTTCATCCCTTGACTTGGGGTGTATTTACCTTGGATTTCAAGCCTTTTCAACATAAAAAAATCATCATATTCATATCACAAATCATCCTACACAATCTGTAACACCCTAATTTTCTGAACCAAAATGCTACACGGTGCTCATGACCCCGAAGGACCACAAGCTAACCCATGACTGATATCTGTACCTATATACTGCATAATATATCATAAAATGCAGAAACATGAACATGAAAGGCCATAAGGTTTGAACTGAATAAACGTCTGATAACAAAATGTCTGAAAAAAGGTATAACAATACCAAACCAAGTCATAAATATTGAAAATAATGTGATTTAAATATCTAATCTAACATCTAGTTTGAAAGCCTCTAACTAAACTGAATAAGGAGTTGAAGGAACATGTCTCCAACTAACTCTATCTAGAAATTGAATAGTAAATATAGCAATAATCATATCGTCCTCGAATAAGAAAGACTCACTGCAAACTCTGAACACTAGAATGCTACTGTTGATCTGGAGCTTGTGCCTCTGAACCTATGGTGTAACATAAGAGAAAGCACCATAGCGCAAATACGTCAGTACGTTTGAATGTACTGAGTATACGAGTGAGGTAGGCTAAATGCAAAGGGTTATATGCATAAACAATGCTAACTAATATGAACGTGAGAATACATACATGCATAAACAACTATAACTGAACTCGTGATGATGCTGACTACTGAGTCTGAATACTGACGACATGACCTTACTGTTACTGAGGTACTGAATAAATTATTAACTATTTTTGATAGTTCAAATTATGAAGAACTGGTTTGAATGACTTTGTCTAACAGTCCTGAAATTGAATACTGTTAACGTGAGCTATGACAACTGATATAGCTGATATAACTGTAATAATCAGACTAATCGATATAACCGATACTGAGCGACTGTATCTGACAATCTAAGTTCTGATGGAACTATCTAAGTTTCGTTCTACTTGGAGTAACTAAATCTGAGATCAGTCCTATCTAGAGGGTAATCATGAGTATACTGATAACAAGGATGATTTGACTTAGTCTGAGATCAGTTCTATCTAGCAGGTGATCTTTAAATCTAATAATTCTGATATTGATTAATCATAGGTGAGATCAGTCCTAGCTAATGGGTGATCTTGAAGTCTATTTACAATGATAAACATTGACTGTATCTAACAGTACTGAATCTGTACTACTAAGCTGAGTTGACTGTGTCTGAAAGCCCTGATTCTGTAACTGAAACCGTGGGATGCGTTCATCTAACCGACATGCCCCAAGCTAAGCTGACTGGGGTCCAATCTTTGCCCTGACTGAAAGGGTGTCAGTACCGCACCACCAGTAAAGACATCTGCAGTGGAGTCAGTCCTAATATAGCAGGTGACTCCTGGGATCAGTCCTTTACATATAAATATGCTAACAGGTGATCCCTGAGTATGTCAGTCCTATCTAACGGGTGATATCTTATCCCTACGCTGGCAACATAGTTCTGGTAATTAGGGATTGCTTTTAGGGATCTCAGTCATATTCTAGTGGGTGAGCCCCCATCCCTAGGTTCACTTGGTGCTGAATCCTACTCCCATCTGAAAGATACTGAACAGAATATCTGGGCCAAACTAAATAACTTAACTGAACTATTTTGCTGAGCTGATACTGATTAACTGAACTGATACTAGTGGTATTGTTTAGCAGAGATAAAACTGAGTTTACTGGATTCTGATGACGGACGAAATATAATGAGTTCTGAGGACTGATTAAGAGTACTGAAGTTACTAAGATTTACTGTGATTACTGAAGTTACTGAGTACTGAGATTACCGAGAATACTGAACACTGAGATTACTGAGTTTTCCTTAGTCACATGACTGACTGATTTCTATAGATCATGGCTTGACTGAGAGTATCGTGAAAACATGACATGGCTCTAGGCACACAACTATATTTTTCAGGTACAAGTACCCCCAGGACTCGATGGAAGAAAACTGACACACATGACTGACTTGATCATAAGAGTAGAGTCCATAATCCACAATATCATAAATAAGGGATTTCACACTAAGCATGGTTCTCAACAGTCTATTTCATGGAAGGGAATTTCATACAACATGTATATACTTGCATAGCTTTCAATATCATGCTCATTACATATTACAACCACAATCCATAATATCATAACTTGGGGAATTTCATGAAGTACATGGGTATTCTACATCTTGTACATGAGTGGGTTTTGCAAGTAAGCATAGTATAATTCCATAAGACTAGTTCATGAGTAATCCAACAGTGTTCACAAGACACATTATCAATATGGATGACATTGAATCATAGAGGCCTATCATGAATCCTTCACTTAGTCACAATTTAGCTATAATACATGATTTCTAGTCTGTTAGGTATTTTATCAAACACCTTACATGCACTCTTTAAGGCATAGGTGTATTCACAAACTTACACCACTTTAATCTACCCAAATTCATGGGTTCCAACTATATAATCACAATCTTCCTGGAAGTTCATCAAATTCCCACTCTATAACACAAACCACAAATAACAACATGAATATAACCATATCACCCCAAAACATTCATGATTTTGTTATCAAAGATTGATTCTTGAACTCCACAAACGAAAGGGATCCGTGGATGAACAAAATCATGATTTTGTTATCAAAGAATATCAAAGATTGGACCTTCAAGCTTGATTATGGAACCCTAGTAGTTTTTCTCCTTCTTGTGCTCTTGGATAATAAACTTAAGATGTTAATAGGGTTATAATGTGATTAGAAGCTATAAATTTTGTGAGGTTAAGTATTGGGACGTGTAAGGAGTATTAAAAGACTTAATTATCCTCAAAATAACTCAAAAACTAAGTGTTTTTCATGGCTGAAATCATAAGAGTGCGTCGCACACCTCATTGCACATGCTAAGGTGAGCGCCGTACATCCTATCGCATAAGCTAAGGTATGCATCGCACATGATATTGCACACTTGAGGGTGTGCGCCACACAAACTGTCGCACACTAGTTCCAGTAGCCATGTGCGATTGTTTATGAGTCGCACTCCTACTTTGTAGGGCCATAACTTCTTGCTCAGGTGTCAGATTGTTATAAAATTGGAATCATTGAAAAGCTAATTCGATTCTCTACAATTTGGTGGGTTTAAATCTACCAAAATGTTACATATAAATCAAGTTATACTCATTCAAAGGTAACTCTTGTGGAATCACAAACTAAAACTTGATGGATCCTAAAAGCTATTAGCTTGCCTCACTCTGAGTGACACACATGAGCATGCTTAACACATCATAAGCTATCTTATCGCTAGGATACTCATTGTAAATCATGTACTCAAATATGAATCACAGGATATAAGGTTTCTTGCGTAGGAGAACTGATTCATTTCCTAGCTTGGGAACATACAGGGTATTACACAATCACACACCACAAATTAAGAGACAATCATAACACAATACTCATAACGATGAATCAAAACAAGAGCTAGGCCTAGTTAGTTCATGTTAATCTTCTACTTATTGTTCCAGCTGCACACTCAATAAAATTGAACTTCGCTAACTAAAAATAATTTATTACACTCATAATTACACATTAAAATCATTTGGAACACATTAAACACCATAGAATCAAACGAGAGCAACTAGACAAGCACCTAGCTCAAGCTAGTAAAACTAGTTTTCTCTAATGAACTCTAAATGACTCTTTGAAGTACAAACTTGTTTGAAAGTCACTTTGAACATTGTAAACACATTCTCTAACACTTTGATACACATTTATATCATTATCAACCCATGTAGCATACAAATCATCCTCAAAACAAGGCTAAAAAGACTACAATAGTGACACTAGAATGCATAAATACATCCAACATCACCACCCCACACTTAAAGCCTTGTTCATCATCGAACAACTCTTAACTATAATCATCATAAACTAAGGAGACTCTACACTTCTATTGCATGAAAGACACTCAAGATAGTACCACCATGACTACATAGATTGCAAGTTTCTACACTAAGCATGTTACAGACACAATTGAAAGCTTATGAACCTACTCCAAAATATCCTAGCCTCAAGAATTGATTCACATAGTTGGAAAACTCATGCTTATTATTCAATAAAGGACATCATATAAATCCCCTTTATTCATCAAACATGTGCCCCTCACAATAAGAGAGTTACCCATAATCACTCACAATTATGTCATTTATCACAATGGGTGCAAGAATCAAATTACACTCGCTCTCATAGAGACAAGTTACACATAATAAACCATAGGCTTACCCTTAGTGTAATGCTTCACTAATATCAGAATGATGAACTCAGGATCAATTAGGTCCTTTTCAGGTTGTAATGTAGGCTAAGGGATGACTAGGAGCTATTTGGGAATAGTGACTAACCTCTCTAAGAACTTTAATACACTATATTATACATTTAAAACAAATCTCCAAAAACCAATATACACCATTTTGTCTACCCTATTCTTTTGTTTTGCCCTATCTCTTTTAAGTATTTTCACAAACACACGATGGATGTATTGTATATTCCTTCAAGATTTAATTTTTCTCATTTTGTACAATCATGAAAATATTTCTAACACCATTTATATCACTCCAAACCATCACAAATCAAATATAAACACTAATAACTATTACCTTGAGGCATTAATTTTACCTTTTTCTTCTTTAATTTCTCAAACTCCTTACTAATTCAATTTTTCATTAAAGGACCTAGGAGCTTTTGGATCTAATTAAGGTCCATAAAAGAAGAGATTAGGCTGCTTATGCGGCTACCAAAGAAAATGCTAAAGGCTCAATAAGGGTTAACTAGGATAATGCACAAAGGGTAGGACAAATAGAGTGTATAAAACAAGGCTATCAAAGAAATGCCTAAATCATCTCCTAAACCCACACTCTTTATTTCGCTTTACACACACACTAGGCAAGTTCTAGACATCACATGCAATAAGAAATAAACATAAAAAAAAACCTTACATGCACATGGCACATGCTCAACTAATAGGATCATCATAAACTCCTAACCAAACGATGACATGAATTCAAATTTAAGCCAAAAAGTACAAGAGTGAAAAAATAAGCCTAAGAGTCTCAAAAGTAGAAATTCACTTATTCCACATGCTTTTACCAAACAAAACACTTGCACCATGTAATCAAAAATAGCACCAACAAGAATATCTTACACAAAATTTTTTTAAATTGAGCCAAAATTTAGGAATTTCCCCACCCCACACTTAAAAATCTACTTTGTCCCCAAAGTGAACTTAAATGTAAGAGATAGAAATACTCCTTGAGGCCTTTAGGCCTAGCAAGCAACATCTTTTTGCCTAAAGGAGGCCTATGGGACCCCATACTCAGTTTTTTTGCCACGCTCCAAGCTTAGGTTTACGGTACTCAGACTTTCCATAAACTGTGACTCAATCAAAAATAAAAACTACGTGACATAAAAACTAAAAAATAAAAATAAATCATACCTACTTAACTTGGGTTGCCTCCCAAGCAGCACCTGGTTTAGTGTCGCGGCTCGACCTAGCTTAACTCAACCATATTCCTTCCTTCTCTTTCCCACATTTGGCCTCCATCTTCTTATTCTCTTTACCTCTTTTGGGTGTGAATTTTCAAGAGAAATAGGTTTTTTCAACTTTAGCCTTTTCAGGCTCATCAACGTTCATCATGTTAGGCTTAGGGGATAGAAGTTTAGGTTGCTCAATCAGGTAGTCCAAAGAGGTCTTTGGTGGAATAACCACTCCACACTTGTCTCCTTCAATAACATCGATATTACATAAATCTTTATAATGGAATGCTATTTTGGGTGCCTTGTAAATATAAAAAACCACCTCTTCATCCTCTACCCTTATTTTGAGCGTGCCTTCTCTAACATCAATCAACGCTCTTTCAGTTTCTAAGAATGGATGCCCCAAGATGTTTAGAACCTTTTTGTTTGCTTCAAAATCAAGAATAATAAAGTCTGCAGGAATAATAAATTTACCAACCTTTATGAGGACATCCTCAATAATTCCTTCCGGATAGGCAATGGATCTGTCTGCTAACTGCAAAACCACCATGGTCGATCTAGGATTTCCCAAGCCCAAATATGTCAAACAAAGATAGGGGCATCATATTTATGCTCGTCCCTAAGTCACTCAGTGTGTGGACCACTCTACTCCTAATTTGGATCGGGAGAGTAAACTTCCCCCAATCTCTGAATTTCTTAGGGATTTTCTGTGTCATTATTGAGCTACACTCTTTAGTGAGTGTTATTGCCTCCACATCCTATAATTTTACCTTATTAGCAACCACATCTCTCAAGTACTTTGCATACTTAGGCATACCTTACAAAGCATCTAACAAAGGTAAGTTAATGTGAAATTCTTTGAATGTATCAAAGGACTTCTTAAACATTGCATCCTTTTTCGCTTTAATCTGCATCTGAGGGAAGGGTAGTGGTGATGCCTTCTTCACTTCTTGTTCAACAACTTTAGTCTTCAAGTACCCAAACTTTCTTGATTCTTCAGCAACTTTTTTGAAAACCTATGGAGTTACCCCTTCATTATCTACCTCCTTAGTGGCCTTTGAAGGTTTTCCTTGAATCTCTTTACCACTCCTAAAGGTGATTACCATAACTTATTTTGGATTCTCTGTATCAGCTGATAGACCACCTTGAGGCCTAGTATTCAATACTTTCTGCAACTTTCCAGTCTACAACTCTAAACTTCTCCAAGTAGCTTGTGAATTTTTTATGTCTGCAATCAACTGTGTTTGATTAGCTAGAAGCTATTTCAATATCTCTTCCATGTTGTTAGTTGATTGATTCCCTTATGCCTGAGGTTGCTGAATTTATTGTTGTGCATTTCACGACTGAGCCTGCCACTTCATGTTATAGGCATTAACATAATTTAGCCTTTGAGCATTGCCCACTTATATTATTAATTCCGAATTTGAAGCACACATGGCCACTGAATGGCCACTATTTTCACAAATCTCACACCAACCACTAGCTTGCTGAACTGCATTGATTGCTGATGTAGTCTGTGGAGCTCCCAATTTTAGGCTGCTGAACTGAGTGTTTATCATATTTTTCAATGCTGCAACCTAAGCTGATAAGGCAGTGAACTAGTCTACCTCCATTACACATACAATTCTTTTCGTGGCACTTCTAGCATCTGAATGCCACTCAGGATTTTCTTGTGCTATGTAGTTCAACTATGTGTACAACTCATCATAAGTCAATTCCAACACTTGACCACCTGCAGCTGAATCTAGAAAAATCTTTATATTGTGATCAAGTGCTTTTACAAAAGTATGAGAAAGTACCTCGTTGGACTATTGATGGTGTGGATAGTCCCTAAGAAGATCCTTAAATCGCTCCCAAGCATGATAGAGATTCTTGTCTGTCTTCTGTTTGAAATATACTATCTCACTGCAAAGTCTCCCAATCTTAATAGATGGGAAGAATCAAATAAGAAATTTTTTGGCCAAATTATCCCATGAAGTGATTAAATTTGTTGGTTCTGTAGCCAACCACTTTTTTGCTTCCCCCAACAGAGAAAAGAGAAAAATTGTCATCCTCACATAATCTTGATTTATGCCTGTCGGGATGAATGTATCATTAATTTCTAGAAAATTCCATAAGTGGACCTGTGGATCTTCATGTGAAAGCCTGGTGAACTGTCCACTGCATATCAGAAGTTGTACCATATTCTTCTAAGTTTGAAATTGCCTCCAGCTGCTGGGTTCTGAAATGGGGAGGTCAAATTGGTTGGAAGTAAGATTGCCACTTCTCTGACTATCCTGTGGGTTACTAGTTCATCAGCCATGATGACAGGATTCTCTTGGTTTTCTTGGATTTGTAGAAATTAAGGGAGAAGGTTTGCTTTTCTCCTTCTTTAAAGGAAAAGTTGCTCAGGTTCGGCGCTTGGTTCAACCAAGTCCTGATCCGTTTGCCAGCTTTTGTAAACTAATTCCTACAAAAAACAGAACCAAGACCAAGCGTAAAAACATCAAATAAATCTAAAAGTAAAACTAAAATAAAATGTTGCCAAATTTTAAGTACCTGGCAATGGCGCCAAAAACTTGACAGCGCATAAGCGCACATGCAAGTGTACGTGGTCTTATCAAGTAGTAAAGTGGCCTAATGAAAGCTAAGTATCGGTCCTACAGAGACTTTATTCAACAATAACTCTATTTTGGTTCACAATTTAGATTCATTTGATGCAAGTATAACCAAAAAGAGAGTTTGTAATTTATAACTAGAGAAAAGTAAACAATGATTAAGTAAAGATCTTGAAATAATTAATGGGAGAAAACCCAGGGTTAGAGCACTTTGAACAATCATACTACGTGATTGAGTTTCATTTGTTAACTTGCTTATCTTGGTTATAGGTTCGTAGGGTTAATTGTGTGATCATGGTCTCCCGACCTCTAATCCTTTACCTAGTTGAACCTTACAGCTACATCTTAAGCAGTGATGTAATAGTCCACTTAAGTTCTTTAAGCTATTATCCTACGTGTGAATCAAGTAAGGTATCTAAGTACATCCCTGTCCTAGACACTAATTTAGATTCCTTATTTCATAAATGAATACAAACCATACTTTGCTCATCTCCATATTCTATCCCCTATTCCCTCTTCTAAGATTAAAAGGTGGACAATTAATATATTCTAAGGGTCGCGAATTCTTAAAATAGTTAAATCAAAGATGAACCGACAATCGATAATGATAAGCAAAGTTAAATGTATTCAAATCAAAATAATAGTGCTCATGTTCTTGGCTTCAACCCCGAAAAAGGATATTTGGCCTCGCATAGTCATAATCGTAATCACAAGGTGGTAATTAGCGATTAAAAACATGAATGAACTAAATTGAAATATTAAAAACCTAAATATGAATTTGTAGCATCCCCTTGATCTCTGAAATATGCTCAAAGATATGTAAAAAGGTGATACAGCATGTATTTATAGTATAGGAGTAAGCCAAGTCCGTGTTGGAATTAAATTGCAGCAGTGTGTGAGCATGAGAATAGATGGGGCACCACCCTGGATATAGCCCCACCCCAGGTGAATCTGAGCCCTAGGTTGAGAACTGCTCCAGAAATGCTTGTGCCTTGCACATAGACTTGCCCTAAGTGGGGCATCGCGGGCAAATCACCTTGATCCTCTGGATGTTGGTCTTCGAATTTTGGTTAAGTATTGGTCCTCCAATATTTCATCCCTTGACTTGGGGTGTATTTCCCATGGATTAAAAGCCTTTTCAACATCAAAATATCATCATATTCAGGTCACAAAGCTTCCTACACAATCAAACACCACAAATTAAGAGACAATGACAACACAATACTCATAACGATGAATCAAAACAAGTGCCAAGCCTTGTTAGTTCATGTTAATCTTCAACTTATTATTCCAGCTGTACACTCAATAAAATTGAAATTTTCTCATTACCAACAAGTTATTCCACTCATAATTAAACATTAAAACCATTTGTAACACAATAAAAATAATGGAATCCAACGAGACCATCTAGACAAGCATCTAGATCAAGCTAGCAAAACTAGTTTTCTCGAATGAACTCTAAATGACTCTTTGTGGAAGTCACTTTTAACATTGTAAACACATGCTCTAACACTTTCATACATATTTATCTCATTATCAACCCATATTGCATACGAATCATCTTCAAAATAAGGCTATAAAGACTAGAATAGTGACACTAGAATGCATAAATACACCCAACATCATTGGGTAAAAGGTTCACGTTTTCAAAATGGAGAGATCGAAGCTTGCTTTCTATTTTACCACCGCTTCCAAGTTTCATCTTGGAAGATTTGAATTTTCTACCCCTCTGTCGCTCATTGTATATTGAACAAAATTTGGGACGAAGATTCAAATTTTCTAAGTAGAGACACAAAGGTAAGGAGTGAAGGCGTCGTGCTATGACATTAAACTAAGCACTTTATGGGATGCAATCTATCACGCCACAAAACATGGCACATATATTTTTGATTTATGCATAATAGAGTAGGTTTCTTTATTGTTTTATTTTATTGCATACATAATCTGTGAAGCATAGTGCTAAGGGAAATTTGAGTGACTTTGAAAAGGGAATATGTGAAATTGGCATGATTGAGATGACAAAAAAAGTAGTACAGGAAATCCAATTATTGGGTCTCAGTTACTACGACCGCAGTCTACGCCTCTGTAATTGTGGAGATCATGGGACCGCAATCGCGTAACTTAGATTGCAATCACGGTTGACTCAGATTAAAAATAGCATCTGAATGCCATGCACCTATGCACCTTATTTTCAATTTTTCTCATAATTTTCCTCAAATTAGTGGCATCGTAAGAGTTTCCAAGATTTTATTTCAAACCTTTTGCATCATTTACTTGGTATGTTATCTCAACTTCCTTACTTTTACTGTTATTGTAGGCTTGGGACATGTAGCTAGAAATGAGCTTGAAATAGTGTTATAATGTCAAAACTATGCTTATTTGTAATTATGATTGTGATTAGCAGCTGTAGGGTGTCTACACGTCATTTGGGAAAGTCTTAAGTACCCATGTTCTAACCTAGAATGGTTATAAATAATATGTATAGTAGGTATCCATTCATTGCCCAAATGATTCCAACATGAATTCCTTTAAGTTTGGGGCTGAAATCTTGCTATCTAGGCTTCGTTTATCTGATCATGATGTTGTACACCTAGTTGGAAGACAAAGTTGGTGTTAAGTTTATGTCTCTTGAGCAATGGCAGAATTGTTTACTGCGGTCTCAGGTATCACGATCGCAGTCCTGATGACCACGACCGCAGTAGGACGATCACAGTAAATGCTCTGTGATTGCCATACCTAAGGACAGCTGCCTATGGAAACCCAAATTTCTACACATCTCTTTTTACCCCAAAATCTCTTATAATAGTGCCATATGTACTTTTTTTGTTAATCTAGCATAAGTTTTTGCTTTGAAAATATTAAATGGTTCGAAGTGTGCTCCATACTAGTACTAAGCTACAAAATGGGAGGCTTAGACGAATATGAAGCCTTACTTCTGGAAAACCACTACCAGTATTACAAGAACCTCCCAAAGACTAAGCTACTCCTACAAAGAAGTATTTCTATGGACAGAGTCCTAGAAAAGTTTCCAGAATTCTTTGACAGACTTACTGCTGTTAGGGAACGTGCTCCAAGGTTATCTCAGGGATCAGAGGAGTGCTCTAGTGTCATCCACTCATATGCCTCTCGTTTTATTTATGAAATATACCAGGAGGAGCTAAAAACGAAAGTTGCCAGGGTTGCCAAATTGGAAAAACATATTCAACTTTGGCAATATCACACAGAGACCTCAGGGAGTCACAAGAAAGGATGGTGAAGAGGGAAAATAAGAGAAAACAATTCCTCACCAAGATGTGGGGAGGGGTAAAGGGCATCTTCAAGAGGCTCAAACCTAAAAAGCATCTACCCCTCAAGGGTCGAGAGTGATGATGAAGCCCCAGCTGAGTGGTTTGGTGCTGATAATAGTGGATATTATATAAAGTATTTTGGAGAAAGAAGTTCATGAGACTAATTTAGGGAGTATCTTCTACTCATCTTGCTGACTAGGCAGTGGGGCACGTCCAACTTTTCAGTTAGGGGTGCCTATACCTATATGTGCACTGCTGGAATATTTTTGGGTAGTGTTTAGAGGACACTCTAGATGATATTTTAATTTTATTTAGGGATGAAATTTTGGATATTTTTTTGTTGTTGAGATGTTTTATTTGGGCACTATGATGGTGCCCATGTTTTATTGATTAGCATGCTTTTCTTTGATTTTCGATATTCTTTTAATTTAATTCTATTTTGATTTTGGTGATGCACGACTAGCTTTGCCCTATAATGGATTGAGTGATGACATTCTTAAGGTAAAGCTTCATGTTTGGGTTTAAGGCATGGACACAGGGGAATTCTGAGTACCTATAGCACAAATATAAAGAATGCAAGGGAAGTTTGAGTACTTGTGGCACTTTATTTTGTTAAAATTGGGGTTACTTTATATACCATTGACGATGTCTGAGTAGCCATATGGTTAGCTTACCCATGTTGAGACTAAATATGAGACTAAGGCTTTGGTTGTAGCCATAGTTTAGCAAATTGAGCTTGGTGCTAATGCAAAATAAACACTCTTCCCCTTCCCCCCTTCCAAATTTTTTCAAAAATCAAGAGCATGGATATGAGCGACTTTATAATAAATCTTTTTCTCTTTTTGTGGCTCCGTATATTGTTGACTTGTAAATAATGTTAAATACTCCAATTTTGTCTCGTGGAAGGGACAATTGAACCTCCTTGATGACTTTTTGAATGCCATGAGTGGCGAGCTTTTTTTTCATTCATCTCTCATATACTTATGTTATCTAGAACTTGCCCTGTTGGTCTCTCAAGGCTAGTTTTGATTGTATGTAGTTAGATAAATCATCTTAGTCCATCCTTGTGATTTTGAAAGCCACCTTATCCAAAAAATCCTACCCAATTATGAATGTAACCCCTAGTTACCCACTTTGAGCCCTTAGACCTTTTTTCAGCAAATACATTACAAACTAAGAACCATTCTTTTTAACCCTCTTTTGAACCATACCCTCCTTAAACTTTAAAATGCAACTTGAGGCTAAAAGCTTAAGTTGGGGATGGTAAAGTTGATGGAACAAAGTTTGAGGTCACAAAGTATTAGTAGAATGCCAAGGTGACTAAGTGATGTAAACAAATGTTTAGAAAAAGAAAGGATCCAATAAAGGATAAAATTGTATGAAAGGTTCAAGAAAAAGAGATAAAAGAAGTAGTGAACAAAAAAAGTGAATGGTTGGCATGAGAAAAGAGAAAAAATAAAGAAGAGTCGACAATAGTCAAAATAAAGATTGAAAAGTATGATGTTGACATTTAAGGAAAGGAGTAGCCATGTTTTTCCCAAAAAATATCCTACCTTAACCCAAACCTACATTACAAGCTTATAAAGTCCTTTGAAATCTCCAACCATTTACTTTCTTTGTCGTGGTGATTGAAAAAAGGGGAAAGCCTATGGTATAACACTTATTGCAATGAGATTTCTTATGTGAGTAAGAGAGTTTGTGTACTTAAAATTCCTTATTGCATATTTTGTAGCTTGATGTGAGGAATTCACTTTCTTGTGAGGTCGGCAAGTAAAACAAGTTGAGGTGTGTAATTTTGTCACCCTCCGGCAAAGAAGTAAATATAGTATAACTTAGTTGTTGTCAAAGGGGAGTCACTTCTAGAGTATTAGTTTTTGTTGCTTGGTCGCTCCTTAGAATCCTATGTAGCCTTAGTCTTAGCATTTTATAAGGAGGGGTGTAGCGAAGTTAGCTTAGCCCATGTGCAATGAGTTATTTATGGTTGTGATTAAAGTTGAGGTCATTATGATCTTTAGGACATAAAGGTTGGGCTTAAATGATTGTGTCTCATGATAAGAGGTAGTGTTGCTTGAGGACAAGCAAACACTTTAAGTTGGGGGTGTTGATGAGTGGTGAGTTTACCACTCAATCACACTCATTTTTTGTACACATTACCTTGTTATGGATGAATAAATGAGAAATAATTGCGATTAAATGCACTAATATCCACTTCTTGCAGACATAAAGTTAAAGGGTTGGAAGGATGTGGATTGGAGCTCAAAATGATCAAAAAAGGAGAAAGAAAGTGCATCTTAAGACCAGAAATAGAAGGGCCTCAGGTACCGCGGTCGTGATCTGCTGACCGCGGTTGCGGAAGTCAAAGATGGTCAATCAATCACGGTCGTAGAGAAAAATCATGGTCACATAGCCGCGGCCACAGCCAGACCTGCGCGATCGCGGCCTAGCGGAGGATTTTAGCCTGAGGGCAAAACTGTAATTGTACATGTTGATCCCATTTTGATAAAATTAACTCAAACCCTATCATGATGAAATAATTATATTTTCCCCAATTTTTGAAGTTTAGTTTTATGTAGTTCATAGCCTCTATTTTTGGATAAGAAAATATTATATAAATTTTGGATGAAGAATACATTGGGGACTTTCTTTGTAAAAGATTTGCTCACTTCCCTTATTGATATTATGGGAGAACCAAGTTTGAAGTAACTTTCACTAAAATCTTCAACAATTCAATTGAATAGAGATTATGGGTTTATCTATGCTTATTAATCTTATGTGTAGCTAATTCTCCCTCTTAGGGTTATATGTGAATAGGGGTTAAAGTGTGTATGGGTTGTTATTATTATCATCTATTTGGTAGTTCATGTTTATGTGTTTTATCATGATATTCTATTTTGGTTGGGATTTGATGGGTGAAAGCCCTAAATACCCATATGGGTTTGATTAGTGAAAGCTCCAAAATCTAGAAAGTTCAAGGCCATCTTCTAAAAAAAGGTTTTGGGTGAACTTAGGAATTCATATCATCCTCGAAAGAGAGATGTGGAGACCAAAGCAATGATAAATAATTATGTGTGTAGTTTGCTAAATTTTCACTATCTTAGACATAAGGGTGAATGTGAGGTCGACTATGCCATAGGTATCATCCTAGACATAGGGATTCCTAGATTGAGGTTGTCATTACAAAATATTAAAAACACACCTATTAGGTATTCAAAAGAATCAATGGGTGAAAGTTTGGTGTTTTGTCAAAAGACTAGCATCGAAATCTAGAACCAAGCCTACCCATATTTTGACTTACTAAATTAATGTTTATGACTAACTCCCACATGTCACTCCCTTAGTAATACATAATCCCAAGATCCGTGTTTAATTTCTAAAACTCTAATTATTCATAGCCCCAAATTTATACTAGAAAAAACTCAAAAAGAAATATTAGTGTAGGACCCTATCTCCCCCATTTTATCTTTTTATACCATTTGTTTAAATTTTACTTGTATCTATTATTTCAAATTAATTTGATCACCACTCACATTGTTCCTAGTGGATTTGACCCCGGCTCCAAAGTTGGGTAAATATATTGACTTCAACTACCTTGTACTTAAATTGACTTGTAAGTTGAGCGTTATCAGCACCATACTTGTTTTATATGCAAAATTGTTGATAACCCATTTGTCGATGTCTGACTAATTTTTACGAATTACCTTATGATACTTAAATGGAATATGCATTATTATACTTTTAATCTTTGTCAAGGTTTGATGTTGATTCTTTATTAAGAGTAGACCTTTTTTCTGTATCATGGTTGTTCCTCTATGCTTGCTTGTATTCATATTTATGACTATTTAGTTCTGCTATCCCCTCTTCTGATTACTAAAGCTTTATTTTGGATCTTTTAAATTCTTAAGTTTGGTAAATGATATTTGTCCATGTTCAGTAGCACTTTAGCTTCCCTTGGTAACTGATGTTTATTTGATAAACTATTTTGTCTGTACCTACAAAATCGAAAATATAGTTAGCAAAAAAATCAACTAGCTTGTTATCTTATCTGTAGGTATTCTCCACCACCACTTTTACCCCTTCCAACAAAGATTTTATCCCTTTGATATCCTCTTCAATACACTAAGGTACATCCCAACCGTTGTCCAAAATGTTTTTTCACAGACAGGGAGTCAGTCTCTAAGCATGACAGAAGATAATTTTTGTGCAAATCAAATTATAATCCCAACCTTTATTCTATAAATTTAGCCATCCAATTTTTTTATCACCAAGTTTCCTACTTTCAATAAATACCATATTGCCTGAATCACTTTTGACACAAAAATCACCTGAACTAGGTCTAGGATTGCCTTTAGATGCTTTATTTTTGTTACATTTAAAAGCTTCCATCCTAGGAACCTCCTAATAAACCATATTGCACCTAACACTAGGTTATAGTCATAAAAAAAGTAACAATTTCAGCCCAGGAATCAGAGATGTTTGTCATCCAAGGATGCAAAAACTTAGCCATGTAGACTTTTTTTTGGTAATAATGCCATATAGACTAGGTTTCTAGTAATTCCATTCTCATGCTATCGGTAGACATCCTTTCTCTATATTTTATAGCATTTATCATCATCCAAATCTATCAAAATATAAACACAGGCACATCCTTATAGACCAAATTAAGTTTTGGAGCAGTTATAGTGTTTCACCACTTATAAATACAATCCTTGAACTGGAAAAATGGTCCTCAACTCCTGCTGTAGCTACAAAGTAATTCTATATCGATTTAGCTGTAAAATAATTAATAAAAAGGTGTTCTATACTCTCTTGAATCCCATCCCCACAGTAAAAACACTCTACATCATCACAAGTTCTATTTCTGATGAGAATTTTTCCAATAGGCAGCCTCTTCTTTCATAACCTCCACATAAAGAAAGACAGTTTAAAAGGAACATCTTTGACCCAAATTTTCTTAAAAATCAGTTGCACCTTTCCTCTTTGTCTTAAGCATTCCTAGGCAGAACCAACTATAAATTTCTTAGAACTATTCAACATCTACCAAGGTCTATTCTATTCCTCTGAATCATCCTCACAATTCACATTCATTGTTACATGATTGTATACCTCTTCATTGAAGGCTTATTGCTACAATTTTTTGTTCTATTGACCATTTGAGTACAATTTACTCACATCTTCTAATTTGTTCTCATTCTTACTACTAGTTGGTAAATAATAATGAAGTGCACCGACTGGAGTCCTATGGTTGGTAGATAATAATGAAGTGCACCGAATAGAGTCCAATTATCATCCAAACACTTGATTGACCACATTTAGGTTCCTGCTATACCTCTTGATCAAATATGTCTCTAGCCTCCAACATATACTTCCATGTTAAAGTGCCACCTTTCGATTCTACCATCAGAGGTCTCACATTCTTACAGTACTTGTTCCACATAAAGTTGTCTACAAACATTTTTGAGTTCTAAAGATCCACTACAACTTACCAAATAGTTCTTTAGACATATCAAATAAGTATCTAAAACTCAAACCTCCTCTGTAACACCTCGGAAAATGGGTTTCGAAGCGTCACACGGTGCTTGAGGCGACGAGTAGCTCCAAGCTAACCCTTTGAGCCATTTTAATTCAGTTCAACACAAATCAATGGGGTTTCCATAAATATCCCTTAAATATCAACAGAGTAATCATCATCCAAGAATAAAAGAATTTCAGAAAGATAACAAAATACGACCTGTTAGTCAACTCCCAACATCTATACTAGTCTGACAAGCCTCTAAGATAATCAATAAAACCAACGAGCCATTGAGACATTCCCCAAATGACACATACTCAGTTATCAAATGCAAACAATTCCATGAAAACAACATCAGACATTACATCCTCGGAACATGAGGACTCACCACAATAGAGGATGTAGAACAACATGCCCGAAGAATTACTATCGAACCTAGAACTGAGTACCTGAACCTACATTCTAAGAAAATGCAACCCACATCCGAAGATATGGGTCAGTACCATGGAAAGGAACCAAGTATATGGGGGTGTATGCAGTTGTATAAACATCATCATCATAAATATTTATAAAAAATATGTAGGATGTATGAAAGACTCATATAGCCGAAGAAAATCATCATAATCATGAGAGGATGAAACAAGTACAATAACATATGTGAGTCATCATATAATTTGTCAATCACTTTCAGTTCATCAAGAATATCAATTCTCATAATGTAAATATCATCTAAATCTTTCGAAAGAATAACTTTCACAATTTTACTTTCAAATCACTTCATTATTCATCATAGACACAAGGAAACACACACACACTGGGAGATCCTATAATCGACATAAACCATGTGAGCTACATGGAGTCCAACGTACAACCCATGTTGGGGAGAGCCTTCCTAGACTTGCCTTTGGAGTAGGACTTTCGATATCAAATCCACACAAACTAGTGATCACTATATAAATCAGCCTCAGGCTCACTCCTACGGGGGCACATAGTTCTAGGAAAGTAAGGTTGCTTTATACCTCCCACTCGGTGCTAAAGATTTCTCCCGGACTTAGATCAGATCATTTCAAAGATAATCCATAACAAAACAATTTTAGTAATATATAAATATACATCGGGAGCCATCATGCTTCCCATCTATCAAAAGGTCAAATCATTCAAAATATCTCAAATATTTAACATCAACGTGCTTATAACACACACTTTCTAAAAAAAACACAATTTCTAATGGGGATTCACGACTCAAATATCAAAATCATGATAAATATCATTCAAGATTCATGCTTTATATCTCTACACATATAAATTCATCTTTCAAAATCATAAACATCAAGATTTCATAATAATCATCATAAGATATGGGTTCATGCTTCAAATTCGTAAAATATCAAATAAAAATCATTCCTTTGTAAAGAAAATTACTTTTGGGCATAAAAACAAAAGAGAGTTCTTGTTGAAAAACCCCACATACCTTGAATGATGAACTTTAGATTGATACTCATTTTTGAGATGTTAATCGTGCCTTTGAATAATGGTTCTTGGAGTTCTTGAACTAGGAACTTGGAATCTTGAATAAATTTGCAGAATTAATGGTGAACTTTGGAGGTTCTTGAAGTTGGATGTAGGAGCTTAGGGTTTTCTTTTTGAGAGAATTTGATGAAATATAACATATAATGCTTTTAATAGGCTTTAATACAGGGTTTGGATGGATTTTGGGTGAGGGTAAATGACCAAAATGTGCCTAAAAATCAAATAATTCTCGAATCTATCCTTTGGTGGACTGTTTTGATAGTTTGAAGTAGATCAACCATAACGTTTTACTCCGATATCCAAATTGGATGAAATCAATTTCATTAGAAAAAGAACTCTCATATCTTTCCGTTGATATATAGTATCTCACCCAGATCATTGTGTACGAGGAGTTATGATTGTTTGAAGTTGATCCAAAAATTTACTTTTGATAGGCTGAAGTAGATTGACCATAACATTTTGCTTCGATAGACAAATTGGATAAAACTAATTTCATTGGAAAGAGGACTCACAGAGCTTTCCGTTGATATATAGTAGATCACCCAAATCTTTATGTACAAGGACTTATGATCATTTAAAGTTGGAGGAAAAATACGCCAAGCCTCAGTACTTTTTCCTGCATGTTTTACGGTTTATTACTATTCACGGTTCGATCAAAATGTTTGTAACTCGTCACTCAGGTGTCTATTTTGGATGATCCACATATCATTGGAAATCTTATTCGATACTCTACGCAATGGTGGATCATAATCTAAGACATTTCATACAAAAAATTTATAATTCATTCTAGAAGATAGAACCTAACACGTTTACGCACAAAATTTCAATTTACGCACAAAATTTCAATGAAAAATTTCCTGGGGTATTACATCCTCCCTCCTTAGGAATACAAATATCAGTCTAAGATACCTAATGCTTATTTCTACCAACCTTCTTGAAATTCCTCAAGAATCTTGCAAAGATTCAATGTATATCATAATAACATAATTAGGAGGATTAATAGCAAACAACAAGTAAATGGGGATGCTATTCAATACATTGTTAATTAATTAGCCTTACCACTAAAAGAAAGCATCTTCCCTTTCCAAGCTTGCAACTTGTTATGGATCTTCTTAATTAATTTTGAAAAATGTACCCTTGTTTTTTTTTTGCATAACCAATAGGGATACATAAATAGATTAAAGTCACTTTTTCTCTAACAAAACCAGTATGCTCTTCCACCTCTGTTATATGAGCATGAGTTGTCTTATGATATACAAGAAAAATAGTCTTTTCCTTATTAATCAATTTGTAAAATTGTGCCTCATAATTTTTTAAAGAACCCATCACTAACTATAAAGAGTTTTTGTCAGTAGTGATAAATATTATGGTATTATCGACATATGCTAAGTGATTAATGTTCCCACTCCACTTAGGCATACCATAATTCTTAAAATCTACCCCCTAAAAATAAGGAATTAAGAGTTCTAAATAAAACCTTTGCTAATAATATAAACAAGGCTAGAGATAAAGGCAGCCAACTGCTATTCTAGCCAACCCAATGGCTAATACCACCACAGTTAGGATTTGGGACTTTACCTAAATGAATCCTCCTTTCTTTTTAGGATCCAAGTCTGATGAGGATCCACAAGAGTTTCTTGACATGGTTCAAAAGGTAACACATATTATGGGTCAGAATTCTAGTAAGAGTGTGGAGTTGGCTGCTTACCAATTACAGGATGTATCTCACACTTGGTTTAAGTAGTAAAAGAGGGATAGAGGCGCAGATACAGGGCCTGTAGAATGGGAAGAGTTTGCTACCACATTCTTGGATAAGTTTTTCCCTTTGGATTTAAGGGAATATAAGGTTCAGGAGTTTATCAATTTAAAGTAAGGGACATAGGTGTGAAAGAGTATTCACTTAAGTTTACTTAGCTAGCCAGACATGCTTCTAATATGGTGTCTGATAACAGGTCTAGGATGAGTAAGTTTGTCTCTGGTGTAGCTGATAGTGCGGTTAAAAAGTGTATGACTGCAATATTGATTAAGGAGATGGACTTATCTAGGTTAATGGTCCATGGTCAGCATATTAAGGAGTAGAAGGCTAAGATAAGAGAAAGGGAGAATAAGAGGGCTAGAACAGGTAGTTTTAACTTTTCTCAACCGAGGTCAGAAGGTGATAACCATCCCTAATTCCATCAGAAATATTCATCTCTAGCTCTATTTTTAGCTAGTGTACTTGTGCCAAAGTTTAGAAATAATAATCAGGATAGGGCGCCAGGGTCTAAGTCCCAGGGCAGTGTGAACAATGGTCGTACTAATTCTCTTTTCTAAAAATATAGTAGAAATCATCAGGGTATGTGTAGAGCTGGTAGTTTTGTATGCATTAGCTATGGCAAGCCAGGCCACAATGTTAGGGATTTCCCAAAAAGTGGTCAGCAGGGTCAGTCCAGCCATTCCCCAGTTCCATTATATTGCCCGACTTAGCAGGGTATAGCTTCCAGTGGTCAGTGCTCGAATAGGCTATATGCACTCCAGTACTGACAAGATCAGGAAAATTCTCTTGATATGGTTACAGGTACATTACAAGTCTTTCATTTACATGTTTATGCTTTGTTAGATCTTGAGTCTTTAGTTTTATTTATAACCCCTTATATAACTGTCAACTTCGGAGTCAGTACCAAAACCTTAGCAGAACCCTTCTCAGTGTCTACCCCAACAGGTGTCTCTATTGTACCCAGGCAGGTATATAGGAACTTTTCGGTCATAATATCCCAGAAAGTCACTTTAGTTGATCTTGTAGAGTTAGAGATGACTGATTTTGATGTTATTCTCAATATGGATTGGCTCCACTCATGCTATGCTTAAGTTGACTATATAAATAGAGCCATTTAGTTTTAGTTCCTAGGTGAACCAGTTATTGAGTGGAAAGGTAGTACTTCACTGCTTAGGAGTCAGCTTGTTTCGTACCTTAGAGCGAGAAAAATGATATCCAAAGGGTGTATTTACAATCTTGTTTGAGTCAAATACTCTAATTCTGAGATTCTCAATCTCGAGTCAGTTTCAGTAGTGAGGGAATTTCCATATGTATTCCCCGAAGACCTTCCCAGAGTTTCTCCCAAAAGGGAATGCAATTTTGGTATAGATCTTCTTCCAGTTACCCATCCTATCTCTATTTTGACATCTAGAATAGCTCTATCTAAGCTTAGGGAATTGAAAGACCTTTTATACAAGGGATTCATCTGACCCAGTGTTTCCCCATGGGGTGCTCCAGTCATTTTCATGCGTAAGAAAGACGGTTCTCTCAGAATGTGCATTGATTATCGTCAGTTGAACAAAGTCACCATTAAGAATAAATATTTACTTCCCATAATGGATGACTTATTTTACCAACTTTTGGGTGCCATTTACTTCTCTAAGATAGACCTCCGATCTGGCTATCATCAACTTAGAGTCAGAGAATGTGACATTTTTAAAATAGTTTTTAGGACCCAGTATGGTCACTTTATATTTTGAGTTATGTCCTTTGGACTAAGAAATGCTCCATTAACTTTAATGGACTTGATGAACCGAGTGTTCAAATAGTATTTGGACATATTCGTCATAGTCTTTATTGATGATATTCTTGTCTATTCCCGTAGTGAAAATTATCATGCACACCATCGTAGAATAGTATTGCAGAATTTTAGAGCCCATCAGTTGTTTACTAAATTCAGTAAGTGAGAGTTTTAACTAAGATCAGTGGCATTTCTTGGCCATATTATGTCTGGTGATGGCATTAGAGTTGATCTTCAAAAGACCAAGGCAGTGAGAAACTAGCCTAGACCTATTTCTCCATTAGATATTAGGAGTTTCTTGGGTTTGGATGGCTATTACAGACAGTTTATTGAATGGTTTTCATCTATTGTGTCCCCTATGTTTAGATTGACTCAGAAGAATGTCAAATTTTAGTGGTTAGATTCCTGTAAGAAGAGATTTTAGGTGTTGAAGACTCGACTCAGCTCAGCCCTAGTCTTGACTTTGCCAGATGGTTTCGAGGGATTCATTATGTACTGTGATGCTTCCAGAGTTGGTCTTGGTTGTGTGTTGATGCAGAGAGGTAAGGTCATAACTTATGCCTCTAGACAACTTAAGCCCCATGAAAAGAATTACTCTACCCATGATCTTGAGTTAGCATTTGTTGTGTTTGCCTTGAAAATTTGGAGACATTATCTTTATGGGGTGCATGTTGATGTGTTCACGGATCATAAAAGCTTACAGTATGTATTTTTGCAGAAAGATCTGAATCTTCATCAGATAAGGTGCTTAGAATTATTGAAAAATAATGATATGAGTGTTTTGTATCACCCTAGAAAGGCCAATATAGTGGCATATACCCTTAGTAAATTGTCTATGAGTAGTGTTGCTCATGTTGCGGATGATAAGAAGAAGTTAGTCAGGGAGGTTCATTATCTTTCTAGAGTAGGTGTTCGTTTGATTGATTCAGACGAGGGTAGTGTATGAGTTCAAAATAGTTTAAAATCTTTATTGGTTGTTGAAGTGAAAGAAAATCAAGATAGGGATCCCAGTCTAGTTCAGTTGAAGGAGTCAGTCATATATCAGAAAGTAGAGGTTTTCTCCCAAGAAGGAGATAGTGTGTTGTGATGTCAGAGTAGGCTGTGTGTGTCGTGTGTTGATGGGTTAAGGTAGAGAATCCTTGCATAAGCACATGACGTGCATTTCTCTATTCATCCAGGATCTACTAAGATACACCGTGGTTTGTGGGAAATCTATTGGTGGAGTGGTATAATCAGGGACATTGCAGAGTTTGTGCTAAGTGCTCTCACTGTCAGGAGGTTCAGGTTGAGCACCAGAGGCCTAGTTGCAAGTGGGAAGAGGTGAACATGGATTTTGTGATAGGGTTGCCTTGTTCGCGTTGTCAACATGATTCGATATGAGTTATTATAGACAGAATGACCAAATCAATTTATTTTTTGCTAGTTCATACTTATTTTTCAGCCAAAGATTATTCCAAGTTCTATATTAGAGAGTTGGTTAGGTTGCATAGAGTCTCGTTGTCTATCATTTTAGCTAGAGGTACTTAGTATACCTCTCACTTTTGGAAAGCTTTTCAGAAGGGTCTTGGCATCTAAGTTTATTTTAGTATATCCTTTCACCCTCATACAGATTGTCAGACAGAGAGGACTATTCATACCTTAGAGGACATATTTATAGCATGTGTCATCAACTTTAAGGGTAGTTGGGATGATCATTTACCATTGATAGAATTTACCTACAATCACACTTATCACTCTAGTATTCAAATGGTTCTGTTTGAGGCTCTATATGGGGGGAGATATGGATCTCTTATTGGTTGGTTTGAGGTAGGTGAGACTGCGTTGATAGGGCCTGATTCAGTATTTGATGCGTTAGAGAAAGTTCAATAAGTCTGGGAGAGGCTTAAGACAGACTAAAGTCATCAGAAATCTTATGAAGATATGCATAGAAGAGATCTTGAGTTCACAGTAGGAGACTTTGTTTATTTGAAAATCTCTCCCATGAAGAGAGTGAAGAGAGTTGGAAAGAAGTGGAAACTCAGTCGCCGATATGTTGGCCCTTACAGGATCTTGAGTCATTATGAGAAGGTAGCGTACGAGTTTGAGTTGCCTACAGATTTGGCATTCGCTCATCCAGAGTTCCATGTTTCTCTGTTAAGTAAATGTATTGGTGATCCATCTGTAGTTGTTCCTTTAGAAAGCACAAACGTTCAGGATAGCCTTTCATATAAAGAAATCCTAGTTGAGATCCTAGATCGTCAGATTCGCAGACTAAGGAACAAAGAAGTTCCCTTGGTCAAAGTTCTTTGGTAGAATCAGTCCATTGAGGTAGACACTTAGGAAGAAGAAGCAGATATGCGAACCAAGTACCCTCCTCTTTTCTCTGCAAACTCAAAATCAGCTTAAGGTAACAATTTTCCCTAGATTGACTCTCTTCAGTTCTCATTTTTAGCTAAGTAATCCATTTTATGTCATTGCATGCATTCATGAATTTGTTCAGCCATTCATCATATTTCAGACTCAGTCATGTGGTCATTTCTCAATTATACGTATTCAGCATATGATCTCAGTTTCTTAGTATTCTCATCTTAATCAGTCTCATTTGAGGACGAATGTTCTCAAGGGGGGGATAGTTTAAGATCCCGTAAGATCTTATCTCAAACTTGCTTACTATTGCATGTTAAAGGGGTACAAGACTTAGAAAACTTCAATAAGTGTTATGACTTAGTCATTTACAAATCCCCTTAAACTTTGATGATTTTATTTTTTACCTTACAGGACTTAGAATGTCTATTTTAAAGTTGATTCATGATCAGAGGTGTCAAAGGTACATCTCGGGTAAGGTTCAGAATTTTTGGATGAGTGTAAGGGCATATTTGTAAGTTAAAATAGTAGCACCACTGGGATAAGCCTGCATCGTGCGCCCCAGTCCACTAGTAGGGATGCCCGTGGCAGAACTCGCGATGCGTGCTCCATCGCGGCCTCCATTAATTTCCAGATTCCAGTCACATTTTTCCAAGGGCATTTGGGTTTTTTCCCTTCACCCAATTAATTTATAACACAGGATTTAGGGTTCCAAAAGTATTATCTGCCATCTTTTACACAAAATTTCCTCTAGAGAAAGCAATCCTCTCTCAATAACAAACCCTAGCCTCTTCTAAATTCAAGCTCAAACTTTAAGAAAGCACCAAGAACCTTCACGAATTCTTCAATGAAGGTATGTGTGATATTCATTCATGGGTCCTTTTCACCCATGGAGCCCTAGAATCCATTTTCAAATTTGAAGCTATGATTTTTACATGTTATTATGAATTATCTTCTTGAAGTTATTATGAACTTTGATTACAAACTATGTTACCATGTGTTTTCATTAGAATTAGCCCTTGTCACATTTGAAGGATGATATTCGAATGATTAATCTTTAACCTATGATTTTTGTGTTGTAATTACGTTAGTATCACATGTTTTAACTATTCCCATGCTAAAGTCTATGAATATCAAGTGTTTGATGAAATGCTTAAATTATTGGGTTTTTTAATAATGATCCCTTTTTATGTTTTTGAAGCTTTAGCATGTGATCCTATTGTTATTGCTATTAAGTCATGGGGGTTAAGAATAATTGAATAGTTGTTTTACTTAGTCTCAGTATTTTCAGAATGTTTTCAGATATGTATGAGCACTATCAGTTCAGTTAGTTATGATAATCAGTTAAACTTATATCAGATCAGTAATCCGAGTCAGTTCAATTGAGAGTAGGATTTAGCACCGAGAGAACCCAGGGATGGGAGCTCACCTGTCAGTTGAGGGTGTGACTCTTAGTAGAAATCCCCGCGTTCCAGAACTATGTAGCAAGCGTAGATTTGAGATATTAACCTGCCAGTTGAGGGTTGTGACATATCTCACCAGGGCAACTGCCAGTAGAGGGTGACTCTCTAGCTCTTTGGGACCTTATTATAGTTGATCCATAAAACCAGTGTTAGTACCCTTGGCATGGTACTGATACCCTTTTAACTGGGATCACAGGTTGGACCCTAATTAGCTCTTTGGGGCATGTTGGTTAGATGATTGCTCCTGCAGTCTTAGTCCAGTATTCAGTTCAGAAATCAATTTAGTTTTGTTTGACCATAGCATATAGTTATTAATTATTCAGTTATCAGTATCTCAGTATTTCAGTTTACAGACTAATTTAGAATCAGGTTTAATGCTTGGTCATGCATTCTCAGATTTTACAGTTTTCATGCCTTTGAACTCAGTTATGTTATGCTATTCATTCAGTCATTATCTCATGTACATAAGCCTATGAATTTCAGCCTAACCTTATCTCACATATCAGTACATTCAAAGTACTTATCGCATATGTTTTCCTTACGCTATGATGTCTTTTATCATAGGTTTAGACGCTCAGTTTCCTATCCGTGCTTAGCTAGATCATCCTAGCAGCAGTTGTGGTGAGTCATCATTTATTAAGGATCGTTTATGCTTATTTTAGTACATCAATATTTAGTTTCAGTAGTTATTTAGAGTTAGTTGGGTCCTATCCCATCAACTCTTTGTTTTTCAGTCAGTCTTAGAAGCCTTCAGACATTTCAGACAGTCAGTTAGATCATCAGTTTTTATTAGTTTTAAGACAGTTGTTTTCAGACTTATGATTTAGAAATGTTCCAAGTTTTCAAACCTTATGGCATTTTTCAGTTAATTTCTACACATGTTTCTCTTGTTATCAATTTTATTCAGTGCTCACAGCAGGTACCAGCTCATGGGTTAGCTTGGGGTCATTTATAACTGTAAGCACTGTGTGGCATCTAGGGTGTACTCCCAGGGTGTTACAGTACCAATCCCACCCATTCCAACCCATAAAAGTACCACAAAGCCTCTAACCAAAAGAGTAATGAAATCCGATTGGAACATTTCCCTAGCCATAGCCAAAACTAATATCCAAAATAAAACCAAAATATCTAGAAATATTCATAACATGAAATGGATCCTTCCAAAAGGATGAAAGCTCACCACTTCAGTCCAAATCTTGATCCCGAGTTAATCACTATGTAGGAGGAGTATAATGGTCTGTTCCTGCAAAATGTGGGTATATAGCCGCCAGTAGAAGAGGTTAGCGAGTGAACACTAGCATGATCTCAGGGCAAGGATAAGAAAATTCCATTTATAAAACCAAGTAAAACCATCCATATGAACATACCAATACATATATATATAACCAATCCGGAAAAAGGACCGGGTTTAGCATGCCTTTAAACCTTTACCTAGGATGTGTAGCTTTGCCGTCCTAAACCACACATGGGCTATATGTGTTCAGATCCCCTTATTGAAAGGGACCCAATATGTGTAGTTACACGACTAGGAAAGTATCCCGTGGTATTACTAGTACATCCCCTAAATATAGTATGACCTCATGCACACGTTCACCAAGACCAACCTCATATCGGTAAATATGAGTTTCCAGTTTTGATCCCCCCCTGGGATCTCTACCTTCCACGACTTAGCTACACCTCCAGCCATTATTTCCCAATGCCAATTTCTAAATAACCAAACCATTATCCATTTATTAACCAAGGCCATTGATATTGGTATCATCATACCAACCCTTACTTGCAAGTATCATCCATAGCCAACCATTTATAGGTTTAGAGGGACTTTCAAGTGCCCTTATATTTACCATTTTAAACCTCTTGAGGGAATCCATGTTCCCCTCAAGCATAAACATTATCCATTTACCATTCCAATCCATTTAAACCATGCATAGTTACTTTACCAAGTTTTAAAACATGCAAGAGTTCTATTAAAAGTAGTCAATGCAATGAAAAAATCTTTATAAGCATTTTGTCAAACACATTGGGCGCATAGTATGATCAAACCAATTGCATTTACCATTAAACCATTCCCATGTAATTCAATTATCCAAAACCACCATTAATGCACATAAAAGCATAATTAAAACCATGAGAAACCATAACCAACCATTTAATATCAAAAATCCTAAATAATATTTGAAAACAAAAATCATACAATCAATGAAATCATGAAAACATTCATAAAAACCATGCCTTTAGTTGGAATTAACAATGATGGAAGAGAGCGTGCCTTAAACCAAGATGATGACGGAAAGAAATCACAAGACAAGCCCCAAATTGATCCTTTAGTTAAAACCCTAGCTTCCCTTGCCCAAAAGCACTTGAGAGAATTATGGAGTGTTATTGAAGAGTTTTTAAGTGTTAATAAATGGAATAATAGGGTAAATAACCTCCCAAATAGGTTAGAAGTTGTGGGACCCTATTAGGATAAGTGGAGAAATGTACATAATACCCCTACTTAAGTTGCACCAAAATCCCATCACAGGGATACGACTAACCCACACGAGTCATACCCTTTGATACGATTGGTATCCTCTACTCATATCCTGGCCTCAACCCTTGGATCAAACACTATCTAGTATACGACTAATCCAGCTAAGTCGTATTGATAACATACGATTCATACCTTAATTCGTACCCCTGACAGATTTACACCCAATGAAGATTTAGACTCTGTCCACCACACGAGTACTGGGTACGACTCATACCCTATCTTACGGCTCATGGTGAGCTGCTCGTACTAAGATCCAACTTAAGTAACCAGGTCTAAAATTAAGTTAAGGAACCAAACGATCTGTAACCACCAATATGACTCAAACCCTTAAGTCATACTCATTCCAATAACCAAAATTCATCCCACCAACCAATACTGGTCAGTATATGACTGGACCTTACCACTCGTACCCCAACATACAGCTCGTACCCCTGAGTTATATTAGGTCTATAGGCTAGAATTTTAGGAATTTTTCTAAGGTCCAACAACTAGGGTATTTCAAATAAGTGAATTGAACACAAAAAATTTATAGAGTTGAGAATCCAGAGGAAACATAATCCTAGTGTTCATCTTCTATTGGTTACAACTCAAAAGCATTCAAGATTTGGTTACTAGTTACTGATAATTCCAAATTCCCCCTATTTACTTTCAGCTCTACTCGTGAATTACATTAAGTTAAGCAAATGTTCAACATTTTTCCTGTGGGTTTGACTCCAACCTAGTTGGGTTACTATATTTGGCATCGACTGCAGCATACTTCTTTTGGGGGTTAGTTTTGGGCGACATCAATGTACACACAACACTATATCCTCTAGCAGTTTCATTTTTAAAACTTGGAGAGCCCTCTAATAAAGTTGGAAGGTTTGTTAGATTGGGCTTTGTTGGCAGCCTAACACGAGTCAATTCATAAACTTTTTTACTGACCCGTGGATTAAAAAAAATGTCTCCATTTGTTCTCTTATTCAAGGCCCTCTTTACTATCAGAAAAATAGGGAATTTTTAGCAAAATTTAGGAGCTCCAGGATGTGGGATTTTTCTCATCTATCTATTGGCCTCCCTCCTCCTGTTATGTCCTTAACTAAAGGTATTTACTTCCTACTTATGCGTTCTCCTTCAATCTCATTACTTAGGGGTTGACAAATATGGGCCTTTTACAGTAAAATCTTGCACCTTGGTCCTTGCTTCTCTAAATGTCTCATCTATAAGTTCGCTCTGCCCAGGCATAAGAGCGTGTTAACTTTGGTTGGATTTGGAAGCTTTCCATCGCTCCTAATTTCAAACACTTCCTTTGGTTACTAAACCATGAAAGAATACTAACTTCTAGTTATCTCTATTGCATTAACATTATTGATTCACCAGCGTGCAGACTTTGTGAAAGTTGCATAAGTAAACAAATGCTCATCTCTTTTTGTTCTGTCCCAAGATAATCACATGTTAGGAAAACCTTAGAATCAAAATGAGTCACACTCTTTAACCTCTATCTCTTTCCAACCGCTTTCACTAGTTGTATAGCTTTCTAAGGCTTCATCCTCAGACCCTCTCTAGGTTTACTTCCCTTATTCCCCTTAAGGTTTTCCTATGTTTTTCACTTTGGACTATCTGGGTAGAGTGAAATAAGTTTATATTTGAAGGAACACCCTTTTTCCCTTCTATAAATTATATCTCTCACCTTCCAAGTGAGTTTTGGTTCTTAAATGGACCTACAAGGTAGCAACGACTCACCATGTCAATGTACGTTAAGTGGAAACCATCTACAGTGCCTAATGTCACATTGATCATTGTGCAAATCATGCTTATTTATACACACTCATGTTGAGTCTTCTTTTAGCGTGCCAACATAACCTCCTGTCTTTTGAAATTAGCAAAGATTAGAAGCAGATACCCTATTTGTTGACTACTCAATCATGTTCTGACTCATAACTTATCTCTAATTATATGTGTATTCTTAATGCTCTGAATGATCTGATAGTGCATCATGTTTAGATAGAGCAGAATAAGCTAGTGGATACAATAGCGACGAATGCTAAAAGTGTAACTACTACTATGCTATTTTGCAAATCTCCACCATCGCATTGTGATATGTTGCGAATGGAGAAGAATGGATATTTAGCAATTAGGAGGGCGAAAACACCACTAGATTCACCCAAATCTATATTATATTAGTTCAACTAATAGTCAGGTTATACAACATAATGCTCCTACTGTGACTTCTATGTCTGTAGTGGCTATGCCACAAGTCCTGCCCCTATAAAATTAATATGTATATAATAAATCCTTTTAACCAAAAAATAATATGGAGTATATGAAATTTTTATTGTTAGACTTTTATATTTAGTTACCATACACAGTTAACAAAATAATGCCTACTTTTAAAAGAATTATCAACTGATCAAACAAAATATAAAGAACTTATTGCCTTGGGAATAAAACTAAAATACTTTTGGATAAAGATTAATAAAAAATGAAATTAGAAAGGAAAAACAAAAAGCAAATGCTCTTCTTTCATGTCTATACCTCTATTTTATCATATTTTGCAGCCTCACAGAACTGCGTCAGAGTTGCTACCTTTCTCCACATGCCATAGGAAATATTACCTTGCAGCTGCTATGCCTATATTCTATGCTCCATTCTATCAGCCCTTGCTCAAAATAATTTCAGATATTTCTTCTATGCTAGTTTGGGTACATGCATTTCAGGTGTATTTCATGTTAAGATGTTTGTGGATAGTAAAATTTGAGTCAAGAATATTAATCAAGACAGGAAAATATTATAAAAATTATAGTATTTTATTTCACAAGATGAGTGTTACAATCTCTATGAATCCTCTCATTATTCTTTTCGAATATAAATTCAAGGGTCGTCACACTTGATCTTGAATCTTGTTGAACTTAATGGATTTAATCTCGACTTACACTCAAATTCAAGGGCTTTGGAGCTTGATCTTGAATCTTGTGTTTTTGATAATTTAAAGAACTTGATGTTGATGAGTGAATTCATTTAACTTGATCTTGACTTGTGAGTTTGATGAACTTGATCTTGACTTGCACTTGAATTCACGTTCTTGGGGGCTTGATTGTTGAATCTTTTAGTCTTGATCTTGAATCTATGAACTTGTAGCTTATAGATAAATCTTCAGGGTTTGATCCACGAGCTCTCTTTTGTTTCTAGTTAGAATTCAGGTATTTTTCTAAATTATGGAAATCCCTATTTATAGTTGTGAAATAGAGGAGTTGTGATGAAGAAATTTTTTTTTCGACAAATCAAATTTAGGTGACATGGTGATATTTTATTAGTCGGAATATGTCACTAGTACACATGTCACATTTTTATTGGTCTTTGATTCCACTAGGCATGTTGTGTTATTTTGATACATGACACTAACTATTGGCTCTTTTACTTGACTTAGCAAGTCATGTCATTCAACATGTGACACAAATTGGGGCTCTAGAATAAGGTGACATCTTAGGCTTAGCAAAGTGTACTCTTCATTTGTAGTCTAAATTAATGGACTAGCACATTAAAAATTAAATTTTAGTAAATCTATAGTTATTGGACTTGAATAATTAATTTAATATATATTATTCATTTGGACTAATACATTTTGAGTTTAACATAATCTGAATTTTGTACGAATTTAAATCTAATAAAATTTCGTTGTTTATAAATGCCCCCTTCTTTAAGACTTTTGAATATTTCATCTTTTGAAGACTAGGCTTGAAGTATTAATTTGATGCTTTAATTACAATAATATTCATTTACGAAAAATATCATGAACTGATATACTCCTTTCATTCCATATTAGTTGGTCATTTAACCTTTTTACATGTATGTTAATGAGTCATAAATAAGAAGGGCGTTTTACTAGTTTGCCCTTCAAAAAGTTCTTGAGAATTTTCTTTACAAATAAGTGTGAACACTTTTAAAAAGAATTAATTTTTATGGTAATATTAAAAAAATATAATTAATTTTTATTGATTTAGTATAGTGGACAACTAATATGGGACAACTATCTTTAGTGAGATGATTAACTAATATGGAATATAGTGAGTATGTAATACCGAAAGGGAACTCTGATTTGAATTAAATATGCCCTCATATTTTGATCCTTTCTTCTTTTGTAAGATGATTAACTAATATGGAATAGGGTGAGTATGTAGAGAAAATTAAAGGAAATGTGTCATTTAAGTTTTGAATGAAAGATTGGTGACATTGACCAACTTAAAGGGTCAAACATAATTAGGAAAGTTAATTAAGTTAACTATGGACTAAATTAATATTTTAAAAACTTTCTAATCTTTTTAAAAATACAAATCAACCCACACCCACAAAACTCTCCTCTCTTTACAAATCAATGGTCTCTTCTCTCTTTCTCTTGATAATTTCTCTCTCTAACTTCTCCCAACCAACAACTTTCCAAATTTCTCCCTTCAATCTTCTACAACTTCAACCTCCAGCGACAAATAGTTTTGAGTTCTTGACCGTTCATTTTTTACTTTCAACCGTCAGCCGACGTGACAAAATTCTCCAACAACAACAACTTTGAGTTTTTCATCGTTTCTTTTTAATTTTCACAGGTAAAAAATTAGAGCTTTTTGGTTATGAAGAAAATGAGGAACTTAAGTTAACTTCTCTTCTAGTATAAGTTAACAATTTCAATATTTATTGCTTAAATTTGCAATGGAGACTCAAGAATACCCTAATTTGTGGTATTTCTTTTCTTCCCTTTACAAAGTGAAATATGATTTTGTATTATTATGTAGTTCTTATTGTCAAACATTGTTGTAAGAATAGCGAGAGTTCAATTTTAGTTTTTTTCTAGAGACATCTTTGTAACCAAATCTAACAAACAGATGTTGATTTGTTGGTTTGTTATTTTTTTTGATGTTTTTTGTTATTTGTGTTTGTACAGTATTGATGTTGTTGGTGAATATTTATGTTCTTAGTGTGTGTTACTTAGGTGATTTTAGTAAGTAAAATTAAAATTTTTAGTTGAGTTTCTCATCTGGGTGTATCTGCTACTGTTGATTTTTCAACAATAGACAAAACATGTAACGTGAATCCAACATATGAGTAAGTTCCAACAGATTATTCATCTGTTGCAATATGTTAGTCATCTATTGATTCAAATTAAGTCATTATTAGTAATAACTAAATTAAAATATGAATTAATAATTGGCCAATTTAATTTGAAACCACTCAAATTAAGCCATTATTAGTAACAACTAAATTGATAAGTTGTTAGTCTTGGTAAAAGTGGTGTATTGATAAGTTATGATTTGTTATTATTTTTCTTGAATAAATCTTGCTACTGATTTATTTTTCTCAACTAATGAACAATCTCTTGCAACAAATGAATAATCTGTTGTAATAGATGAATAATTTACTCCAAAAGATAAACCATCTATTGCAATAGATGAGCCATCTATTACAACAGATGAACCATATGTTGCAAAAATGAATCAATTATTCCAACAGACGAGTCATATATTGCAACAAAAGAGTCATTTGTTGCAACAGATGAACCATATGTTGCAACAGATAGATCATTTGTTGGAAGAAATCAAGGGTCATGACTTTTCGATCATTTAATTAAAAAAATGATTCGTAAATAAATAATATGAAAAAAAATGACAAACACAATTTTGTATCTATTTAATTTAAATAACCAAAATATTAAAAAGGTGAAAAATTATGACTTTTCACCTTTTTGTATATAAATCTATTTTTTTAATTTAAATAATCGAAAAGTCACCAAGTTTGATTTAATTAAGAGATATAATTATTAAAAAAGAGGTGAATAGTCGTGATTTTTTACCCAACACACTACACTACTCACTCATTCAATCTTTTATAAATAGGTCTCCTCAGCTCTATCTCATGCATAAAAATGCCATTACATCTTCAACCACTTCTCTTTCAAAAATAAATTTATTGTTCGTCCGTTGAGGTATGTTTCTTGTTCTAACATGAAAATTGTTAACATACATCTATTATCTAGTTAAGTTTGACATTTTTTTAGTAAGCTACTAGTTGGTAGTATATATGGCTTATTGTTTTACGTTATTTGTTCATGCATGTTTTAGATATGACTGATCCGTTTTGGTACATGGGGATTCTGCTTGACACCATACAAAAACATGAAAGGCTGATTTATTAACTCCAGTGAGAGTTGGGCACCACGAGAGCAAGGATTCTTGTAACATCCCAAAACCTGGTCCCGAGGCGTTACATGATGCTCAAGACTACGAGTAGCCTTAAGCTAACCCTGTTTGCCTGTTACCAAGTCTAAATCTCATAATGATAGGAAATATAGACATAGAAGTCATGATAAATACGAAAATATATCTGAAATAATTGAAAATAATCTATATATAATCTCTGAAAATCAAATATTGCAAGTCTGAATCAAATCTAGCAGTCTGACAAGCCTCTACTACTAATAACTAGAGAGCCACTAGGACAAACCCCCAGCTGAATCGAACTATCTGAAAAAATATTGAATCATCTAAGCTAAAAATTTGAATATCTAAGTCCCCAAACTATGAGGACTCACCAACTATCGGATGTAGATGGAGATGCTCGAACTACTCATGCTGCTGATGTTGAACACCTGAACCTACATTATGAGACAATATAGCATATAGACATATATGTGGATCAGTACTTTGAGGATGTACAGAGTATATAGAGGTGAAATTCATAATTAAAACATCATCTCATAATCATAATTTGTAAAATAATGCATGCTAAATATAAATGACTCACATAAGTTGGAATATCTAAAGAAAGGCTGAAATTGGTAATCATGAATAACAAATCATACTTTGTAAATCTACTGAGTCATAACATTTAGTTCTGAAAGCTATGCTAATACTCTGTCTTTAAATCATACTGTCTAAGTGTAGAAAAGACTTACTTCTATGTTTGAAATCTGAAAGCTGAAATATGTAACTAATATCTTTCTGCAAAGCATAATCTGAATAATATTGTGAGCCTTTACACTTAGTTTTCTAAAAACTTTTTTGTTAATCATTTACTTTAACTAGATGGGAGGTTCTCTTAATCGACGTAAACCATATGAGCTAACATGGAGTTCAACGTCTCGTTCCCCTAAGGAAAAAACCTCACAATGGGGAGAGGTGTCATACTCTTGCCAAGAAGTATAACCTAAGCTAAGTGATCACATCTGTAACTATCACCCATATTGGAATGGGAATAATCTCATAATATGTACCTACGTTGGCTACGTAGTTCTGTGAAAGATAGGGCACGCTAATCCCACACTTTCCGCTCAGTGCTAAATACTACTCCCTTTAAATTTTTAGGCTCATTTTGTTGGAAATCCAATTTAAAACTAGCACAAGGGTTTATTCTGAAACTAATTATGTGTCTATCTAATTAAATCTATAAATAAAGTTATTCTAAATTCTGTAATCTATATTAAATTCTGTAAAGTGGATTCCAAAACTGTAAGACCCCATAAAATCCTAATTCTAAAATTCGGCTCATTAAGCTTTACAAGCTCTAACACTTAGAATATTTTGCTAAGTTCTCAAGACTTAGTCTTATTTTTATACTTCCAAACTTTGGGGATTTATTTGGTGACCTTTCTCACCTCCGTTTTTTGATTTTCAAGTTGCGTTACAATCGGTCAAACTCTTATACATTTCGGGTGAGTTTCAGAATTTTTATAGTAGTGTAAGGGCATGTTTGGTTGCCCGAACCAGTAACTAAAGGCGTTTGAGCCGCGGAGCCCTCTTATAGCCTTTGTACGCAGTTTTTTTCAACATTTCAGGATCAACTTCAAATGACAATAACTACCAATATATAATAAACTGTGAGAGCTTCTATATATCAATGGAAATATCTTTGAGTCTTCTTTCCAATGAAATTAGTTTCATCCCATTTGGACATCTAAATAAAAAAGTTATGATCAATTTACTTCAACCTATCAGACAGCCAATTAGGGACAGATTTAACCTTAATTGTTCCTTAGGAGTATTTTGTTCATCTTCCACCCCTATATATACCCCAAACACGGGATTAAGGCTTATTTGCAGCAAAATATAGTCCTTTTCTCAAAATCCTCTCAAGAACACAAGCTAGGGTTTCAATTTGAAGACCCGAATCCCATTAATTTAAGAACATAACTCCTCATTTATCTTCAACACCAAAAGAAGGGTTTCTCTCAAGATCATAACCTATAACAAGAATCAAATCCTTCTTCAAGAATATATGATATTCAAGCTTTCAAACTCAAGAGCCAATTTATTTTCTCTCAAAGGAATAAGAACCCTAGTCAAGGAATCAAGAACATGTCTAAGAATTTCTTCAAGAATCTTTCACCTAAGGTATGCGTAGTGTTCATCCATGGATTCCTTTCATTCGTAGGAGTCCAAGAACCATACTTTAAATACTAAATTGTGATTGTCTTGTTGAGCTATGATCATGCACATGTTGGTGGTTATTGTTTATGCTTCAAGATGTTAATTTAGGGTGGTTCTCATGAAGTATGTGTGTTTGTAGTCAAAACTCATGAAATTGGGTGGTTTAAGATGACTAAATTATTAAGAACACCTATGCCATAAAGTGTGCATGTAAGGTGTTCGATGAAATGCCTAGAATAGGCATACTCATGTTTTCATGATTTAAGAGTGCTCAATTAACAAGTCCTTACTCCATGTTTTATGATTTCACGTGAATTCCATATTGTGTGAGTAAAGTTTGAATCTTTACATGTTGTTCATGATACCATGATATTTTGTGGATTCAATTGGTGGAATTGACTTGAATTATGGTGTTATGGTGTATAAAATTGATCATTAGACCTATGCCCTAAATAGTGCATGCAAGGTGTTCGTTAAAATGCCTAAGTGAAGAAGAATTGAGCACGTTGACCTATTTGTGATCTAAATGATGATTCCATGCCATATCTAGCATTTATGTTTCTTTTTGGTATTGTTATACTATGTTTTAAGATATGTATCAGTATTGAACCTTATGGCCTTATGGTTTATGTTTCCGCATATTTTATGAGATATTATGCAGTTTGTAAGTACAGATATCAGTCATGGGTTAGCTGGTGGTCCTTCAGGGTTATGAGCACCGTGTAGTATTTCGGTTCAGAAAATCGGAGCGTTACAAACTTGGTATCAGAGCCTAAGGTTCAATAGTGTCCTAGGAAGTCTGAAAGCTACATCAAGTAGAGTCTTGTACATGGGCGTGTTGTGCGCCACACTTATGTGCAGGAGGCTATGAGATGTTTTAGGAATAGTTTTCCTTCTTTCATGTCTCAAGATCGTGCTATAGCAAGTTTCTCTAAGGAAACCATGTAGATTCATATCATGAACCCCTCATGTTCACTTTACCTTACTTTCAAGGTAACAGAAATAGTGAAGTTCAAAGTCCTAAAGATAGGGCTTTCTCAGACAGTCCCTACAATCAGTTATGGGATTAGCCACAGACTCAAAAAATATCCCATCAGTTTATTATTGTTCCAAGGTCGTACAAATTTTATTCATGATCATGAGAAATTTTCTTGAACCCAGAAGTTTAGTAGTAGTGGAATTGGGATAGTATTATTCTATTTGATCAGATTATGTATTCATGGGGATTAGATCAGTAGGCTTGAACAGTACGAGATAAAAATTTAAGCTTATTGACTTGAAATTAAGCTTGAAGGCGTGAATGTGATATTAGCATTATATGAGGAAAAAGAATCAGATGATGTGTTTACTAAGACAGGCAGGTGTTGAACAGAATATAGGTATGTGATGGTAGATCAAGTACCTAATCCAGGCCCTCAGATTTCAGTAGTAGACCCAGTATGTATAGAAAACAGTAACGAAAGACAATTCCAGACCCATTCTCATTTCAGTGTGGAGTTTTTCACTTCAGCTATCATGAAACCAACTCAGGTAGTGCATACCAACTCTATGGTCATGAACCATGCTCATGTATCTCTTTTTCCATAATCATGTATGAATTCAATTTCCAACATAAGGAGTCCTTTTTACTCCGTAGTAAAATCATGTTCCATAAGCACAATCTACTTTCACGCACTTTCCATGGGATCATGTGCAGCTTTAGTTCCCAGTATAAGGGGTTCAGTTCCAGCTCCCTCAGTGTTATGTATCATGTCTCACGAGTACAGAAACTCTAGACTCAGGTCATGCAGCTCATGACTTATGTACGTATATCATGCTTTCTAGTATACTTAGCTTCCATGACTCATGCTATGCCCCTACAGATCAGATATATTTAGACTACATCATGTATATCCTCAGTTCAGACCTTATTGGTAATTCCAAACTATTGATATTTTATTCCTTAAGTTTTAGTTATGTGTCAAGTTTAGCTTGTATCTATTCATGTTTTAGGTCCTCCTGATTTACTCCTCCAGTTAGCTCTCCTTATGGAACAGTATAGTGATGAGCAGTTTTTTAGATAAGAGAAGATTGTTGCATGCTTACTTTGGATAAGGGTGTAGTTGTGAAGATAGACTTGAATGTCATGATAAATGTGCAAGTAAACGTCTAGAAAGGATTTGTATTTAGAAGTTGGAAAAGTACAAAGTGTAAGTGTACATTTAGATCCTTAACTTATGTCAATCCCCAGCATGTAGCCATCAAAAACTCAGTTGCCAACTCAATTATAGTTTCAGTATCTAGCACTCAGTGATCAGTGTTCAATCCTTGAATCCAGTACTTCTGTATCAATCTAAAACTCAGTTACAGTGATAGTTCAAAAATCAATATTCAGTAAAGGACTCAGACAGTTCTACAGAACCATGGCTTCAGTTACCAGTTACTTAGCCTCAGAATTCAGTACTTCTGTACTAGCTATAGTCTTAGTTATAATGTCATTTTTAGTTCAGTAACCAGATTTGAAACTCAGTTCAGTTCCAGACATGCTTGACCATAGCATTCAGGTTGTCAGTACTCAGTTATCAGTGTTTCAGTACCCCAATTTATAGAATACCTCAGAGCCATGTCGTACGCTTGGTCTCGCATTCATAAATAATACAGACTTCATGAATCCATGCTCAGATATCTCATTCTACTTAGTTAGTCCTTATCTCTTATGCATAAAACTCAAAAATCTCAGCCCAGCTATTCAGACTAAGTACAGTTTAACTTTTTAGATCTAGTATTCAGCTATCAGTTATTCAGTTAATCAGATAAGTTAGTATATTTATGCACTCATGTTCAGCTCAGTTGATATATCATGTCTCAGTTTTAGATCCTAGCTATTCATCCATGACTTAGGTGTCTTGCGCATCCCCTTAATTCCCCTCAATAGCTCATCCAAGTTAGTATTCTTTGAGGGACATAGTGTCCTAAGGGGCAGATACATCATACCCCCAAACGTTCATGACATAAACATACTGCTCTATTTTATTTTGATGAATCCAGTTTGGAGAAAGGGTACTTATAAGTTAACCCTCAAACTATAACTTCAGTCGTATTCCATGTTTTCAAGATTCAGTTCAGATCATGATATTCAGTTTATCTACCACGTCCCAGACTCAGTTATGTTCTCATATTTCCGATCATGCATATGGAGTAATTAATCTCAAACTTATCGGTATTTTCAGTTCAAGGTAATAGTTTTCCTTAAACTTACTCATTCTCATGTTCATATTTTAGTACCAAACTTGGTATTCAGTTCCATGTTCAGTTTTCAGTTCAAACTTGGTACCTTTACTATTGCATGTTCATGAGTAAGTTTAGTCATAAATTCACACATCAGATATGCATGATCAGCTCATCAATACTTTCAGTCATACATTCATGTATCATGTCAGTCATATAATCATGCATCAGATATGCATGGATCCACCTTATCAGTTAAGCATCAGATATGCATTCCAACTTGAGAAACTTAGCTCACCAGAACACTAAGTCCTACATTCATAAATCAGTTATACATGCATCAGATATGCATGTTTAGTATTATATATTCAGTTTATTAGTCACGTCAATCATGAAGTCATGTTCCATTTATTCATGTTCAGTTCATGCTCAGTTGTTCTTTTCCCCTCTCAGTCAGTTGCATTCGAGGATGAATGTTCCCAAGGGAGAGATATTGTAAGACCCCGTAAAATCCTAAGTCTAAAATTCAGCTCATTAAGCTTTACAAGCTCTAACACTTAGAATATTTTGCTAAGTTCTCAAGACTTAGTCTCATTTTTATACTTCCAAACTTTGGGGATTTATTTGGCAATCTTTTCGACCTTCGTTTTTTGATTTTCAAGTTGCGTTACGATTGGTCAAACTCTTAGTACATCCCGTGTGAGTTTCGGAATTTTTATAGTAGTTTAATGGCATGTTTGGTTGCCCAAACCAATAGTTAAAGGTGTTTGAGCCGCGGAGCCCTCTTATAGCCTTTGTACCCAGTTGTTTTAGCATTTCAGGGTCAACTTAAAACTATCATAACTCCTAATATATAATGAAATGTGAGAGCTTATATATATCAAAATAAAGATCTTTGAGTCTTCTTTCCAATTAAATTAGTTTCATCCCATTTGGACATCTAAATAAAAAGTTATGATCAATTTACTTTAGCCTATTAGACAGTCAATTAGGGACAGATTTGACCTTAATTGTTCCTTGGGGGTATTTTGGTCATCTTCCACCCCTATATATACCCCAAACACGGGATTAAGGCTTATTTGCATCAAAATATACTCCTCTTCTCAAAATCCTCTCAAGAACTCAAGCTAGGGTTTTAATTTGAAGACCCAAATCCCATCAATTGAAGAACATAACTCCTTATTTATCTTCAACATCAAAAGAAGGGTTTCTGTCAAGTTCATAACCTTTAACAAGAATCAAATCCTTCTTCAAGAATATATGATATTCAAGTTTTTCAAACTCAATAGCCAATTTATTTTCTCTCAAAGGAACAAGAACCCTAGTCAAGGAATCAAGAACATGTCTAAGAATTTCTTCAAGAATCTTTCACCTAAGGTATGCGTAGTGTTCATCCATGGATTCCTTTCATCCATGGGAGTCCAAGAACCATGATTTAAATACTATATTGTGATTGTCTTGTTGAGATATGGTCATGTACATGTTGATGGTTGTTGTTTATTCTTCAAGATGTTAATTTAGGGTGATTCTCATGAAGTATGTGTGCTTGTAGTTAAAACCCATGAAATTGGATGGTTTAAGATGACTAAATTATTAAAAACACCTATGCCAAAAAGTGTGCATGCAAGGTGTTCGATGAAATGCCTAGAATAGGCATAATCAAGTTTTCATGATTTAAGAGTGCTCAATTAACAAGTCCTTACTCCATGTTTTATGATTTCACGTGAATTCTATGTTGTGTGAATAAAGTTCGAATCTTTACATGTTGTTCATGATACCATGATATTTTGTGGATTTAATTGGTGGAATTGAGTTGAATTATGGTGTTATGGTGTATAAAATTGATCATTAGGGCTATGCCCTAAATATTGCATGCAAGGTGTTTGTTAAAATGCCTAAGTGAAAAAGAATTGAGCACTTTGACCTATTTGTGATCTAAATGATGATTCCATGCCATATCCATGTGCTTAAGTTGACTCTCATGCTAAAGCTATGCCTACCATTTGTTTGATAATGTGCCTCAACGAATAAATGATGATCAAGTACCTAGCCTTCATGTTCCAAGATTTTGCCATGTCTCTTAAGTTATGCCATGTCTACTTGATCAAAATGATTTCTATGCTATTAACATGCTATGAATATGTTGTTGGCTTGTCATGATATTAGAATTGACCATGATGCTAGCTATATAAAAAGTTTATGAAGACCACATGATTTATGAATTCCCCGTAGATGCTATATTATGAATTGTTAATGTTGCTCAGGTACTCTTGTATGTCAAGTCATGTCAGTTTCCTTTCATCGAGTCTTGGGGGTATTCGTACCTGAAAAATATAGTTATGTGCCTAGATCCATGTCATATTTTCACTATACTCTCAGTCAAGCCATGTTCAGTAGACTTTAGTCAGCTAACAGAACTCAGTAGCATTTAGTCAGTTAACAGAATTCAGTAGTGTTTGGCTAGTCATCGAAACTCAATAAACTCAGTCCATGTTCAGTTCAGTTAAATAGAACAATTAGTAACAGTTTTGTTAATTCTAGTATGAACTAGGAAATCAGTTCAGTATAATCAGTTCATGTCATTCATTTGGGAGTAGGATTCAGCACTGAGCGAACCCAAGGATGGGAACTCACTTGTCAGTAGAGGGTGTGATTCTTAGAAGCAGTCCTTGCGTTCTAGAACTATGTAGCCAACATAGGTTGAGACATCAATACCTATCAGTTGAGGGTAGATGAGGTGGCTTAACCTGTCAGATGAGGGTTCCCACCATTCTCATTAGAGTACCTGCCAGATGAGGGTCACTCACAGCTTGTCCTTACCAGTGGCGCGGTATTGACACCCTTCCAATTAGGGCAGAGATTGGACCCCAGCTTAGCTATTATATCATATTTGGGGCATGTCGGTTAGATAACTACTTCCCACAGTTTCAGTATCAGTCTCAGTAAAAGAACTCAGATAGTTCTTCAGGATATCAGGACTGTCAGATACAATCAACTCAGATACAGTAAGGAACTCAGCTAGTTCCATCAAATTTAGGACTTTTAGATATAGTCATTAATGCTATCAGTTATCAGAACTCATGTTATCAGATATATTAGCTATCAGAATTTAGTTATCATTCATGATATGTTATCAGTAAATATTTGTCATCAGTATTCATACTCAGTAGTCATGTTATCACGAGCTCAATTTCAGGACTGTTATATATGGCCAATCAAATCAGTTCTTCATAATTAGAACTATCAAAAACAATCATTCCTTTATCAGTAATATACTATCCATCTCCCAGTATTCAGTAATACAGTATCAGTTCCTCCCTTATTAGTGAATTACATATCAATATCAGTAAACTCAGTCATTTAGTATCTCAGCATCAGTAAACTCATGTTGTCAGTATTCAGACTCAATAGTCAGTATCACCACAAGTTTAGTTTCAGTTAAGTATCTATGTATGTATGTATGTATTCTCACGTTCATATCAGTTAGCATTGTTCATGCATATAAAACACTTTGCATTTAGCCTATCTCACTCGTATACTCAGTACATTCAGTTGTACTGACGCATTCACGCTATGGTGTTTTATTTGACACCATAGGTACAGAGGCACGAGTTTCAGAGAAGCAGTAGCATTGCAGATTTCAGCAGTCAGTGCTCCTTTTCAATTGAGGACAATATTATTATTACTTTATTATAGTATTTCAGATTAGTTTTTTAGTTCATGGAGCTAGTTGGAGACACGTTCCTTCAACTCCTTATTTAGTTCAGTTAGAGTCTTTCAGACTAGATATCAGATTAAATGTTCAAACTTCAGTATTTATATTTTTTTGGCATTGTTATACCATGTTTTTCAGATATGTATCAGTATTGAACCTTATGGACTTATAGTTTATGTTTCCACATATTTTATGAGATATTATGCAGTTTACAAGTACAGATATCAGTCATTGGTTAGCTGGTGGTCATTCGGGGTCATGAGCATCGTGTAGCATTTTGGTTTAGAAAATCAGTAAATAATCTGATCATAGGATGTTTAAAGCATCATCTTTCTTGAAACATCAACATATAAACTTGGGCTTACTAACCCATGGATCAAGTTCATGTCAACACATCATAATAATCATGCTTGATAATTAAAATAATGATAATTCATCTCAAAATCTGAAATTTACTGCAATAGGCATGAGAATATGAGAATAAACATGCAATTCATCTTCAAAATCTCTCAAAAACTCATAATTTTCAAATAACAATATTGGGTATGAACCCTAATTCAAAACTCATGTATAATCATTCAAAATCATATGAATTTTTAATTAAAAACTTATTTTTGGGCACAAGGATGGAAGACGATCCTTGTTCATAAACCCCGTATAACTTGATTGATGATTAGATTAAGAAACTTGAATTATTGACTCCTATTTGAGTTCTTGATTATCTTGTCTTGAGAATCCTCAATTTAGAGCTTTCTTGAAGAAACAATGGATGATCTTGATTTCTTGGAGAAGAAGATTTGGGGCTCTAGGGTTTTGCTTTAAGAGAAAAAAGATGAAAATAAGCATAAAGTGCTTGGAATATGCTTAATCTTATGTTTTGAACGGATTGGGGGCTTGGGAATTGTCCAAAATACCCCCTTTAAACTTTTAATCAAAACTGGAAAAGTAAGATTTTCTCGATTTACCATGCCACCGCGACGTGCTACTATCACGGTGACTTACTGGATAAGGGACAATTGGGATCTGGAAACATTCCGCAATGTGGAGCCATTGCGTTACGCTATAGAAATGTCATTTTGGCCATCACCGTGATGCACCATCATCACGGTGAGCCATCAAAAATTGACAGTTGGGAAATTAGACCTCTCCATGATATAATTTTATCATAAAGGTCCACTGAAATTTGAAAAATGAGGTTTTAACCTTCACCGCGATGCGGTGATTGCCCAGGTGACACATTGTATTACTAAAAATGCCATAACTCCTCAACCGAGTATCGGATTTGGGTAAAATTGGTATCGATGGAAAGTTTATTCAATTTCCCACATAATAAAGGGTCTAAATCTTATAAATTCTAAATGTAAAAAAGTTCATTCATTTTTTAAAGTTAACCCTTTACATTTTAGGAGGGAAATTAAGTTAGGAAAAAGTACGGGGTATTACAGTACTTCGTGAGATTCGAAGGCTGAGGGGTCTGCTGCCCACTGGATTTTTAATTGATAATTATTATTATTATTATTATTATTAGGTTATGTATTTTTTTTTATCATATGTAATTTATTTTATCGGATCAACATAGTGTTGTAAATGTTTTATATGTAATGAATGAGAAATGCCATATTTGATCGACTGAGTTTATTCTTATTTTTTTCATTCTGCCTATTTCTTTTTTCTTAAGATGTTGAAAAGTGTAGGTTTTTGAGCATTCGGGAGTGGAAAAAAAAATCAATTTCAAGAAAGAAAGTGTTTGTTGAGAGCAAAGTCATAGACTAAAATCAAATAACAACACAAGATTATTTACTATTACAACAAATTTAAAGATAGATTGATAACAAATGACCCATATGTTGCAACAAATGGGTAATCTATTGAAAATGAACAAGCAGATAAAGACATCTATTGCAACAGATTGATCATCTGTTGTAATAAATTAGTAATATGTTAAAAATGACCAAACAAATTAAGACATCTGTTACAAAAGATTGATCATCTATTACAACAGAGTTTTAATCTATTGGAAATGACCAAACATAAAAGTCCTATGTTGCAATAGATTGATCATCTATTGGAAATGACCAAACAGATAAAGCATTTGTTACAATAGATGAACAATCTGTTGTAACATATGTGTATATCTGTTTGATAATTTTTAATAGATAACTCATCTGTTACAACAGGTTAAATCTGTTGCAATAGGTTATACACTTAAATGATCATGTAATTACTATGAGATTAATTAAAATTGTAATTATTAAATCAATTTAGCGATTACTAATAATGACTTAATTTGAACCATTTCAAATAAAATTGGTCAATTGACCACTCTACTCAGGACAAACACACTAAGATAATCATGTAATTAATATGAGAATAATTGAAATTGTAAAATTAATTCATCTTTAATTTTAGTTAAATCAATGTAGTTATTACTAATAATATCTTAATTTGAATCATTTCAAATAAAATTGGTCAATTGACACTCTACTCAAGACGAATATACTTAGATGATCATGTAATTACTATGAAATTAATTTAAATTATAATTAAACTTATCAATTCATCTTTAATTATAGTTAAATCAATTTATTATTACTAATAATTTCTTAAGTTTAGTTATTTCAAATAAAATTGGTCAATTGATCATTCTACTCATGACAAATACACTTAGTTGATCATATAATTACTATAAAATTAATTGAAATTATATGTGAACTTATCAATTCATATTTAATTTAGTTAAAATCAATTAATTTATTACTAATAATGACTTAATTTGAATCATTTCAAATAAATTTAGTCAATTGATCACTCACCTCGAGATGAATACACTTAGTTAATCATGTAATTACTATGAGATTAATTGAAATTGTTAATGAACTTTTCAATTCATCTTTAATTTTAGTTAAATCAATTTAGTTATTACAAATAATGGCTTAATTTTATCTATTTCAAATAGAATTGGTCAATTGATCACTCTATTAATGATGAATACACTTAGTTGATCATTTAATTACTATGAGATTGATTAAAATTGAAAGTTCATCTTTAGTTCTAGTTAAATCAATTTAGTTATTACTAATAATTACTTAATTTGAATCATTTTAAATAAAATTGGTCAATTAATCACTCTACTCAGGACGAATAAACTTAGTTAATCATGTAATTACTATGAGATTAATTGAAATTGTAAGTGAACTCATCAATTCATCTTTAATTTTAGTTAAATCAATATAGTTATTACTAATAATGATTTAATTTGAATCATTTCAAATAAAATTGGTCAATTAATTATTCTACTCAGGATGAAACACTTAGTTGATAATGTAATTACAATGAGATTAATTGAAATATAATTATAACGCCCCGAATCTAGTACCCGATTCGCTACACGGTGCTCATAACCTCGAAGGACCACAAGCTAACCCATGACTGATATCCATACCCAAACACTGCATAACATACTATATAAATACAAAAACATGAACTGAAAGTCTATAACATTCAAAACTGATAAATCACCATAGCACATAACATCTGGGATGGGGTATAAATACCCAAAACAAAATTGTCTAAACATACTGTAGTCTTAAAAGCCTCTAAAACATGACTGTCTGAATAATGGAGTTGATGGGACATGTCCCCAACTAACTCCTACTAATAAATTAATTAATGAGATAATAACGTAATGGTCATGTCATTGAAAGATGAGGACTCACTGCTAACTCTGACTGTTGAGACTAGAATGTTACAGATGCTCTGGAGCTCGTGCTTCTAAACCTATGGTATAACACACCATAGCACAAATGCATCATTACGTTTGAATGTACTAGTATGCATGTGAGGTAGGATAAATGCAAAAGGGTTCACATGCATGAACTATATTAGCTGACTGCACAAATGAACATGAGAATACATGTATGACTACATAATAACTATAACTGAGTTCATGATAGCATGATTACTGAGTCTGAGTACTGATAACATGAGATACTGATATCTGTATAACTGACATAACTGATACTGAGCGACTGTATCTGACAGTCTAGTTTCTGATGGAACTAGCTGAGTTCCATACTATTCTGAGTTGACTGTATCAAATAGTCCTGGATTCTATAGAACTATCTGATTTCTAATACTTAGACTGAATGATCATATCTGACAGTCCTGATTCTGTAACATAAAATTATGGGAAGTAGTCATCTAACCGACATGCCCCTAATACACCATTATGGCTGAGTTGGGGTCCAATCTGTAACCCAATTGGAAGGGTGCCAATACCGCGACACTGGTAAGGAAAATCTGTGAGGAACCATCGTATAATGGGTAACTCTAGTGAGAACAATGGGAACCCTCATATTACAAGTTAAACCACCTCATCTACCCTCTTATAATAGGCTGTGATGTCTTAACCAATGTTGGCTACATAGTTCTGAAACACAAGGATTTCTTCTAAGAATCACATCCTCATATACAAGGTGAGTTCCCATCTTTGGGTTTGCTCTGTTCTAATTCCTACTCCCATCTGAATAGACACTGAACATGGATTACTGAACAGAACTGGACTGAATTAACTAAATTTCATTGACTGATGGAATAGTATTGAGATTACTCGATTACTGAGCTTCCCTGAGTCACATGACTGATTGAATTCTATGGATCATGGATTGAATAAGGATATCGTGAAAACATAACACTAAATCCAGGCACACAACTATATTTTTGGGTGTAAGTACCCCTAGGACTCGATGGTAAGAAACTGGCAAAACATGACATTCTTGAATATATGACCAATATCAATAATCCATAATTCATTGATTAAGGCATTTCATAAAATATTTGAACATGCATAAACTTGTACACAAATGGGGATTTCATCTTATCATACTAGTATAACACTTTTCTTTCACATAGGCATTTAATCAAACACATGGGGAGCATGCTTTGGTTATATAATCACCAACACATCTAATAATCATGGATACATCAATCAACTTGTAAATTGAAGGGACTTTATCATGGTTATTATGCAAATCATCATATACTAGGGTCAATCATTGGAATATGTACTTTAAAACATGAATCAAAACCTCACAACATCATGAACATAAATTTCAATTCAATTTGAAATATGAACATTCACAAAGACACAAATCTTATATTTTGAAAAGAGATTCTTGAGCTTCATGGGTGAAAGAGACCCATGAATGAACAAATGACATACCTGGGTGAGTGATTTCTTAAAAATTGGTGGAGGAAAACTTAAATTCTTGGCTTGAAAATCAATCACCTAGGGTTTGTTGTTCTTGGGAATTGATCCTTGAAAGAAATCCTAATTTATTTTTGTAGAAAAATAATGAAGTTATGAGCTATGGTCGGGTGTAATTAGGGGTTAAATTGGATGAAAAAGACCCAAATACCCTTTTAAAAGTGACTTTAAAATAACTGAACGGAATATGCGATGGTGGGTGCGATGGTCCATCGCTGGGTCGATGATCCGTTAGTCTTGATCATCGCACTTGGGTAGAATGGGGGTTCACTGTCTCCCTTGTGACGGCCTGAGCGACGGCCCGTCGCCAACTCGAAGGTTTGTCAGACTGAGCTGTCGCTCTTCGACAAAAGGTGGTCTCACTACCTCACTGCGATGGCTTGGGCGACAGTCCATTGTTAGCTCGACGGTCCATCGGCTCTCGTTGTTGCACTTAGGCGATTTTGACTGCCTTCTGTATTTCGGTCATAATTTTATACTCTAATACTTGATTTGGATGAAATTGGTATCGTTAGAAAGATAATTTAGTTTCCCACTTAACAAAAAGTTAAAATCTCAAAACTTCCACGTGTATAAAAGTGAATTCATCTTTCAAAGAAAATTTCTAATATTCTTGGGATGACTTTAAGCTAGGTAGAAGTACGAGGTATTACAATATCTCCCCCTTGAGAACATTCATCCTCAAATGAGATTGAGAGAGAGGGGAGAAGATAAACTAACGTACATATTGAACATGAATAACGGGAACATGATCTCATGACAGACATGACTGATAACTAAATATACATACTGGACATACGTATCTGATGCATGTGTAACTGATTCATTAATACATGACTGAGTGTTCTGATGAATTAAGGTCCTCATAATGAGAATGCATATATGATGCATAATTATTTGACTGAACTGATACATGAATGCATGACTGAATATTCAATGGTATTTAATACCAAGTTGATAATGAAATTCTAAACATGAAATGGATACCAAGCTTGTCACTGAAAACTGAACATGAAACTGAAAAGCTTAAGAATAACTGTTACCTTGAGCTAGATTTGAGTTTCCAGAGAAGAGATGAGGATACTTGGTCTGCATGTCTGCTTCTGCTTCCCAATTATCTCCCTCAATAGGCTAATTTCGCCAAACAAATTTTACTAAAGAGACTTCTTTGTTCCCCAGTCTACAAGTCTAGTAGTCAAGAATTTTGATTGGAATCTCTTCATAAGAGAGGTTGTTCTGAACATCTATGCTATGAATAGGGACTACGACTGCCAGGTCACCTATGCATTTCTTGAGAAGAGAGATATGGAAGACTGGATGAACGAAGGCTAGATCTGAAGGAAATTCTAGCTCATAGGCTACCTTGCCAAGACGACTGAGAATTTTAAAGGGACAGATATATTTGGGACTGAGCTTTCCCTTCTTGCTGAACCGCTTCACCCCTTTCATGGGAGATATCTTTAGATTGACATAGTCACCAATCTCGAACTTGAGATCCTTTCTACGAACATCTGCATAAGACTTATGTTGGCTCTGAGCAGCCCAGAGTCTTTCTCTAATTAACTAGACTTTTTCTAAGGCATCAAATACTAAGTCAGGCCCTATAACTGAGGCCTCACTAACTTTAAACCAATCAACAGAATATTTACACCTCCTACCATATAGAGCTTTGAATGGAGCCATTCAAATACTAAAATAATAGCAGTTGTTGTATGCAGACTCAATCAAAGGCAAGTTACCATCCCAACTACCCTTGAAATCAGTTGTACACACTCGCAGCATATCTTCTAAAGTATGAATGGTCCTTTCTGCTTGACCATCTATCTGTGGATGAAAACATGTATTGAGATGAACTTGGGTACCAAGACCCTTTTAGAATACTTTCTAGAAATAAGAGGTAAACTGGGTACCTCTGTCTGAGATAATAGATAACAGAACACCATATAATCTGACCAACTATCTGATGTAGAGTTTGGCATAATACTTAGCTAATTAAGAGGTATGGACTGGAAAGCTGATGGACTTCCTGAGCTAGATTCTTCTTACTATCTTTAACATGAGCAACATTACCCATAGACAGTCTACTGAGAGCATCGGTCACTATGTTGGCCTTGCTCGGATGATAAAGGACACTCATGTCTTAGTCTTTCAAGAGCTCTAACCACCTTTTTTGAAGAAGATTGAGATCTTTCTGAGAAAAGACATACTGAAGGCTCTTATGATCTGTGAACACATCTACATGAACACCACACAAGTAATGCCTCTAAATCTTTAAGGCCAAAACTATGGTTGCTAGCTCAAGATCATAAGTAGGATAACTCTTCATATGGGGTTTAAGTTGTCTGGAGGCGTAGGCTATGACCTTACCATGCTGCATGAGGATACAACCCAAACCTACTCTGGATGCATCATAATACACTACGAACCTATATGAGCCATTTGGAAGAGCTAAGACTGAAGCTGATGTGAGTCGATTCTTCAATTTCTAAAAACTCTTCTCGCAAGGATCTGACCACTAAAACTTGACCTTCTTCTAAGTCAATCTGGACATAGGGGATGCAATAGAAGAAAATTCCTCAACAAACTGCCTGTAATAGCTAGCCAAACCCAAGAAACTCCTAATATCTGATGGAGAGACAGGTCTGGTCTAGTTTCTTAATACTTTGGTCTTTTGAGGATCAAATCTAATACCATCACCAAAAATGATATGACCAAGGAATGCTACTGACCTTAGCAAAAATTTGCACTTGCTGAATTTGGCACATATTTGATTATCTCTGAGAGTCAGAAGTACAATTTTGAGATGGTTTGCATGATCATGCTCACTACGGGAATAGACCAAATATCCTCTATGAAGACTATAACAAACATATCCAAGTACTGTTTGAACACCCGGTTCATCAAGTCCATGAAAGCGGCTAGGGAATTAGTAAGACCAAAGGACATGACCAAGAATTCGAAGTGACCATACTGAGTATGGAAGGCTATTTTTGGAATGTCATATTCTCTGACTCTGAGCTGATGATAGCCGAATTTGAGGTCTATCTTAGAGAAATAACTGTCACCCTTAAGTAGGTCAAATAAGTCATCAATTCTGGGAAGTGGATACTTGTTCTTGATTGTGACTTTATTGAGCTAATGGTAATCTATGCATATTCTGAGAGAACCGTCTTTTTTGTGCATGAATAAGACTGGTGCACCCCACGAGGACACACTAGGTCTGATGAATCCCTTATCTAAGAGATCCTTTGATTGATCTTTCAATTCTTTGAGTTCTGCTAGTGTTATTCTGTATGGTGAAATAGATATAGGCTGAGTATCTGGAAAAAGATTAGTGTCGAAGTCTATTTCCCTTTTGGGAGGAATTCCTGGAAGATTTTTGGGAAATACATCTAAATATCCATTCATGACTGGGACTAATTTAAGACTTGGAGTTTCTAAACTAGTGTCCTTAACTTGAACAAGATGATAGACACATCCTCTAGATATCATTTTCCTTGCCTTAAGGTAGGCAAAAAGCTAACCTCTGAAAGCTGAAGTGCTACCCCTCCACTCTAGGAGAGGTTCATTTGGAAACTAAAACTGGACTATTCTATTTCTGCAGTCGACTGTGGTATAGCAGGAATGAAGCCAATCTATGCTGATAATGACATCAAAATTAGTTATCTCTAATTTGACTAAATCTACTGAGATAACTTTCTGAAATATCATAACTAGGAAGTTCCTGTATACCCATCGGGCTATGATAGTTTTATCCGCTGGGGTAGAAACTGAAAAGGGCTCTACTAGAATTTTGGGACTGATTTTGAGATCGCCTGCTATATATGGAGTAACAAAAGACAAAGAAACTCCTGGATATAGCAAAACACAAACATGCAAGTGAAAGATCTATAATGTACTAGTAGCCATATCAGGAGAATTTTTCTGATCTTGCTAAGATAGGAGAGCATAGAGTCTGTTTGGGTGTTGCCTACTAATAGCACTTAAAGTGGTACCCTACTGATTTAGGAAACTGAACTGAGCTGAGGAATGATTCTGCTGACCCTGAGGACCTAGCTGAGGATAGTCTCTGACTCTGTGTCCTGGCTTGACACATCCAAAACAAATACCACTGCCAGCTCTACAAATACCTCGATGGTACTTACCACAAGTCTGGAAAGAGGATATGTGCGGGCACAGATAATACTTCTCTGAGTCTTAGAGCCTGGCTCTTTATCTTTGTTACTGTCCCTGAACTTAGGAGATGGAGCACTAGTTGAAGAAGGAGCTGGAACTAATGACTTAGGACAAAACTGAGAATAATTTTCTCCCTTTGACTTAGGCTAAGAAAAGTTGAAACTACCTATCCTTGCTCTCTTATTCTGCTTCTCCATCACCTTAATATTTTGGTCCTCTATCTGCTCAGTATGAGTCATAAGCATGGCTAAAGTTATGTCACTATTCAACATAGTAGACCTACACTCATTGTCCACACTATCGTTCACCTCAGAAACAAACTTACTCATCTTGGCCCTACTATCTGCAACCACATGAAGAGCATATTTGGCTAATTGAGTAAACTTAAGAGAATACTCTTTAACCGTCATGTTTCCCTATCTAAGATTGATAAATTCTTGCACCTTATCCTTTCTCAGCTCTTGGGGAAAGAATCTATCTAAGAATGCGGTGACAAACTCCTCCCACTCAATAGGCCCTGCATCATCTGGCCTTTCTGACTTCCACTGCTTGAACCATATGTGAGCAACATCCTACAACTGACATGTAGCTAGCTCAGTGCTCTCACTAGGAGTAACCCCTATGATGTCAGTAACATTTTGAACCTAATTGATGAATCCTAAGGGTCCTCATCTAACTTAAACCTAAGAAAGAATGGAGAATTCATTCGAGCTGCAGCTGAATTGGCCACTGGTATGGCCGGAATGATAGCTGGTCATTCATTTTGAGCAGTAACTGACTGAGCAAAAGTAGTGAATACAGCTCTGAACTCTACATGAGAAACATATTCTCCTAAAGGTTCTTCGGGCTGAGGGGTTGGCTGATTCTCATTTCTTCTTTTAAGAGGCATGTTCTATAAAAGAAAGGGGTAAACAGATTAGACCAGATTAAGGGATTAACTAGAGATTATGCTTACTGGAATGACATGAATACTGAAAGAAGGGAAACTGTTCCTAAAACATCTTATAGCCTCCTGCACATAAATATGGTGCGCTACACACCCATGTACAAGACTCTACTAGATGTGGCTTTCAGACTTCCTAGGACTTTATTGAACTTTAGGCTTTGATACCAAGTTTGTAACGCCCCAAATCTGGTACCCGGAATGCTACACGGTGCCCATGACCCCGAAGGACCACAAGCTAACCCATGACTGATATCTGTGCCTGAACACCGCATAACATATTGTATAAATATGGAAACATGAACTGAAAGGCCATAAGGTTCAAAACTGATAAATCACCATAGGATATAACATCTGGGATGGGGTATAAATACCTAAAACAAAACTATCAAAACATACTGTAGTCTGAAAACCTCTAAAATATGACTGTCTGAATAAGGAGTTGATGGGATATATCCCCAACTAACTCCAACTAATAAATTAATTAATGAGATAATAAAGTAATGGTTATGTCCTCGAAAGATAAGGACTTACTTCTAACTCTGACTACTGAGACTGGAATGCTACTGATGCTCTGGAGCTTGTACTTCTGAACCTATGGTATAAAGCACTATAGCGCAAATGCGTCAGTACATTTGAATGTACTAGTATGCATGTGAGATAGGATGAATGCAAAAGGGTTCACATGCATGAACTATACTAACTGACTGCATAACATGAATGTAAGAATCCATGCATGACAACATAATAACTATAACTGAGTTTTTGATGACATGATTACTGAGTCTGAGTACTGATAACATGAGATACTAATATCTATATAACTGAAATAACTGATACTGAGTGACTATATCTAATAGTCTAGTTTCTGATGGTACTAGCTGAGTTCCATACTGTTTTGAGTTGACTGTATATGACAGTCCTGAATTCTATAGAACTATCTGAGTTCTAATATTGAGACTGAATGACTGTATCTGACAGTCCTGATTCTGTAATATGAAATTATGAGAATTATTCATCTAACCCATATGCCCCTAATATACCATTATGGCTGAGTTGGGGTCCAATATGTAACCCCAATTAGAAGGGTGTCAATACCGCGCCACTAGTAAGGATAATCTGTGAGTAACCCTCATATAACAGGTAAATCTAGTGAGTACGGTGGGAACACTCATATAACAGGTTAATCCACCTTATCTACCCCCATTTAAAAGGCTATAATGTCTCAACCTACGCTGGGTATGTAGTTCCAAAACACAAGGATTTCTTCTGAGAATCACACCTTTCTATACCAGGTAAGTTCCCATCTTTGGGTTCACTCGGTGCTAATTCCTAACCCATCTGAATAGACACTGAACATGGGTTACTGAACTGAACTAGACTAAATTAACTAATTTCCATCGACTGATAGAATAGTACTAATATTACTCAATTACTGAGCTTTCCGGAGCCACATGACTGACTGAATTCTATGGATCATGGCTTGACTGAGGATATCGTGAAAACATGACACTAACTCTAGGCGCATAGCTATATTTTTTGGGTACAAGTACCCCCAGGACTCGATGGGAAGAAACTGATAAAATATGACATTCTTGAATATATGACCAACATCAATAATCCATAATTCATTGATTAAGGCATTTCATAAAACATTTGATATTCATAAACTTGTACATAAATAGGGATTTCATCTTATCATAATAGTATGACACTTTTCTTTCACATAGGAATTTGATCAAACACATAGGGAGCATGCTCTGGTTATATAATCACCAACACATCTAATAATCATGGATACATCAATCAACTTGTAAATTGAAGGGGGTTTATCATGTTTATTATGCAATCATCATATACTAGGGTCAATCATTGGACTATGTACTTTAAAACATGAATAAAAACCCCACAACATGATGAACATAAATTTCAATTCAATTTGAAACATGAACATTCACAAATACACAAATCTTGTATTTTGAAAAGAGATTCTTGAGCTTCATAGGTGAAAAAGACCCATGAATCAACACATGACATACCTGGGCGAGTGATTTCTTGAAGATTGGTGGAGAAAAACTTGAATTCTTGGCTTGGAAATCAAGAACCTAGGGTTTCTTGTTCTTGAGAATTGATCCTTGAGAGAAACCCTAATTTGTTATTGTAGAAGAATAATGAAGTTATGAGCTATGGTCGGGTTTAATTAGGGGTTAAATCGGGTGAAAAAGACCCAAATACCCTTTTAAAAAAGGGGTTTAAGATAACTAAATGGAATGTACGATGGTGGGTGCGACGGTCCATCGCTAGGTCGATGATTCGTCGGTTCTAATGGTCGCACCTGGGCAGAATGGGAGTTCACTGTGACCCCTTGTGATGGCCTAGGCGACGGTCAATTGCTAGCTTGATGGTCTGTCGGATTTAGCCATCTCTCTTAGAAAGAAAGTGGTATTACTACCTCACTAAGACGGCTTGGATGATGGTTCGTCGCTAGCTTGACGGTCCATCAGCTCTCACCGTCCCACTTGGGCGGTTTTGACTGCCTTCTGTATTTCGGCCATAACTTTCTATCCCGATACCGAATTTGGATGAAATTGGTATCGTTGTAAAGCTAATTCAATTTTCCACTTAACAAAAATTAAAAATTTTAAAAATTCCATATGTATAAAAGTAGATTCATCTTTCAAAATAAATTTCTAACATTCTTGGGATGACTTTAAGTTAGGTAGAAATACGGGGTATTACAGTAATTGAACTTACTAATTCATCTTTATTTTTAGTTAAATCAATATAGTTATTTCTAATGATTGCTTAGTTTGAATCATTTATAATAAAATTGGTCAATTGATCACTCTACTCATAACGAACATGCTTAGTTGATCGTGAATTACCATGAGATTAATTGAAACTATAATTGAACTTATTAATTTATATTTTTATTTAGTTTAATAAATTTAGTTATTTCTAATAATGGCTTAATTTGAATCAATAGATGAATAACATGTTACAAGAAATGAGTAATCTGTTGAAAATAATCAAACAGATAAAGACATCTGTTGAAAATAAATAAACAAATATTGATATTTGTTTCAATAGATGACTAACATATTGCAATAAATGACTCATCTATTTAAAATTATCAAACATATATAGACATCTCCCACAATAGATAACTAAGCTATTGCAACACATGAATCATTTGTTAAAAATTATCAAATAGACAGGATATATATTGAAAAGCAATTTAAAATACTAAAGCTCAAATGTTTTTAGGAGAACTCAAACGTATGTCCCCTTGTCTAAGGTGTTGTCTTAAAGGATCTTCTTCAATTTTAATTAAATCAATTTAGTTATTACTAATAATTGCTTAATATGAATCAACAAATGACTAACCTGTTATAAACATCTTTTGCAACAGATGACTAACTTGTTGGAATAAATAGGTCATCTGTTGGAAACAATTAAAATACTAGGGAACTCAAATGTTTTTAGGAGAACTCAAATCTTTGTCCTATTGTCTTAAAGACTTGTCTTTAATTTTAGTTAAATAAATTTAGTTATTACAAATAATTTCTTAATTTGAATCAACAAATGAATAACATGTTGCAACAGATGATTCATCTATTGGAAATTATCAAAAAGATAGAAAATCTGTTGTAACAGATGGGTAATCTATTAGAAAATAATTAAAATACTATGGAACTTAAACGTTTTTAGGAGAACTCAAATGTTTGTCCCTTTGATCTTTTTTACATTTGACGTATGGTATAATATTTTTGTCTTTTTTACCCGTTTCATGAAATTTTTCATGTGTTTCACTTAAACGTGGTGCCCCTGTTGAAATTTTTGGAATTTTTAGGTTAATTTTTGTTCATATATCACTTGGACATTACTTCATAGGTGATTTTGTAAGTAAAATTATGATTTTTGTTGAATTTCTTATTTGGTGTATCTTCTACTGCTATAATGGATAGAGCTTGTAACATGAATCCAACATATGAGTCATCTGTCGCAACAATTCAGTAACCTATTGCAACAGATGATTCTCCTATTGCAATAGATGACCCATATGTTGGATTCATGTTACAACATTATAATACAAATCCAACAGATGAGTAATCTGTTGTAATAGATGAGTAATCTGTTGCAATATATGACTTGTATGTTGCAATAGATTACCCACATATTGCTGCAACATATGACTCATCTGTTACAATAGATGAGTCATATGTTGCAATCGATTACTCATATGTTGGATTCATATTACATGTTTTATCCATCGTTGAAAAAATAGTAGTAGAAAATATACCTAAATGAAAAATTCACCTAAAAATTATAGTTTTACATACTAAAATCACCTATGAAGTAACAGTGGTCAACAACAACAAGATGACGATGATGAATAAGAGGAGATGGTAATGAAGAAGAAGATGATGATAATGAAGAAGAAAATGGTAAATAAAGTAATAACTATAATGAACAACAAAAATTATGAAGAGAGAGAAAACTATAATAAATAGAAAGAGAGAGAAACATGCCTTTCCCCCCTCTATTTCTAGTTATATTAGGTTTTACATTGGATCAAAGTGTAAATTAAAAAACTTGTGGTTATTCTGAAACTTTTCTTACTTTCTTAATCCTGAATAAACTAATTGTCACCTACACTCAATTATTAAAAACTTGAGTCACCTACACCTTATTTTAAAACTATTTTGTCACTTTTAACATAATGCCTCGAGTATGTAATACTAAATGGGAGCTCAAATTTGAATTAAATATGCCCTCATATGTTGAACCCTTTTTCTTGTTCACGTGAGCGAATATTAATTGTGTGTGTCGGGGTAGGGATGTAGGGAGGGAGGAGGGATCCAACAAAATAAATAAAAGTATGAATTCTATCTAAAAATTTAACTCTCTATAAAATAATCTTTATAGTAAGTTTCTATTAATATAGGTCTTTATTCATAATTTATCTCTCAAAAATATTATTTTAAAAAGATAAGTCAAACACAATCTATTTACTAAAAATATTTTTTCAAATAAATTAATCAAACATAAATATTTTTTAAAAATCACCTTTTTAAAAAGTCGTCTTATAAAAGTTTTTCTATTTTTCTAACAGAAACCCTAAATGGGCCCTTATACTCAATTTGCATGCCTTTAGTTTTTAGGCCAAAATCTTTTAGCTGAAAAATGCTTTCAATGTCCCATTAGATAAGTCCATTCCAAGTTCTGGTTGAGAGAGGCATTAGGGAATTAAGCATTGAAGGCATTTGTTCAACCCTAATCTTATCGGTGCAAACAATTACCACAGTCCTTACGTGCCTAACCTCGATGAGTAGTAAAGATTACTGCTTTCTTCTATAGTCCAAATCAATTAAACATCAAACAAACCCAATTATACTTCTACTAGAGTCTCCACTGCCATCCTATTAGCTTCTATAAAATACCTCACCATTATACCAACAACAATATGCATTGGTTTCCAGATTTTGTGAAGTGGCCGGGTCACGTTAGAAGATAATTTCTTTTTTCATTCTATTTTTTCACTTTTTAATAGATTAGCATGTTTGTGATAAAAAAAAATCATATCAAATCATAGCAATGACAAAATCACAAGCGACTTGATATTTTAAAATCTAAACTTTGAGATCTACAACATTCAGACTTAAAATCCTTCAATATCATTCTTAATAATTTTCTTAAATTAGCCTTCAATTTTATCATGCTAAAAATTTTAAATCTGTATATTTTACTAAACTTTCATATCTTGAAGTAGGAATGTTGAAATCACAAGCCATTTTATTATGCCGAAACTAGACATATCTAAAATGTATTCAAAATTTTGAATCCAAAACCTCCGAAATTATTTTAGATATTATTACGAAGTCAACTTCCGATTTTGACGAGCCAATAGTTTCATATTTGCGTGACGACACAAAAAAATTGTATCCTAATGTAGGAGTATCGAAACCATGATCCACTTAAGTTTTTAGAAACTAGACACGAGCATCTATAATATCCAAAATTTAAAATTTGACACCTTCAGAATCATTCTAGACAATTTTTACAAGTTGACTTTAAGTTTTATCACCCTATAGAGAATTCCAGATTCTTTCTCTGCCTTACTAAATAATTCATATCTGAATGTTGTAATGTCACCATCAAAATGCATTTTTATCACTAGAAACAAGAAATATATTGATGAGGTGTATGATTGGATGAGGTAGTTGGATTGTTAAAATACTGCAACCTTTGATTTTTTTCTCAAATTTGAATTACAACACAACTAATTCACAACTTGTCAACAATTTAATTTTATTTACTTACAAAGCACGCATATCACTATTTACTATTCTTTTCCTACTGATTAGATTGTATAAGAATTCAAACTAGAAATCAATTCGTAAAATCTATATGGGTACGATATTTGGACTTACATCCATTATTACTTGTACGATCATATACAGTTGTATGTGTGAAAGGATGCAAAAAAATTTTGATGTTGTTGCCTAGGATTTGATTTGAAATTGATATTATTTTGAGTTTTTATTGAATCATGCAGATTTCTTTTTTGTTTGTTATTTTTATTTCTTTTACGGTACAACTTATTTTATGCTAAATACCCGAAATCAAGGAAATTCCTTGATTCCAATTAACTACAAGCTTAAACAAACTCTTATATGTTGAGAGTTATGGTGATAATTTGAGCAACCAAACTAAATGATGCGGAGAAAGCATTATTATTTTTTTCAAGATCAATTTTCAGGTATTACTGGAGATGTTGGGCTTTCACTGTTGAAGCACGTCCCTTCTTTAGTCACTGATGACTTTAAAAATGCCATAATTTTTTTTCATACTGGAGGAGGTAAAGAAGGTGGTATTTGAATCAAATGGGGAGAGTGCTATGACACAATCCAAACCAGGGCCTAGTTGTGTCGGGTATCTCAAGTCGAAATAGGACTAGAGATCACCCCCAATACCCAACCATAACCACCCTACATCTTATGTCAGATGAATTCTAAGCATATAACAAGATAAAATAATACTATTTCAAGACATTAAACAAAGTCTATAATCATAATCCAACAACCTCAATCAAATATCCAACCGGTTCCAACCCCAATGCCAATACCAATACTGACACTGCCCATGACCATAGTAGTCTGACAAAGCCTCTATCCAGAATTAATAACATCCATTCAGGATACGCTTTCGACCATAGCTAAAACCAAACCAAAGAAACAAAAATAATGTAAAGAAGTTCATAGCATGAAATGGATCCTTTCGGAATATGGAAGATCATCAATTCAATCTGACTCAAGGTTGTCACCAAATCCAAGTCATTGAGTAAGAGGAATGGTAGTAAGGCCGGTTCCTGCATCGTATGGGGATACAAAACTCGAAGAAGGTTAGCGGAGTGAACTCTAGCATGTACTCAGGGATAAGATAAAATAATGTCATTATTCAAAACTAAATAAAAAAACCAAATGCAATCACACATGTACATACATACATATATATATATATATATATATATATATATATCGTGTCAGGATAGAGAACCTTGGTTTACCATGCGTTTAAAACCTTAACCTAGGCTAAGTAGCTAGATCATCCTAAAACCTCCCATGGGATATATGGGTTCAACTCCCCCTGCTAAAAGAGCCCTAGTACGTGTTAGCCGCACGACCAGAGAAAAAAACCTGAGATGACTAGTAAATCTCCCAAAATATGAAGTGTGACATCATCCACACGGTCACCAAGACCACCTCACATTGGCAAACATGATTTTCCAGTATCGGTCCCCCCAAACCCGCACCTTCCACGACTTTGCTACTCAACCCTCTTTAAGCCCATTTTAAAACCATTTACACATTCCGAAGCATTTACCAAGAAGTCTTTTGTTTAGGCATTAACCATTTGTATTGTCATACCAAAATTAGAGCTTGCAAGTTTATCCTTTTATGCCATACCAAAAACATTAAACCAAGTTGACTCTAAAGTTTCCAACTAAACCAAAGCCATGGCCACCAAGGCCTATCCAGACTATTTAAAACCAACCAAACCAATTTAATTTCCATTACCTTTTATGCATTGGAAAGATTTCAAGAATAGACACACCATGTGGCAAATCATTCTCATTGGCATTTTAACAAACAGGTTGAGGGAACGTATATTTCAAAACAATAACCAGGTAAATCATTCTTATTGGAATTTTAACAAACAGGTTGAGGGAACATATGTTTCAAAAAAATAACCAGGTAATTTGGGGAATCCAAAATACCCCAAAATCCATTTACCATTAACATGCATCCCACAATGTCAAATCATACTTAAATCGTGAAAGATAACATAATTAAACCATGAGAACCATTATTCGACCTTGAACATCCAAAACCCACCAACCATTATTTCAAACCACAAGAATGTCATGAAAATCATACATTGAAACACATTCTCTTTTTAAAATAACAATGAAGGAGGATTAACATGCCTTATCCACTAAGGAAGATAAAGAGAAACCACCCTTGAAAGCCTTAATCGATTATCTTGAAGAAACCTTAGCCTCTTGCTTGAAAGAAAGTTTAGTAGAGAGTTTGAAAATGTTTGATTGTGAATAATAGGTTAATGAAGCCTCCACAGGCGTTTTATGCCATGGTATCAAAGGGATTTACAAAGGGGAAATATCCAGAATGCCCCCAACTTAAAACAATAAATTTATCGAAGGTGGTTAAGAGTTGACCTCTTGACTCATAACCACAACATATAACTCATACCATGGAGTCGTCACCAACAAAGTGAGTTGGACACCCATACATTGTCCACCATACGACTGTCTAACCCCCATTCGTGACTAGACCATAAAACTCATATCGTCCAGTCATACCCAAGACAGAATCCAAAGGGATTGACACTGGATAATGTATGACTTCTCCACATGACTCATAACCTATCCTCATGGCTCTTAGTGTGCCACTCATACTCAAAGTCAACTCAAGTTACTAAGTTACTAATCTGACTAAGGGACCGACCAAACGAATCATCACCACCCCTATCGACCCGTACTACCAAATTGTAACCACAATATAAACCCAACCACCCTTTACTGGTCTCCTAATGACTAGGGTCCTCTGACCCGTACCCATACCATACAACTCATATGTTGAGTCGTTAGAAGCATAGTGAGCTCAAAGCTTAGGAAGTTTCCAAGGGCCAAAATCCAGGGTGTTTTAATTCTCCCCCGCTTGGATCATTCATCCTCGAATGATGGGATAAGGCAGTGACTAGGACGATTAAACCCCCAAACACCCATACACTTTCCTTTAAGACAAAAAACAAATTATTACCTTTAACTAATTTATAAAACAAATATATTAAAAATAACACATACCTTACAGATGAATTTTTGGAGCAAAAAATAGGAATGGATACTTGAACTTCATGTCCTCTTCACCTTCCCAAGTAGCCTCTTCGACCCTATGGTTCCTCCATAGAACCTTTATCAAAGCTATATCCTTGGTCTACAATCAAAAAACTTGTCGATCTAAGATTTCAATAGGGACCTCCTTATAAGACAGAGAATCTGAAATACTAATATCCTTGATAATCACAATCTGCGATGAATCACCCACACACTTTACTAACATAAAAACATGGAATACTGGCTTAATGGAGTTCAAACTAGAAGAAACTCCAACTCATAAGTAACATTGCCGAATCTTCTAAAAAATCAAGTACGAACCGACATACCGAAGACTAAGCTTCAACTTTTTCCCTAACCATATTACTTCCTTCATGGGAGACACCTTCAGGAACACCCTATCCCCAACCTCAAACACTAACTTCCTATACCTCACATCCGCATAGGACTTTTGGTGACTTTAGGTGGCTTTAAGCCTATCCCAAATCACCTTCCCCTTCTACATGACTTGGTGAACTAAATCTGGGCCAAACATCTCCACCTCACTAACCTCGAACCACCCAATAGGAGACCTATACCTTCTACTATACAATGCCTCAAATAGAGCCATCCCAATGCTAGAGTGTTAGCTATTATTATAGGCAAACTCTATAAGAGGCAAATGCTCACAACTACCACCATACTCAATCACTCAAATTGAAGCATAACCTCCAATATCTGGGTAGAAATCTAACTGTGGGTTGAAAGCTGTTCTAAGACTCACCTTAGTTGCCAAACCTTTTTGAAACGACCACCAAAAGTGAGATAAAAATTGTATGCCATGATCCGAGATAATAGAAATAGGCACCCCATGTAGATTCATAATCTTATTGTGGTACAACCTCGCATTATCCTCTACCTAAAAATTTATCCACATTGGCAAGAAGTGAGCAGACTTTGTTTTTTCTATTCATGATGACCCAAATTGAATAAAACTGATTCTGAACTCAAGGAAGATCGATAATGAAATCTACATTAATCACTTCCCACTTCCACATAGGCAACTCAATCTCTTGATACAATCTTTTGGGCCTCATGTGCTCAACCTTTACTTGTTGGCACCCCATGTACTTAGATACAAAACTAGCCATATCCCAATTTATATTGTTCTACCAATACATCTCCTTAAGGTCATGATACATTTTTATCAAACCAGGATGAATAACATAGCGTGAATCATGCACCTCATCCACGATCCTCTCTCACAAACCATCTATATTGGAAATACTTAACCTCTCTTGGTATCATAAGGTACCAGCATCACTAATCTCGAAGGCCATCACCTTCTTCCCACCTATATCACCTTTGATCCTCATCAAGACAGGATCCAACACTTGTTTCTCATTTACTTCAGCACCAAGAAACGACTGCACCACCTCCTGCACAACCACACTACTATCCTAAAAGTATAAGAGACGAACTCTAAGTTTAGCCAAATGGTGAATATCTTTCACTAAATCCCCTTACCTTCATCCACATGAGCTAGAATTTCCATGGATAACCTGCTAAGAGCATCAACAACCACATTACCTTTACCTAGATGGTAGTGAAGACTCATGTCATAATCCTTAAGTAGCTAAAGCCATCTCCTTTGTCTTAGGTTAATCTTTTTCTGAGTAAACATATATTGTAGACCCTTATGATTAGCAAAGATATCCACATGCACTCCATATAGATAGTGATGCTAGATTTTTAATACGAATACCACATCCAACAATTCCAAGTCATGGGTCAGATAATTCTTTTCTAAAGGCATAAGCTATCACCTTGACATGTTGCATCAAGACGCACCCAAGTCCCACACGAGATACATCATAATAGACTATAAAATCATAAGTACCTTTAGGCAAAGTCAAGATTGGAGCAGAAGTCAAATTATCCTTCAGCTTCTCAAAACTACCATCACAATCATCAGACCACAAGAACTTCATCTTTTTCTGAGTCGACCTAGTCAATGGGGCAGCTATAGTAAGAAAAACTCTCCATAAACCTCCTGTAGTAACCAGATAAACCCAAGAAGCTCTAAATATCGATTGGAGTAGTGGGTATATGCCATCTCTTAACCATAACAACTTTCTGCAAATCCACCATGATCTCTACACTAGAAATGACATACCCCAAAAAAGTACCAACGTTCAACCAAAACTCATATTTCAAAACTTTAGCATACAACTGTTGCTCTTTTAGGGTGTTCAACACTATACGGAGGTGATTGGCATGATCTACCTCGCTCGTAGACTACAACAAAATATCATCTATAAAGAAAATTATAAACAAATCCAAAAATTGATGAAAGACCCTATTCATTAAGTCCATGAATGCCATGGGTCATTGGTCAACCCAAAAGACATAACCAGGAACTCAAAATGCCCATAACGAGTACGAAAGGCAGTCTTAGGGATATCCACCTCCTTAATCTTTAACTGATGATACCCGAATCGAGGATCAATCTTAGAGAAAAACTTAGCACCCTAAAGCTGATCAAATAAATCATCTATCCTCAAAAGAGGGTACTTCTTTTTTACCATTACCTTATTTAACTATCAGTAATCAATACATATTCGAAGGGAACTATTCTTCTTACATACTAATAAAATTAGTGCACCTCACAGAGACATACTAGGACGGATGAAACCCTTGTCTAAGAAATCTTTTTATTGCTCCTTAAGCTCATTTAACCTAGTTAGAGCTATCCTGTACGGGAGATTAAAAATTGGACGAGTGTATGGAATAAGATCTATCGCAAAATCAATCTCCCTATCGGAGGAACATTAGGAATGTCATCAGGGAAGACCTTAGGAAATTCATTCACCATCGGGATGGAATATAAGGAAGGACCTTCGAGTTAGAATCTTTAACTAGGACTAGATGATAGAGACACCCTTTGGAGATTAATATCTGAGCTCTAAGATATTATATGAACTTCCCTTTAGGAGCTAGGGAACCACCCTCCCATTCAACAACTAGCTCATTAGGTAATTTAAAGACAACCTTAAGGGTCCAATGGTCTAGAGAAGTATAGCACTTATGCAACCAATCCATCCCCAATATGGCCCAATGAGTTCAAAGCTCAGGAATTTTCCAAGGGCCAAAACCCAGGGTGTTTCATGCTAGTGACCCTTATGGGTTTTGTAATCACCCTCTAGGTTATTTTCTCTATTTCTATGCTCTTCCTGTGTTTTGAGTTTTCATATAGTAGATACAGGTCATTTATAACTTGTTGGGATTGTTGGTTTGATTTTTACGAAGTTTATTTGGATTTTAAGACAATTTCCTTATTTTGGAGATTTTGAAGTTGAGAATTTGTTCTTCAACCAAAACTTCTAGAAAATAGACTTGAATAAGAATTTTAATAGTATTGTTAACTTTGAAATGTAGATTTTAGGTGTAGGACGCCCTTGATTTGGTGTTTGAGGCCCCCAAACACATTTTGGGCTATTGGTTGAAAATTGGTAAAAATAAAATAGTGGGTCTAGGATCTACTTTTTACCAAAATGGCCTCTAATGAAAATTTAGATGGTTCCATTAAGTTTGAATATTAAATTTGGTAGGGTAACATAGTTTATTTGCGTAAACGAGGTTCTAAATTAATATCATGCACCCAATCAAAGCTCGTTGGGACTTGATATTTTGTTGGTGCAACAACACCTAGTGCAGCCAAGGTTATTCTTCACAACACCTAGCGTTTGTGAGCCTCATCTCGCATTTAGGAAGAAGGTCTAATCTAAACTTATCCTACTTCTTCTTTATATTCAAGAAGGACCTCTCGCGTTAGCAAAGGGCCAGGCTAGTGATGTCCCGCATTCGCGATGAAGAACCCCTAGATATTGCTATCTTCCTAAAAAAATTCTTTGTTTTCTAACTCTTTTCCACCATTATTGGACGTGAAAGCTTAAGAAATTATGGGATATTAGAAATTAGAGTTTGGAATAAGTAGAGGATGTTGAGGTGAACATTTACTGTTAGTTTCTTCTTTAAGTTTTTGGCCTAATTCTCTATTTAATTCTTGATTTCATTCTTATTTTCCTTAGTTTTTGTGGTTTTTTTGAACCCCAACTGAGATTCCATTTGTGCTTAATTTTTAAGTACATTGAGGGACCTGGTGACGGATTTAATTTTAAAATTTTATTAATGGCTCTTAGGACCTATTTTGACCCAATTCTTTGCCTAAAGATTTATGTTAAAATATTGTCATGACCCGAACTAAGGCCCCCGTCGTGATAGGCATCCCTTACCAACCAAGGGATGAGATGATCCCTTAGCCTTACCTCATAAGCACTTTATTAATACGAAGTTGCAAAAGCTAACCAATAGAAATAAAGAAATTTAATAATCCAAAAGATTAAGTATATAAGTTAAAACTGAATCTAATAAAGTGACAATCCAACCCAGTCTACAAAGCCTCTAACCAAGGAATACTAACCAAGTCGGGACATGACCCCGGCTATGCCAGAAGAAAGCGAAAAGTACTGAAGTAGTAAAAATACAAAAAAAATTAATGTCTTCCAAGTGATGGAGGGCTCACCACTTTACCAGCTGTCCAGAGAGAATACCAAACCATCTAAAGTTGTACAGGGTAATAAATAAATCCCTCCGAACCTACTTCATAAAATGACATAGCATCCGAGGACAGTCAGAATGGCGAGTACTGGCATACATCCAAGGAAAGGGATAAAATGTACAATACCAAAATCAGTAAGAAAACACATATCCAACAATAATAATGTTGTGACAGGGGAAAAATTTAATCTTGAACTATGTACCTCGTACTGACCTTCAGGTACCCACAGGCTATATGGGTCCAGCTACTCCTATTGGAAGGGCCCCAGTCCATGTTAGTCACATGGACCGAAGAAATTAGGCTAAAGTCACCAAGACAGTAACCTCCTAAAATATACTGCATAAAGAAAACATAGTGGTCACAGACCCCCAGTGTCGGCAAATGTGATTTCCAGTGTTGGTCCCTCGGAACTACACCTTCTCAGTATGCTACAAAATTCCCTTTAAGCCCAATTAAAACATTTTCACATACCATTAACCATGGAGTCTTTCATTAAGGCATTCTCATATTGGTATCGTCATACCAAGAAACTTGCAAGCCATTCTAATTATGCCATACCATATCCATTTAACCATGTAGACTCCAAAATTCTATTTAAAATTCATAACCATACCCCCAAGGCTGTTTCCAAAACCTTTTTACCTTTTTGCCTATTATTGTTATGCAATTTTCCAAAGAATAATTTAGACACTATAAAATCCTTGTCTAAATACCGAATTATGATATGGGCTGAGGTTCATGTCATTATCATGCCAAAATCCATAAACATTGGGAAACCCAAATTACCAAATTCCACCATTGTCATAAGACACCATTTTAGTTTATAATTTACCATTTAAACTATGTAGAAATCATTAAACAAGAAAAGAAAATAATGCAAGTGTGTAACAACCAAAAACCCTCAACTCTAGTTTGAATTAACCATTCAAGAACATGTTAATATCATGTAATTTGAAGCAATAATATAATAATTAAAATAGGGAGCGTCGAACATGTCTTTTGATGGTGTGAATTCAAAATGAACTTGATTTTGGGGCCCTGAGAGTTGAATCCTTAAAAAGATTCCTTATTTTGTTTCTCTTGGGAATAGAGATGTGAAAGAATTTGAAAATACCACAACTGATTAGTAAATGGGTTTATATAGAGTCTTAAGTCATTTAATAGGGTAAAAAACTAAAAAACCCTCACCCAGACTAAAAAGTTAAAACTAGCATTTTGTGTCAATGGGCGTGGCACGCCCTTATCGCGCCAACTCAAGGACATGGGATGCCCTTATCAAAGAGAGACAAGAGTCTGCCACACTTTTATTGTAGACCCTCACTAGTTCAGGGTCCTAAAATGACCCCGAACGCTTTCCAAAAATTCCAAAGCTCAAACTAATGATTTGGTTAACATCCCTTATTATGATTCAAGTCAAAAATATTATTAAACATGAGAGAGGGTCCAAAATAAAATCATAGAAATTTTTATGGTCTTACATTATCCCCCCTTAGGATCATTCATCCCCAAATTAGAAATTAGGACACCCTTGGCACGATAATAAAGAGAACATAGAGAAATTCAAGAACAAATTCAAAATGCATCAAGAGAAGTAAAATTCGTACCTCAAGCACCTTCATCCAACATTAGAACCAAGAACAGGTATTTAGCTTCCATATCCTCTTTTGATTCCCATGTATCCTCCTCTACCTTTTGATTCCTTCCAAGCACCTTTACTGACGTTATTTCCTTAGTTCTCAATTTCCAAACTTGCCTATCCAAGATTTCAATAGGGATTTCCTCGTAGGACAATGAATATTTAACACCAATATCCTTAATGGGCACTACTAAGGAAGGATCTCCCATACACTTTCTGAGCACAGATACATGAAAAATAGGATGAACTGAGGCCAAGTTTGCTGGTAATTCTAGTTCATAAGTAATATTCCCAATCCTTTTTACAATCTGATATAAGCCAATTTAACGGGGACTAAGCTTCTTTTTTTCCAAATCTCATAACTTCTTTCAGCGGTGAAACTTTCAAGAACACCTAATCATCGAATTTAAACTCTAACTCCCTTCGCCTCACATCTGTATAAGACTTTTGGCAACTCTGAGTAGTCTTAAGCCTTTCTTGAATCACCTTCACTTCCTCTATTTCTTGATATACCAATTCAGGCCCAAATAACCTAGTTTCATCCACCTAAAATCATCCAATCATATCCTAAACCTTCTACCATAAAGGACCTCAAAAGAGGTCAATTTGGATACTAGAATTATAACTATTAATATAAGTAAACTCGATAAGCGGAAAATGATTAACCCAAATTCCTTTAAAGTCGATTATACATGCCCTTAGCATCTCCTCTAGAGCCTAAATAGTACGCTCTATTTGTCCATCTGTTTGAGAAGGGAAATTGGTACTAAGGTTCACGTGAGTATCCAACCCCTTCTGAAAAGAATGCCAAAAATGATAAGAAAATTGCATAGCTCAATTATAAATAATAGACATTAGGGACCTATGAAGCCGAACTACCTCCTAAATGAATAACTTAGATAACATTTCTTGAGTAATTAGTCCTCACGGGCAAGAAGTGATCGGACTTGGTTATTCTATCCATAGTGACCCAAATGAAGTCGTACGAATTTTGAGACCACGGAAGACCCATAACAAAATCTATATTAATCATTTTCGACTTCCATATGGGTAGAGCTATCTCTTGAGAAGTGCCACCCGATCTCAAAGACACAACTTTGACTTGTTGACAAACTACACACTTGGCAACAAAATTTACCATATTTCTTTTCATATTATTCCACCAATAATCTTTCAAGTAATGATACATCTTTGTAGAACCCGGATGAACCATATATCTAGAAATAAGGGCTTCGATCAAAATCCCCATCTACATCAGCAACACATAACCTTCCTTGATATCTTAGAATGCCATCTCCTCTAATTTGCAATCCATAACTATAGAGTTGAGTTCAAAGTTACAACCTTTAGTAGATAAGTTGGAGTTAACTCATGATAACTCTTAGCAATAATAAGTAGGGGACCCAAAACCTACTTCTCCTTGACTTCAACCCTAAGAGATAATTTAGCCACTTCCTGAACGATTATACCCCCATTCTTGAAGTCCGAAAGATGGACTCCTAAATTCGCCAGCTTCTGAATAACCTTCACCAATCCTCTTTTCTCCTCCTTAACGTGAGATGAACTCCCCATAGATAACTTGCGAAGAGTATCAACAACAATATTAGCTTTACATGGGTAGTAGTGCAGACTCATGTCATAATCCTACAGTAATTCAACCCACTGCTTCTGCCTGAGATTCAATTCTTTCTATATAAACACATACTGCAAGCTCTTATAATCTGATTAAATATCCACCTATACCCTATAAAGATAATAACACCAAATTTTCAAAGCAAAAACCATAGTCGCCAACTCTAGATCGTTAGTCATGTAATTTATTTTATGAAACCTTAAGATGCCTGGAAGGATAAGCTATAACCTTATCGTGCTACATCAAGACACAACCTAGTCCCACACGAGACACATCATAATATACAACAAACCCCTTAGTTTCCCTGGGTAGGTTTAACACAAGATCAAAAGTTAAATTATTATTTAATTTTACAAAACTACCCTTACAAGCACCAGACCATAGAAAATTTACCTTTTTTCTGAGTCAACCGCGTAAGAGGAGCATTAATAGATGAGAAACTCCCCATAGGTATCCTCTTGTAACCTGCCAAGCCCAAAAAGCTCATAATATTAGTTAGAGTCATGGATCTAGGCCACTTCTTAATCTCCTCAATATTTTGTGGATCCATCTTCATCCGTTCATTGGATACAACATGCCCAAGAAAAGTCACAACACTTAGCCAGAATTTACACTTAGAAAAAATTTCATACAACTTCTAATCCCTCAAGGTCCGCAATACAGTTCGGAGGTGACTTGTATGATCTTTCTCACTTTTAGAGTACACCATGATGTCATTAATAAAGACTACGATAAACAAATCCAAAAACTATTTGCATACTCAATTCATGAGGTCTATATGAGCAGTTGGAGAATAGTCAATTAAAAAGACATGACCAAGAACTCAAAATGGCGAACACGGGTTCGAAATGCAGTATTTGGAATGTGAACCTCCCTAATCTTCAATTGATGATAACTTGAACGAAGATCTAGTTTTAGCAAAATACTTAGCACCATGAAGCTGGTTAAAGAGATCATTAATCCTAGGGAGAGGGTACTTATTTTTCATCATGACCTTATTCAGTTAACGATAGTCCATACACATCCAAAGAGACCCATCCATCTTTCTCACCAAAAGAACAGGATCACCCTAAGGAGAAATACTAGGACGAATGAAACCCTTATTAAGGAGATCCTTTATTTTTTTTATTCTTGTAGCTCTATTGCATCCATCCTATAATAAGGAGAAGAATTAGGATGATTATCTGGTAGAAAATCAATCCCAAAATCTATTTCCCTATCTGAAGGAAACCTAGGAAGATCATCGGGAAAAAATATTGAAAAATTTGTTATCTACTAGTACAGACTATAAGGAGGGACTTTTGGAGTTAGAATCCTTGACCCAAACTAGATGATACAGACATCCTTTGGATAGTAACTTCTGATCCTTAAGGTAAGAAATAAATTTCTATTTTGGTACTAGGGAACTCCTCTCCCATACCATTACTGGTTCATTTGGGAAATGAAAAGGGATCTTTTGGGTCTGACAATCCATAGAAGAATAACATGAATGAAACCACTCCATCTTTAAGATTACATTAAAATCCATTATATCAAGATCTATTAAATCTACCAACATCTTTCTATGAAAGATGGATAACAGACAACCCCTATAGACTCTTTTAGAAATAATAGACTCACCCACCAAGGTAGAAACTAAAAAGGGGTCAAAATACTTTCGGGACTAAAACCAAAGTGTACAACCACATAAAGAGTCACATAAGATAGGTGGAATTGGGATCAAGCAAAAAATAAACATCATGGGAGAAAAGTTGTAACATACCAATGATAACATCTGGGGATGCCTAAAATTTTTGATTAGTTGAAAGTGTATATAGCTAATTTTGACCAGTTCCCATCCCTGAAATTGTACCCTTAGTAGTAGGAGCCGAAGAAGTAGCAACTTAAGCCTTACTAACCTCAGGTGCACCCTTATTTGAAGGACAATTTCATTGTATATGACTAGGTAAACCATAATTAAAGTATAAATTCTCCCTCTTCTCATAAAATCCATGATGAAATTTCTTACAAAAATGTTAAGGAGGGTAAGGTGGGGCCGAGTGAGCTCTATTGACTTGAGATTGGGTATTTTGTGCCTTACGACCATTCTAAACCAAAAACACCGATCACCTAAAGGTCTAAGAGCAAAATCACTAACTGATGAATAAGAATTTCCTCAGTTTTTCCTCTTAGGCCATGGCCTACCCTCTTTTCCATTATTTTGGTGACTCACATCTTACTCTGTATACTTAAAATTCTTATTATGTCTTTTCCCTATTTCTACTTGATTCTTTTTCTCTTCTTTCACTTACTGCATATAAACCACTATCTTTGATATATCTATGTCACTATTTAGCATAGCAACCTTACATTCTAACACCAAGTCATGTGATAGACCCAAAGCAAACTTTCTCATCCTAGACCTCATACTATATATAAGCTCAAAAGCATAACGGGATAGTTGGGTGAACTTTAATGCATACTCTTTAACACCCATCTGACCCTATTTTAGATTCACAAGCTCTTCAACCTTGACTTCCTTTAAACTTTTGAGGAAAAAAGTGATAAAAAAAAGCACTCGGGAACTCTTCCCATACAATTGTCTTAGCATCTTCACCCCTTAAATCATCCCACCTCTCATACCACTAATAAGCCACTTCTTTAAACTGTTAAGCTGCAAACTCAAATCCCTCTGAATCACTAACATGCATACTCTAAAGATATTTTCTATCTTATTAAATAACCCATGAGGATCTTTCTCAACCTTAGAACCTATAAGGGTTAAGGGATTCAGCCTCATAAACTGGCCAACCCGAGTAACCTCAGATGAACTAGTGGCAAGACCAACATTATTAGAATGATGATTCTATGATGTCACAATTTGAGCATACCTATGGATGGACTGATAAAACTTAATATTCGATATATCTCTCTGAGGGGACTGAGTTGCACCAGCTCTGGAAGCCTGAAAAAAACTTGTAGGGACCATTAGAAGCCAAGGTGGAGTGATAAAATCCGAAGTATGGGCCTTATACTGAGTCTGCATTCCATGAGTAGGGAGAACTTCCTCTGCGTTATCCTCGGTTGGGATGGAGGTTTCCACTGGATTTCTATGACCACCAGACCTTCATAGAGGCATGATCTAAAATACAAGCAAGCCAGGAGTTAGATAAAAATCATGGTACTTAGACTCCCTAGCACAAAATAGACTATAAGTGTGGCATGCTACACACCCATAAAATAGACTTTACTCGATACAACTTTGTAGGCACTCGATAACCTTGAATCGTCATCTGATACCAAGCTTGTCACAATCTAAACTAGAGCCCTAGCCGTGATTGGCATACCCATGTTATCCCAAGAACCAAAAAGTCCCAGTACATGTTAGCTGCATGGATCAAAGAAATTAGACTAAAGGCACTAAGATAATAACCATCTAAAATATATTATGTAAAGAAAATAGTATCATAGAGGCCTAACGTGACAAATGTGGTTTCCTGTGTTGGTACCCCCGGTACTGCACCTTCTTATTAAGCTATACAATTAACTTTAAGCCTAATTAAAACATTTTTATATACCATTAATGATGGAGTATTTTATTAAGGCATTCCCATATTGGTATCGTCATACCAAGAGACTTGCAAGACATTCTAATTATGCCATACCATATCTATTTAATCATTTATACTCTAAATTTTTGTTTAAAATCCATAACCATAGCCCCCAAAGGTGTTTCCAAAACCTTTTTACCTTTTTGCCTATTAATCTTATGCAATTTTCCAAAAGGATAATTTAGACACTATAAAATCCTTGTGTAAAGACCAAATTAGGATATGGGTTATGGTTTATGTCATTATCATGCCAAAATTCATAAACATTGGGAAACCCAAATTAATAACTTCCACCATTGTCATAAGACACTATTTTAGTTTATAATTTACCATTTAAACCATGAAGAAATCATTAAACAAGAAAAGAAAACAATGCAAGTTACAAAAATTCTCAACCCTTGTTTGAATTAAACATTTAAGGATATGTAAATATCATGTAATTTTAAGTAATAATATAATAATTAACATAGGGAATGTCCAACGTGCCTTTTGATGGAGTGAATTTGAAAAGAACTTGAATTTGGAGCCCTGAGAGTTGAATCCTTAATAAAAAGCCTTATTTTTTTTCTTAGGAATGGAGAGGTGAAAGAACATGAAAAGTCCCACAAATGACTACAAAAAAGACAAAAAAAACCTTACCCTAGACTAAAAAAATAAAATTGGGTGTTCAGTTCCCTTGGGCAAGGCACTCCCTTATTTCGCCAACCAAGGGTGTGGTACGCCCTTGTCGTGGACCAACAAGAGTATGGCATGCTTTAATCACAGACCCCAACTTGTTTGGGGTCCCAAAATTACTCCAAATATTTTTCAAAAATTCTAAAACTCTCCCTAATGATTCCATTAACATTCTTTATCATAATTCAAGTCAAAAATCATCATTAAACATGAGGGAGGGTCTAAGAAAATTGTTGAAATTTTTGGGTTCTTATAAAATGGGTCTTTGTGGATTATAATTTTTATAGCGTAACATTATTCTGAGTTTGAGGAGTAGAGATGAGCAGATCATGGATGATTTAAGACTATTGTTCACCTATAATGTAGGCTATGATCTACTCTTCTCTATGAGATTGTGTATTGTATAGATTTTATATTTGTTCGGGGTTATAGGATAGGGTTATGTCTATGTTTTATATTATTTTTACCTTAGGTTTGCATTAATGATCCCTTAGTTTAAGATTTATGGTAGTGTTTAGTGTTTTGAGTAGCATTGTTTGGTTAGAGCTTATAACACCCTGGGTTTTTGACCCTTAGGAAATTTCCTGGATTTCTAGTTTCTAGAAAAGTTATGACTAGGGGGAATGAGTCATACACTAGGGTACAAGTGGTATAGGTTGGTCGTATGCTGACCAGTGATGGGTGGTGGGATGAATTTCGTTCTTGGAATGGATACAAGTTGAGTGGTATGAGTTGTATTAGTGGATAGGGGTTATTGGGTTTGGTTCTTTCCTTTACTTAATTTTAGACATGGAAACTTAAGTTGGATATGAGTATGAGTCATACCATGGACTTGTATGGTGGACAGTGTTTAGTCTTCTTTTGATTCTATTCTGCCATAGGTATGAGTCAAATGCTTTGGGTATGATTTGGTTTGGGTATGTTATATCTTGGATAGTGTTGGGTCTAAGGGGGAGGCCCAGGGTACGAGTGGTGGGTACCACTCAAATTAAAGGGTACGACTAAGGGGGAGGCCCAGGGTACGAGTGGTGGGTACCACTCAAATTAAAGGGTACGACTAGTATGGTTAGTTGTATCCCCCGATAGGATTTTATGCAGTTTAACTGAGGGCAATTTGGATATTTCTTTACTTAACCTAATAAGGCCCCATGAATTTTAACTCACTTGGGAGGTTATGTTCCCTATTATTCTATTCATCAACATTTAAAAACACTCTCTAATTCTCTCTAAAGTTCTTGGGCAAAGATAGTTAGGGTCTTATCTTAAGGATTAATTTAGGGCTTGTGTTGGTGATTTCTCTACCTTATATTCTCAATTAAGGCATTTATTCTTCTCTTATTGTTAGTTCCAACTAAATACATGGTTTTATAGAATGTTTTCATGGCATAATTTATATGTATGGTTTTGGGGTTTATAAATATTTGTTGGATTTTTGGTTGTAAATGCTTAGTTATGGCTTTCCCATGTTTTAATTATGGTATTACATGCTCAAATGGTGGTTTTAAAAAATTGGTTGCATGGGAATGGTCATATGGTAATTGGTTTTGGTTTTGGAAATACTATGCCCCCAACATGTTTGATAAAATGCCTATGATAATGCTTTTACTATATTATTGAATTTTAATGGAACTATTGCATGGGATGGTTTGGTAATGGAACTCTAAATGGTTTAAATGGTTTAGAATGTTTGAATGGAATGGTTTTGTGGTCATGGTTATGGTTAATTGAACTCCTTATGGGGTACAATAAAATTCCCCAACTAAACATGTTAATGAACAACTTGTAGGGTACAGTGGAATCCCCAAGCAAATATAATGGAGCACTTTTGGGGTTCATATGACTCTCCCAAGTTAACTTGGTAAATGTGTACACGGGAATCCCTTTACCTTAAAAGGTTTGGCTAAGGACAATACTTGCAAGTTATAGTTGGTATGATGATACCACTATTAATAGCCTTGGTTAATAATAAATAAAATAATAGATTGGTTGGTTGGAAATGGTTTTAATTGGGCAATAAATGGCGATGTGTACTAGCTAATCGTAAAGCTGGGAGTTCAATGAATGAACAATGAAAATTTATGTTTGCCGACATGAAGGGTTGGTTATGGCGACCATATATGATACTATAAGATATGCAAGAATCCTCTAAGTACACTGTACATATGTATCATGGAGAGGTAAGGGTAATTGGGAATCCCCTACTCTTGTAGTATCTTCGATTCGTTTGGTTACACGCATCAAGGACCGTTTAGGGGGTTACACTAGACCCACATATCCTGTGGATGGTTTAAGGATGGTTAAGCTACACATACCTAGTATAATGGTTTTAAATTCATACTAAACCCGATTTTCTTTCTCGGCGTGGTTATATATATATGTATAATTTATATGCATATGGATGGTTTACTTGGTTTTATTAGAAGGCATTATTTTACACTTATCCTGAGTTCATGTTAGCTTTCACCTGCTAACCCATCTTTGGGTGGTTGTATCCTCACGCAATGCAGGAACAAGTCATTCTACTCCTCTTGCATAGTGATTGGACTTTGAGATCAGCTTTTGGATTGAAGTGGTGAGCTTTCATCTCTCCAGAAGGCTCTTTCTCATGTTATGAACATTTTTATATACATTGGTTATTTTATGGATATTGGTTTTGGCTATGGTTGGGGGCATATCCCAACCTGATATTGGTTTTCTTTCGGTTAAAGGCTTTTGTAGAACTGCTATGGGTTGGTATGGGTGGGATGGTATTGGTTTCTGCGTTGGTATTAGTATTAGTATTAGGGATGATGCCGTAGGAATAAATTTCTCAATGTTCCATCCTCTTTTATTTTAGGATTATATATAATTATTATGGAACTCATATGGTTATGGTTATGGATTATGGTTTGGTTAGTATTGGTTATCGGTTGGGTATCAGACGGTTGGAATCATTTGGGTGGTCACGGATATAGACCTATATAAGAGTCTTAGATTATGTAATAATGCAATCTTATAATTGTTTTGAAATTTAACCAACTCAAGATATGCATTGGTCAGTTGGGTTGGGTAACAGGGGTGGTCTTCAGTCCTGGTTGGACTTGGGATGCCCATTATGACAAGGCCTTGATTCGAGTTGTGTCAAGTTGGTATCAGAGCTTTAGCTTTATGGTCAATTGAGAGTCCAAAAATTCATGTCTAGTAGAGTCTCTTTTAGGGGTGTGTAGTGCGCCATACTTATAAGGGAGAGGCTACAAGATATTTAAGAATGTTTCACTTTCTTGGTATTCTATTTTCAAGCTTGGAGTCTAAGTCCTGGAAATCTTCTCTTATCCTTGGGTGTGTTTGGTATGAAGGAAAATAGTTTCCATGGAAAATATTTTCCTAGAAAATGTTTTCTTGGAAAACAAGTTGATTACTTACTTGTTTTCTTATGTTTGGTTGGTGGATGAAAAATATTTTTCAAAAAATATTTTCTAGTATTTGGTTGGTAAATGAAATAATATTTTCAAAAAATACATTTTAGTGTTTAGTTAAAGCGTAAAAATATATTTTAGAATCCCTTTTTAAAAAATAAATCAAACAATTAAATTTTTTTTGGGGAAAAGAGTCGGTAGGTAGGTGGGTGGGGGGGGCCAGAATAGGCAGTAGGGTTGAGGTAAGAAAAAGTTTTGAAATTTTTTTGTTAAAAAAAATAAAAATTGGCTAGGAGATGGGGGAGAGGGGATTAGTAGGAGCTGGGGTCAAGGTAGGGGAGGAAGGAGTAAGGGGTAAGGGGGAAGAAAAAATTTAAAAATTTTTAAAATAAATTTAATTTTTTTAGGTAGGGTGGGGGGAAAAGGTTGAGAGAAGGGGTTGGTAAGGGGAAGGGAAGGAAGGGGTATGGGATAAGAGAAAAGTTTGAATATTTTAATAAAATATAGATATTGGAACGGGGACTGGTAGGGGTAGGGGTAGGGGATGGATTAAGAAAAAATTTTGAAATAATTATTAAGAAAATTAAATTTTGAGGGGTAGGGGTAAAGGGTAGGGTAGGTGTAGGGGTAGTGTCGAGGTGATAGGGTATTGGGGGTGGGATAGATGATTTTGAGAATTGTATGAACATTTCAACTTTAAAGTGAAGTTGAAAGAGATTTTTGGAAAATGTTTTCCTTACTTTTTGAAGAGAAGTCAATTTCCTTAGATTTAAGAAAAATAAGTTGGCTTGGAAAATATTTTCCAAAACATATAAGCCAACCAAACATAAGAAAACTGGAAAATATTTTCTGAAAAATATTTTCCTTCATACCAAACACACCCTTTGTCTGTTCACTTTTTAGATCATGCCTCAATGATCTGGAACACAATAAAACTCTTTTGTCCTATCTGGGGACAATGTGGAAATGACACAGGGGATCCATACTCGATCTAGGGTTCGGTCCCTGATATTTCTTGAGTTTCACCAGTTGCTACTACTACTCTTTTGGGTGAGGTAATGAATGAGTAATTTCATCAATCAATTCATATTATTGCTCAGTTGGTTGTTGCTCAAGCTGAATGGGATGCATCTGGTATTTCATCTACTGAGGCCACAAGGGTTAGCCAATTTATAAAGATAAATTCTTCTAATTTTACTGGAGTAAAGGTGGAAGAGGATCCTTAGGGTTTCTAAGATGAAATAGAGAAAATCTGTAGGGTGATGCAGGCCATGAATGTAGAAGGAGTGAATTTTATAGTTTATCATCTTAAGGATATTGTGTACCAATAGTACGAGGAGTGGGATAGGGATAGAGGTGATTTTGAGGAGTTTTCTTTATGGGAGACTTTCTCAAATGCTTTTCTGGATTGCTTCTTTTCTCAAGAGCTGAGGGAAGTAAATATAAAGGAGTTTGTGAATCTTAAGCAGGGAAAGATGGTTGTCAATGAATATTCCTTGAAATTTCATCAGCTGTCATGATATGCTCCCAACTTAGTGTCTGATATGAGGGTTAGGATAAAAAAGTTCACTTCTGTTCTATCTCGAGATTTGATCCTTGAAAGCATGACTACCTTGCTAATTTAGGATATGGATATTTTGAAGTTGGTGGTTCATATGCAGTAGGTGGAGGATGAAAAGAGGAAATAGGTAGAGTTTAGGAAAAGGCAGGGTAAGAAGTTCAAATCTTCTGAACAAGGTGGTGGGCAATAACAAGGTGGTCAGGATGGTGGTAGGTGGCTAAAGAAGAAGTGGGAGAGTTTTGGATCTTTCTCTTCTGCTAGTGATCCTTATCCGAAATAGTCGGGTGATATGCATCAATAGGGTGGCAATAATTTGCAGGCATAAGGTGCCCAATATCAGGCGAGTGGGGTTCAGTCGGCTTTTTCATGCCCTCCTTGCCGATTCTATGGTAGTCTTCATTGGGAATTTTGCAATGATAGAAGGGACAGTTGTTTTAAATATGCATAGATAGGCCATATGCTCAGGAATTGTCCGGTTGGCAAGGGTTCTTCGAGAGCAGTCAAAGCTCTGGTTGCTTCATCTTCTGCTTCTACACCTAATGGTGTTGCTTCTACATCTGTTCCTATTTTTAGTATCGGCATTAGTCGAAATAGGTTATATACTCATGCATCTCGGTAGGAATCTGATACATCACTTGATGTTGTTACTGGTATGTTACAACTCTTTTCTTGTGAGGTGTATTGCCTACTTGATCTGGGTTACACTCTTTTTTATATGACCCCATTTTGGCTATGTGTTTTGGTTTTGATCCTGAGGTTATTTTGGATCCATTTTCTATTTTTACCTCGGTAGGTGACTCGATTATTTCTAAGAGAGTCTATAGGGGGTATGTAGTATATGTTGGTAGTAGGCAGACTTTGGTGGATTTATTTGAAGTTGTTATGGTGAATTTCAATTTTATTTTGGGTATGGATTAGTTGCACTTTTGTTATGGGTCCTTAGATTATCAGACTCGTAAGGTTGTTTTTAGGTTCCCTGGTGAACCGGTTATAGAGTGGGAGGGTGGTTCCCTAGATCCTAGGAGAAGGTTTATTTCTTATCTTAGAGCTCAAAGATTAATCTCCAAAAGGTGTCTTTATCACTTGGTCATGGTTAAAGATTCTAACACAGGAGGTCCTTCTTTTCATTTGGTTCCGGTGGAAAGTAAATTTCCTGAGGTCTTTCTGGATGACCTTCCTGGTGTTTATCCTAATAGGGAGATTGAGTTTGGTATTAATTTGGTTCTTGACACTCGTTCAATAGCTATTTCTTTTTATAGAATGGCTTCAGCTGAGTTGAAGGAACTCAAGGAGCAACTTAAGGATCTTTTGGATAAGGAGTTTATTCATCCCAGTGTATCCCTATGGGGTGCGATGGTATTGTTCGTACGCAAGAAGTATGGTTTCCTTCGGATGTGTATTGACTATCAGCAGTTGAATATAGTAATGGTTAAGAACAAGTATCCTCTCCCAAGGATAGATGACTTGTTTGATTAGTTGCAAGGTGCTAAGTTTTTTTCTAAGATAGATCTTCAATCTGGGTATCCTCATCTTAAGATTAGGGAGGTAGATATCCCTAAGATAGTTTTTCATAATTGCTATGGGCACTTTGAATTCTTGGTGATGTTATTTGGTTTGATGAATGCCCTATTGGAATTTATGGATTTGATGAATAGGGTTTTCAGGAAGTTCTTGGATCTTTTTGTCATTGTGTTTATTGATGACATCTTGGTGTATTCTAAAGTGAGGTGGATCATGCCAATCACCTCTGTGTGGTGTTGCAGACCTTGAAAGAACAACAGTTGTATGCCAAGTTCTCTAAGTGTGAGTTTTGGTTGAACATTGTGACTTTCTTGGGTCATATTATTTCTAGTGAGGGGATCATGGTTGATCCACAAAAGGTGGTTATAGTTAAGAAGTGGTCTAGACCTACGAATCCAACTGATATTCGAAGCTTTTTGGGTTTAGCTAGGTATTATGGATGGGTTTATGGAAAGTTTCTCGACGATAGCTACCCCATTGACTAAGTTGACTCAGAAAAAGGTAAAGTTTTCTTGGTTGGATGTGTGTAAAGGAAGTTTTGAGAAGCTTAAGGATAAGCTAACTTCGGTTCTGGTTTTGACATTTCCTGAAGGTAATGAGGGGTTTGTGGTTTATTATGATGCATCTCGGGTGGGACTTGGTTGTATTTTGATGCAACATGGGAAGGTGATTGCCTATGCTTCTAGGCAGTTAAAGGTGCATGAGAGGAACTATCCTACTCATGATTTGGAGCTGCTGGCATAGTTTTTTCTTTAAAAATCTGACGGCATTATTTATATGGAGTGTACGTGGACATCTTTTCTAATCATAAGAGTCTATAATATATGTTTATTCAAAAGGAGCTAAATCTTTGGTAAAGGAGATGATTGGAGCTTTTCAAGGACTATGATATGATTTTTCACTGCTACCCAGGTAAAGCTAACGTGGTTGCTAATTCTCTTAGCAGGTTGTCCATGGGGATTTTTGCTCATGTGGAGAAAAAAATGGGAATTGGTAAAGGATATTCACCGTTTGTCCAATCTCGGAGTTCGTCTCATGGACTCTAAGAATGGTGGTGTGATGGTTCAGGAAGTAGTTAGGTCATCTCTTGGTGCAGAGATCAAGGAGAAATAAGTGCTAGATTTTGTCTTGATAAAAATCAAGAGTGATATTGGTGGGCAAAGGGTAATGGTATTTGAGATCGATGGGGATGGTACTTTAAGGTACCAAGGGAGATTGTGTGTTCCCGATATCAATAATTTGCGACAAAGGGTTTTGGATGAGGCGCATGAATCATGCTATGTTGTTCATCTTGGTTTGATAAAAATGTATCATGATCTCAAAAATATGTATTGGTGGAATGGTATGAAAAGGGATGTGGCTGATTTTGTAGCCAAGTGCATGGTGTGCCGACAAGTCAAAGTTGAGAACATGAGGCCTAGTGGGTTGTATCAAGAAATTGTTTTGCCCAAATAGAAATAGAAGGTAATTAATATGGATTCCATTACCGGTCTTCCTCGATCTCAGAACCAATTTGATTCAATTTGGGTTATCATGGATAGGATGACAAAGTTTGCTCACTTCTTACCAGTGAGGACTACCTTTTCTACAGAGGATTATGCGAAGTTGTATCTTCAGGAGATTATGAAGTTGCATGGGGTACCTATTTCAATTATCTCTGATAGTGGTATGTAGTTTTCAGCTCATTTTGGTGGTCTTTTCAGAAAGGATTCAGAACTAAGGTTAGTTTGAGTACTGTTTTTCATCCTCAGATGAATGGGCAAGCAGAAAGGACTATTCAAATGTTGAAGGATATACTTTGAGCGTGCGTGATTGATTATGGTGGCAATTGGGTTGAGCATCTACCTTTAATGGAGTTTGCTTATAACAATAGCTTTCGTTCTAGTATTAGTATGGCCCCTTTTGAGGTATTTTATGGTAGGAGGTATAGATCTCCTATTCATTAGTTTGAGCTTGGTGAGGTGGACATATTTGTTCCGTACTTGGTTTATCAGGCTATGGAAAAGGTAAAGGTGATTTAGAATAGGATTAAGGTTACCCAAAGTCGCAAAAGTCCTATGCGGATGTAAGCCATAGAGACTTGGATTTTGAGGTTGGGGATTAAGTGTTCCTAAAGGTATCTCCCATCAAGAAAGTAATGTGGTTTGGTAAAAAGGGAAAGATCAGTCCCCGATTTATTGGTCCTTATACGGTTTTGCGAAGGGATGGTAATGTGGCTTATGAACTAGAGTTGCCTGCTAGTTTGAGCTCCATTCATACGGTATTTCACGTCTTTATGTTGAGAAAGTGTATTGGTAATCCTTCTTTGATTGTTCCTTTGGAAGGATTGGGTATCTCAGATTCTCTATCTTTTGAAGAGGTCCCGATTGAGATATTAGATTGGTAAGTTTATCGGTAATGGACCTAGGATGTGGCCTCGTATTAAGGTTCTATGGCAAAACCACAAGGCAGAAGAGGCTACATGGGAAACGAAAGAGGACATGAAGTCCAAGTATCCATATCTGTTTTCTGCTCCTGGGATTTATGGGGAAGGTATGTGTTCTTCAACATACTTTTGTTTTCAAACTTTGTTAAAGGAAATATTAATATCTTTTCATCTTTATTTTCTAACTTAGTTAGAGGTTGGAATGATATTTTATAATACAAATGAATCATACTTGTGGTTATCCCACCTTTTCCGTTATTTGGCGACGAATGTTCCTAGTAGGGGAAACTATAACACCCTGGGTTTTTGATCTAAATAAAATTTCCTGGATTTCTGGTTTCTAGACAAGTTATGACTTGGGTGAACGAGTCGTACACTGGGGTACGAGTGGTATGGGTTGGTCATACGTTAACCAGTGATGGATGGTGGGTTGAATTTTGTTCCTAAAATGGATACAACTTGAGTGGTACAAGTCGTATTAGTGGATACGGGTTATTGGGTTTTGTTCTTTCCTTCACTTAACTGTAAGCTACGGTATGAGTTGTACCTTGGACTCGTATAGTGGATAGTGTTTAGTCTTCTTTTAATTCTATTCTGCCAGGAGTATGGGTCATAAGTACAGATCGTATGCTTTGGGTATGATTTGATTTGGGTAAGTCGTACCTTGGACAGTATTGGGTCCAAAGATAAGGCCTAGGGTACGAGTGGTGGGTACTACTCGTATTGGAGGGTACAAATGATATGGTTAGTGGTACCCCCTGGCGGGATTTTATACAGTTTAAGTGAGGGCAATTTGGACATTTCCCCACTTAACCTAATAAGGCCCCATGACATTTAACTTACTTGGGAGGTTATTTTCCCTATTATTATATTCATTAGCACTTAGAAAACACTCTTTAATCCTCTCTTAAGTTCTTTGGAAAAGGAAGCTAGGGTTTTATCTTAAGGAATAATTTGGGGCTTGGGTTAGTGATTTATTTCCATTATCTTCTTAACCAAGGCATATACTCTTCCCTCATTGTTAGTTCCAACTAATAACATGGTTTTATACAATTCTTTCATGGCATAATTTATATGTATGATTTTGAGGTTTTCAAATATGTGTTGGGGTTTTGGTTATAAATACTTGGTTATAGTTTTCTCATGTTTAATTATGTTATTACATAGTTAAATGGTGGTTTTGGATAATTGGTTGCATGTGAATGGTCATATGGTAATTGGTTTTGGTTTATGAAATACTATTGCCCCAACATGTTTGATAAAATGCCTATGATAATGTTTTTACTATATTATTGTATTTTAATGAAACTATTGCATGGGGTGGTTTGGTAATGGAACTCTAAATGGTTTGGAATGGTTGAATGGAATGGTTTGGTAGTCATGGTTTTGGTTAATCGAACTCCTTGTGGGGTACAATAGAATCTCCTAAGTAAACATGTTAATGAACAACTTGTGGGGTACAATAGAATCCCCCAAGCAAACATAATGGAGCAACTATGGGGTACATGTGACTCCCCCAAGTTAACTTGGAAAATGGGTACATAGGAATCCCTTTACCTTAAAATGTTTGGCTAAGGACAATACTTGAAAGTTATAGTCAGTATGATGAACCACTATTAATAGCCTTGGTTAATAATAAATGGAATTATGGATTGGTTGGTCAGAAATGGTTTTAATGGGGCAATAAATAGAGAGGTATGATAGCTAACTGTGAAGGTGGGAATTCAATAAACAAACAATGGAAATGCCGACATGAGGGGTCGATCATTGAGACCATATATGATACTATGAGGTACGCAGTAATCCTCTAAGTACATTGTACATATATATCATGGAGATCTAAGGTTACTCAGGAATCCCCTACTCTTATGGTATCTCTGGTTCATGAGACTACACGCATCAGGGCCCGTTTAGGGGGTTACACTGGACCCATATAGCCCATGGGTTGTTAAGGATGGTTAAGCTACACATACCCAGGTTAATGGTTTTAAATGCATGCTAAACCCGGTTCCCTTTCCCGGCATGATTATATATATATGTATGATTCGTATGCATATGGATGGTTTACTTGGTTTTATTGGGTGACATTATTTTATCCTTATCCTAAGTTCATGATAGCGTTCACCCACTAATCCATCTTTGTACAGCTATATCTCCATGCGATGCAGGAACCGGTCGTTCTACTCCTCATGCATAGTGGTCAAACTTTGGGATCAACTTTTAGATTAAAGTGGTGAGATGCCATCTTTTCGGAAGGCTCCATTTCATGTTATGGACATTTTTATATACATTGGTTATTTTATGGATATTGGGTTTGGCTATGGTTGGGGCATGTCCCAACCGAATATTAGTTTTCTTTCGGCTAGAGGCTTTTGTGGAAATGCTATGAGTTGGTATAGAAGGTATCGATATTGGTGTCAGCCTTGGTATTGGTGTTGAAACTGTAGTACTAAATTTCTTATTTTTCCATCCTTTTTTATTTTGGGATTATATATAATTATTATGAAACTCATACGATTATGGTTCTGGATTATAGTTTGGTTTGTATTGGTTATCAATTGGGTATCGAACGATTGGACTCGTTTGGGTGGTCATGGATATAGACCAATCCCAGAGTCTTGGTTTATGCAATAATGGTCTCTCGTTATATGTTTTGAATTCATCCGACTCAGGATATACATTGGTCAATTAGGTTGGGTAATGGGGTTGGTCTCCAATCCTGGTTGAACTTGGGATGCCCATTATGACAAGACCCTGGTTTGGGTCGAGTCAGAGCCTCCTGATAATTAATGTCTTTGTTTACCTTAGCTTTCTGAGTTTGATATTAATATCCTTTTTTCTTCTTATACTGTTAGGCATGTGTCCTTAGTTACGATACTAGTTTGAAACCATGTTAGTTCTCTATTTCTTCAAAGAGTCGTGGCTTAGTTATGGTTGCTTAGGCACTTACTTTTTAATTATTTAGATACTGGTTGGCATGCATACATTTACTTACATTATTGCTTATTTAATGGTCAATTCCAACTAAAACCTTAGGATTACTATCATTTTCCAAAAAGGTATTTTCCACTTTTCACTTCTAAATACTGATTTTAAATGGAAGTCATACTACCCATATTATTGGTTTATGACCAGTTAAACTAAGCATACTATTTTGGAAATTTAGAATGAAGCGGGGTTTAGTCCATTCTTCTTTACCCATCCATTGATCTCTATTTACTTTAGTCGAGGGACATTCTGATCTTTTCTATATTATTCTACCATTTTAGTTTCAGATTCAATCTCGGGCACTAGACTTTATGCATTTTAACTTATTTAGCCTCAATACGATTCCAAGCAATCATTATACTCTTACTTTTCTACAGTATTGAATGGATTAGATTTATTATGGTTGATTATTAGAAGTCCTGGTTTAGACCAAATATTATATATGGATATTCGGGGTCCTCTATGGGTCTCATTGGCTGGGAAGTAAATGCCAAAAATAGAGAGACCCCATAGGTCCTTCCTTATAAAACGGCAAGTTGAAGGAGGCGTATATACTTGTCAAGATATGACACTCAGTTGGTTGGTAGTATTGGACGTTTCTTGCATTCATTCGTTCATATGCATTGCCTATCACCAATATTATTATTTGCCATTTGTATCTATTGGTCTAATGGGGGACTAAATAGGTATAGGTTATGTTTGTATTTGGTAAATGATTGTTGGTACTTTTCGGGCTTATGGGGTGCAATTAGGTTATTATTTGTCTGGGCTAACCAGTTATATTATTGTTTAGATATTATTGTATAAGTTATGGTAGATTGGTTATGGGTTGGTACTCGAGGTTAACTGTTAGAACTCTAACTGACAAGGGAACTCAAGTGGAAGGCCACTTCCACTGCTCGAAAGCCTTATCAATAGGTACGCTTTTGAATATTTTTCCCTCTTTAAATATTGTGAGCTCCGTCATTAGACTACCTTATGGTTTTTTATATTCGAGTTAGACGTCCTAATTATGCTAGAGCTAGTTCCTTCTTGATATTATAATCCTCGTGATACTTCGCTTGATAGGCTTGCTCCCTTAGGCTAGTACCTTTGGGTTTAGCTATTGGTATAATAATGTCGTGTATCCACTCTATTTCTAGCTATTTATATGGTATACCACTTTATTTCCTCTTACTATTATTGTGTATCTCTTTATTCATACTATAGTTGTATATCTCTTTCTTCCCATTACTATTATATATTGTTTAGTTACTTGTCATAGCACACTTTCATTGTTAGTTACTTGTAAAATATGTAGTTATCTTTATCTCTCTTATTATTATTGTATTTTGCATCTTAGATAGTTTTTTGTATTATATATTTTTGCTCTACGTGTTATTCATACTTGCATATCTTTGGAGTTCATTCAGTTGATGCCAACTAAGTACCCCGTGTTGGTACTCATACTACACTTCTATACCCTGCTGATCAGAGTACGAGTTCTCACTGCTGACATGTGCATTATGTGGAGCTGCCATGGATTAGAGATTTGGGGTGAGCATTTAAAGTTCTTCCTTCTCTTCCTCTTTTGTTGGATTGGTTTTAATTTTGTATTTTGGAGACAATTCTATTTTTATATATAGACCTTGCATATCATAGTACAAGTTATCGTTGTTGACATGTGCATCATGTGAAGCTACCATGGATCGAAGATTTGGGGTGAGCTCCTAGCATGTGAAGTTGTTCCTTCTCTTTCTCTTTTGTTGGACTGGTCTGTACTTTGTACTTTGGAGACAATTCTATATATATACATATATATATATACTAGTTTATTGTACGTGTTTTGCACGTGTATCTTGCATTAATTAATATTATATCAATTTAAATGGTACAAATAAATATGGTATTTCAAACTTTATTGTAATTTTATTTATTGTTTTCTTAGTTCGTAAGATTTATGATGACACGCGTGAAACTTATCCTATCCTATGTTAAATTTATGTGAACTTATAAAGATGAAAGTTTTAGTTTAGTTACTTTCTTTAACAAAATTTGAAAATTTGAACTTTCGAAAAAATAAAATTTGACCAGCGAAACCGAAATTTTAAGTCCTAAAGAGTTTGAACTTCTTCCATGTCTTTGTAAATCCTTTTTAAGATTAATTCTAATTTCATTTTAAATATGTGATTGCTAACCAAATTGAATCGTGTGCTAAGAAATCTAAAAAATACGTGAAAATCTATAATAGCGACAAATAAATAATTTATGAATTACGTAGTTTTAAAATGTATAAGAAAATTATGCAATAACCAATATGTGATTACAAATAATATTATCTATAAAATTACACATTCAATTAACAAAAAAAAAAAGAACAATATTAACATGGATGATAAGAGAATTTCTATTTTTATTTTACATATTGCATAGTCTACCTCTACAAATCGAGCAATAACTTAATAATGTAAAGTGAATTTAGTTAGAGCGACACAATGATCTCTTGTTCTGAATCCCAGAAAAAATTATAGCGATGTTCACGCGAATGACATCATTTAATAAGTCAAACCTCTTATGTACCCTTGTATTGAACTCAAATTATGAGCATATTGATGGGATGTATACAACGTAGCGTCATGCGAAAGCTAACAAAGAAATCTTGAGAGACTATAATAAAGAAAAAACTTATACAAGGACTACATTGTGAATTTAGTCGTATAATAAATTTGGTTAAAGCTACGCAAAAGTCTCTTGTTCTGAATTTCAAAAAGAACCACAGTGATGTTCACACGAATGATGTCATCTATTAAGTCCAACCTCTTGATGTAACCTTAGAACACGATTGAACTGAAATTGTAAGCAAATTGATGGATCTACACAACATGACATCGTGCGAAAGCTGACAAAAAAATCTTGTGTGACAATAACAAAGAAAAAACTTATTTGAGAACTACATTGTGGATAAAATATTGCGTAAAGAAAGAATTCTCAATTAATAAAAGTCTGGAACCTTTTCCTACCAAAAGAGAAATTAATTATTCAAATATGATAAATTTTATTTTTCTTCTATACATTATTTATCACTATAAAAATAATATGTCTGGTGTCCTTTTTCACTTCAAACTTGTATAAGTTTTTATGTCTTTTTTAACATTAAATTTGTATTCTTCATTAAATTTGTATTCTTTCCTTTTATGTAATTTAAAAATTAGCATGGCTTAATTTTTTTCTTTTTTCAAGACGTTGTAGGTTTTCCTTTTTATTAAAATTTGTATGCTTATATTATTTAAATAGAAAATTTTATATAATAGAGTAAATGACGATTTTGTCTATTATGGGGTATTTTAATGAAGGATAAAAAGTTCAAATCACTTTTCTAAGGGTCTTCACACTTTTAATATATAATATTAAAAGCGTTTACCTTATGCTCTCTTGCTTTGCTAGTGACTTTTATACTTACCTCACCAGGTCTTGGGGATATTTACTTTCTTTTGGTTTTCATTCTCTTTTTAGTTAGTTTTGGTTTACATATCTTTTATTAGTCTTCTACTCATTTTGGGCTATGAGTTGGCTTACCAACTGATAGGTTATTTTAGATGCCATCATGACCTAAGAAATCGGGTTGTAATAAGTTTACTAGACACTTTTTCTAAATTTATTGGGACAGGGTAGGTAAGGATCTTTTTAGAGTGGTAGAGGATTTCTTTTTAGGGTTGTGCTCTTCCTAAGTCCATCATACATACTAATTCGGTCCTCTTGCCTCAAAAGATATTGTGTAATTTTTTTTTTTGACATGAGGCCAATTAGTCTGAGCAATTTCTTAAATAACTAATTTCCCGAGTAGTACGTGACAAAATAGAAGATTTGCTATCTATTATAATATCAAATAACTAGTCAGGCTTTCTGATAGGAAAAAAACATTATAGAAAATGTGCTTTTGGAGTAAAAGATAATTTCTGACATCAGAATAAGGGGTAAACCTACAAATGTCGTGCTTAAACCAGATTTGGCAAAGGCTTATGGCAGGGTGAATTGACATTTTTATTTAAGTGCTAGAAAATATAGGGTTTAATAAAGGTATGGTGGATAAGATCTGGAGACTTATTGCAAACAACTGGTATTCTATCCTCATTAGTGGTCAAGCTCATGGCTTTTTTCATTCTATAAGACTAAATGGGATAAAGTGGTAAATGCATCTTTGAACTCAACATGGGAAACATGTTCATTCAGGGAATCTTCGTGAATGGGCGGAGGTGTGGGCTGATTTCTATTTCTTCTTCTATTAGCCTTTCTGGGAGGCATATTCTGTAAATGGAAGGAATACAGAATTAGAAAGAGAATTTAAATAGAGCTCATGCTCATTCGCATGATATGAATACTGAAAGAAGGGAAACTTTTCTAAGAATGTCTTGAAACCTCTTGTCCATGTGTGTGGCGTGCTTCACACACATCTACAAGACTCTACCTAATACGGATTTCAGACTCCCTAGGACATTGTAAAACCTTAGACTCTAATACCAAGTTTGTAACACCCCAGGAGTACACCCTGGATGCCATACAATGCTTACGGTCACAAGTGACCCCAAGCTAACCCATGAGATGGTATCTACTGCGAGCACTGAAGAAAACTGGTAACAAAAGAAACATGTACGGAAATTAACTGGAAAATTCCATAAGGTTTTAAATACTGGGAACATTTCTAAATCATAAGTCTAAAAACAACTATTTGAGAATTGATAAAAACTGATAATCTAACTGACTGTCTGAAATATCTAAAGGCCTCTAAGACTGATTGAAAAATAAAGAGTTAATGGGGCAGGCCTAACTAACTCCAAATAACTACTAAAACTAAATATTGATGTACTGGAATAAGCATAAATGGTCCTCTACATATGAGGACTCACCACGGCTGCTGATAGGCTGACCTGGTTAAGTGCGTCAGGAAACTGAGTATCCAAACCTACGATATAAGACATCATAGTACAAAGAAAACATATGTGATCAGTACTTTGAATGTACCGGTATACGAGATAAGGTTACGTTGAAATGCATAGGCTTATGTGCATGAGATAATGACTAAATGAATAACATGAGATGACTAAGCTCAAATGCATGAAAATAGTAAAATCTGAGAATGCATGACCAAGCATATAACTTGATTCTGAATTAATCTGTAAACTAAAATACCGAGATACTGATAACTAAAAAATGATAACTTTATGCTATGGTCAAACAAAACTGAACTAAGTTCTGAACTGAATACTGGACTGAGACTGTGGGAGATATCATCTAACCGATATGCCCCAAAGAGCTAATTGTGGTCTAACTTGTGATCCCAATTGAAAGGGTGTCAGTACCATGCCACGCGTACTAACACTAGCTATGCGGATCCATTGTAATGAGGTCCTGAAGGATTAGAGAGTCACCCTTTATTAGCAGGTTCCCTGGTGAGATATGTGTCAATCCTCAACTGGCAGGTTAATAACTCAAACCTACGCTGGCTACGTAGTTCTGGAATGTGAGTATTGCTACTAAGAGTCACACCCTTAACTGACAGGTGAGCTCCCATCCCTGGGTTCTCTTGGTGCTAAATCCTACTCCCAACTGAACTAACTCGGATTACTAAATTGATCTAAGTTTAACTAATTATGATAACTGATTGAACTAATAGTGCTCATACGCATCTGAAAACATTCTAAAAATACTAAGACTAAGTAAAACAACTAATTTTTGGTTATTCATAACCCCCAGGACTCAATAGCAATAACAGTAGGACCACATGCTAAAGCTTCAAAAATATAATAATAGATCATTATTCAAAAAACCCAATCATTTAAGCATTTCATCAAACACTTGATATTCGGAGAGATACTAACGTAATTACAACACAAAAATCATAGGTTAAAGATTAATCATTCGAATATCATCCTTCAAACGTGACAAGAGTTAATTCAAATAAAATCACATAGAAACATAGTTTGTAATCAAAGTTCATAATAGCTTCAAGAAGATAATTCATAATAACATGTAAAAATCATAACTTCAAACTTAAAAATGGATTCTTGAGATCCATGGGTGAAAAGGACCCATGAATTAACATCACACATACCTTTATTAAAGAATTCATGAAGGTTCTTGGTGATTTCTTGAAGTTTGAGCTTGAATTTTGAAGAGGCTAGGTTTTGTTCTTGAGAGAGGATTGCTTTTTCTTGAGGAAATTTTGTGTAAACGATGGCAAATAATGCTTTTGGGACCCTAAATCCTGTGTTATGGATCAATTGGGCGAAGGGAAAAGACCCAAATGCCCTTGAAAAAATATGAACGAAAGTTAGAAATTAAGGGGGTCCATGATGGAGCACGCACCACGGGCTTTGCTGCAGCCACCCCTACCAGTGAACTGGGGCGTGTGACGTGGGATTATCCCAATGGTGCTACTATTTTAGACTTCTAAACATGCCCTTACACTCGTCCAAAATTCCAAAACTTACCAAAGATGTACCTTTGACACCCCTGATCATGAATCAACTTTAAAATCAATATTCTAAGGATGGGAAGGCTGAAAATAAAATCATCGAAGTTTAAGGGGCTTTGGAAATGACTAAGTCTTAACACTTAGTGAAATTTTCTAAATCTGGGACCCCTTTAAAATGTAATAGTAAGCTAGATTGAGCTAAGATCTTACAAGGTCTTTGTCACGACCCGAGCCAGAGCCCTAGCCGTAACGAGCATCCCAAACTATAGAGGCTCGGGTGCCCTTCTATTTCTGGTAATCATGCACCATACTCAATAATAAAGAAAATTATGTGGAAATGAAATAAATAGAATCATGGTCATACTTTGAATTCAATTTAACAATACTGGAAAGAAATCCAATAATACCAAACAATGTCTATTTTTTTCGGTGAAATCTCTAGTACATACGAAAACCAATCAAATTGTCTGAAATCTGGGACAAGTCCCCCAGTAGAACAATACCATAATGAAATAACAATACTCTAAGAATGGCCTTCCAAAGTAAGGGAGGCTCACCAACATGACACTTCTGATTGTCAACTCTACGGTTTAGCAGGACCTCTAGACTAAGCCTCAGAACTGAAAGATAGGGGGCCAATACAATTGTACTGGTACATAGAGAAATCCAATTGAATGCAGTTATATATAAAGTAGATGAGAGCAAGTCATGAAAACATCATGCATGATATAGTTTAAAACACATGGGCAATTCTTTGATGTTCATAAAACATTCTTATCAATGCAGTTCTAATGTTTGTATTACTTCTGAGTTAGTTGGTCCACCATACAATTCTACAACCCCACGGGCTATATGGATTCCTACCTAAACTCGGCGGCCATATCCCAAACCCAAGTTTGCCGCAAGAGTTGAAGTTTCTGATTCTGATAAGCCACAAGGCACTAGGCCAGCGTATAATCCCTCTAGGGGATATAATAATCCCATATCGACAAAACACGATTTTAGGCAATGAGTTTTCTATACTCGTTCCTTCTTCGGGTAACCACCAACATCTATTTATGCCTATTTTTAGCCTTTTTTGAACATATATCATTCTAAGTTCAAAATCTAAAAATCTGAAAGAAAATCCATATTTTGTTCTGTTCTGTGCAACTATGGCATTATCCGAATTGGTATCGTCATACCAAGACTTGCAAGTTAGGTTTTTGAGCCATAAAAATCATATCACAATTTCTTCTTGGCCAAACCCATCGACAACCCCTCAAACTTATCTTGAAAATTCACTTAAACCCCTCAACTTAGGCCTGTACCTATCAAACCCCTAAACCCCTAAATTTTAAACTAATTAGACATTTTTTCCCTATCAGATAAAAGCTAAAGTGGGTGTTGCACACACGCGCTGACGTGGAAAAAATGACCAATTAGAAAAAGACACGTGGAAAAAACATAATTATTTTGTGGAGATTCTGACTTGTCCATTTTCCATTTAATTATCATTTAATAATAATTTATTAATTAAAAATAAAGAAAAAAACCAACACCCACCCAGTCTTCTTCTTCACCCCACCCACCCCTTCTCCCTCGTCTTCACACACACACGCAGCAATTCCACTAACAACATCAGTAACACCAACAGAGGAGAAATCCATTAACAACATCAACAACAGACACACACAACAACTCCATTAACAGCATCAGCAACACACACACACACACATAGAGCAACTCCATTAACAACATCAGCAACACACACACACATACACACAGATATCTCCTTCACACACCTCTCCCCCCGTCGTTTGACACACACACAGAGATTTAGCAACACACACATAATTATTGTTAAATCAAAACCTCCATTAATAAATGAAAAGAAGATTTCTTTAACTGATTTTGTAAAAAAAAAATTATCTTCCACATTTTCTCTAATTTGCTCTGTTGATTTTCAATGTTCTCATTTTCAATTTACTCTGGTGAAATTCCTTTGGTTGTTCATTCCCAATCTCTTTGTGTGTATATATATAAGACGATGCTATGGGGGTAGCGTGTGTGATGACGATGAGAATGGAGGAAAGATGAGAAGAGTGTGTGTGTGTGTAGAAGATAATGCAGGGGAGGGGGTTGTGTGAAGAAGACGCTGAATAGGGTGTGTGTGTATGTGTGTGAAGAAGACTATAGAAGGAAGGGGGAGAGGGGTTGTCTGAAGAAGAGGGGGAGTAGGGTTGTGTGAAGAAAAACTGAAGGGGGTTTCCTTTTTAAAAAAATTAAGAAATTAAGATAATTTAAAATTATATAAATATAATTTTTTTAATTATAAAAAAGTAAAGTTCTATTTTTTTATTCAGTTTACGCGCTTAAGGAGAGTGTGTTACACTCTCCTTGCCAAATCATCATTTTGTGCCTGATAGGTATCAATTTTAGCACTTGAGGGGCCTGATAGGTACAAGCCTTTATTGAGGGGTCTAAGTGAATTTTTGAAACAAGTTTGAGGGGCTATTGATGGGTTTGGCATAAAGTTTAGACCACCATATTTCAACAATTCAAGAAGATTAAATCTTCAATACACTTATCAAACTATGTAAAATCATTCCTTTCGATCATTTCATCAAACATGTGGTGGTCATTCATTTTTGGCAAATCATGCAATCTTTCATTATATATTCAATATTTATCAACATGCAAAACCCCTCTCATCAATTTAAAGATCAAGCTTACATTATTCAACAATAGTCATGAACATATAAAATCATGCTTCTAAATAACATTCTAAAAATCAAGAGGTATCACAACATGGGAGCGAGTATAAATAGTTATGCTCTCAATTCAATTATCAACTTTAACCATATACATATGTATATACATATATACATATGTATATATATACATATATACATATATATACATATATATATATATATATATATATATAAGATTTCAAATTAATTTGGGGGAAAAGGCCTAAAAACCAAAATAATAATGTCACTAAAGAATTCATAACGCAAATTTCAATGTAAAATCCAAAACCCCTTTTAGATTTCATAATCTCACAATGCTAAAAGTTGTTGAAACAATTTCTTATGCCCAAGTAGTTTTAGGAAAGTCCTGCGTACCTTAGTTGTGAAGAATTCGTGAAGAAGTTTCAAAAAGATTGGACCTTTAAGCTTGATTGCTCAAACCTTGGTTGTTTTCTCCTCTTGTATCCTTGAAGGACGAACTAGGGATCTTAGGAGGGTTAACGCTACTAATAATTCTAAATTCATTTAAGTATGATTAGGGATGGTTTAGGAGCACCAAAATACCTAATTGCCCTCAAAATAACTCAAAAACGGAGTGTTTACGTCGCTTGGGCCATAAGGTATGCGCCACATTGCCCATTTCCTAAGCTAGGCTGGGCGGCGTATGGACCATCGCCTAAGATAGGCTGGGCGGCACCTAACCCATTGCCTAAGATAGGTTGGGTAGCGCCTAACCTATGGTGTATAACCATTCCAGTAGCCTTAGGCAATTTGTTTGGCGATGCACTCTACTTTGCAAAGTCATAACTTTTCACTTGTTTATCAGATTTAGGTGAAATTATTATCATTGGAAAGCTTCTTCGAAGACCTTTCATTTGATATATAGTAGGTCCTCTAATTCATTATATACATAAAGTTATGGTCGATGGAAGTTGACTAAAGTTAAAACGTCCACTAAAACTTAATCGATAGAAATGCTTACAACTCGTCCTTGAGTAAAAGGGCCTCTATGGACTCAATTCATGCTCAACAAGATTACCATACTACATAATTGATTAACACACTAAGTTTTTATAGGATTTATGAATTTTGAAATATTTACGCATGGAAAAGACGATTTACATTCTAGCCCGAAATGCGGGTCGTTACATTATCCCCCATAGGATCATTCATCCCCAAATGATGGGTAGGAACTTGTTGAAGAACTACAAGTATGGAATAAGGAGAAAAACCTTGCATTGAACATTTTTCCTTAGCAAGATATGCAAAGGCATCAAAAGAGCTTCATGATAACCCCTAGTGAAACACGTAAGCACAAAACCTAAGATAACGAAGCTTGACCTCGACATGATCTTGGCATGTGTTTTATGGCACATGATCAAAACATTGTAAGACATGAATTTTTCCTAAGATTCCTCGGCCTTATTAAGATTGATACAAGACGTGAGAAAAGATTCTCACAGGACATACAAATATTAGCATTCTCCACCTTACAAGCTACAACGAAAAGACTTAAACTTAGCAACGCTACTTGTCTATACCCCAACATTAATCAACATACTTTATCATTTCCAACTTACAATTCTTCTGTAACACATCTAACCATAAGAATTTATGTCCTATCATATAATACTTCTATGTTAAAGCCTAAATCGGAGGAAAGAGGAGCTAATTTAAACTACGGGATCCTGTATTCTACATCACATTAATAAATCATCTCACCTCATCACTATAATCCAACAACCTCAAGTCTTAATTCAAAGAATACTAACCGCATGTCACATTAGTCTGTGTTTTCATCAATCACAAAATTTCAGCCTGCCACTACCACACCCCACTTTATGGACATCTCCACTAAGACCTATAAATTCAATCATTTTCACCAAGATTCTTGCCATATACTTTCCTCCTAACTATTTCACGTAAAGAATATTCATCTCCTTTTTTCCGCTGCTCTTCTAACCTCAGCTCAAGAAATCATATCGAGATTTTCACCTATAACGACATCTACTCCCCCACCCAACATACGTCTACGCTTCTACAACCACTATCATACTAGCATATAGAGGGTCATTAAAAGACCTAAGCAAAAGCATCATGAAAGAGAGTAACACTATTTGGTTATAACATATACTTATTGCCATACTCAAGGTGGAACATGAGTTTGAGATACGGTACAATGACAGAGTGTTTCATATATCAAGTGTTTGGATCACAAGTGGAGAGTTGTTCTGGCATAAACTCAACATAGCACAAGTTCTTAGAACAACCACAACGAGATACATGAGAGCTTACATCATGAGTCTTATAACATGAGTGTGAAATTCTTGAAGTCGACGATTTAGGCAAGGACTTCTACTTGAAACTATCGCTTCTCATTTTCATAACTAAAATAGTCATGAGTTCACACAACTTTATCATTTTGGCTAATCCCGATATAAAATGAATCGTTAACATACAAAAACATAGTTCCTTAGAACCAATCATGATTTGGGACACAGATTTGTTGTTCATAAGCAACATAACATGGAGCTTGGATACTTAGAATACTGGATCATCGAGGGACTTTATTTCTTCATGTTTGGAAGTCAGGACATGTCATGAGTTACATAGAGTGCTTAAACCTTAGACATAGGTAGGACTTGGATACATAATGTAAGACATTAGTAAGTGACCTCATAGCCTGAGTAGGAGGAGTTTGCTTGAATTGTAATAGATTTATCATGAATCTTACTTGAAACTTGACACCATAAGAAAATTTGAGAGATAATTTAACTCATCATCTCCCCCTTAGATTAAAGTCATAATCCTAGACTTCTAGATATAACCTCTTACCAAATATATATCCACAACTCTCAACACAAGAGATATACTACTATACACATTACCGCTAATCTCTCCCGGATAAACTATACTCTGTAGGTCTTGTTTTCTGGAAATACTACTCTTACTTTCTCTATCCTCTAGATCCATCACCCTACAAATCATACTCACGTAAACGAGATGCACCAACCACTTGAGGTATATAAAGACTAGTTGAAGTACTGAGCCTTCCGATATCCATACACCTAATCACCAAGGGATACCAACATACACAAGAACACAAACTCCCCTCCATGGATCTTTTGCTTACAAAGACACTAAATTCATTCTAGAAAATCCCCTTCAGGTACACTAATCCAAATATCCTCCAAACCCCAAATTAATCTATTTATCGGTAATGTTATCATGGTCATAGACAACCACACTTCTAGGCACACAACACTTCATCTTCAACTCCTAAGAATACTTAGCATTACACCTCCAATCACATAACTTGCATCTTAACAAAATTTGTAAAACTATACAAAAGGCGCATATTGCCCACTCATATTTTCTCAATTCAACTCTAATAACGCTTTACAACAACTCCCAAAACTTCTCCATACCACAATTTCAAGAACACAAACTAGGTACGCAAAACACTTATACACATAAATGATAAACTTTCCCTTTTTAAGTATACTCCAAAGGCATTGCTTTCCAAGAATGGTACTCTTAATTTTTTTCCTATCCTCTATCATCATCAACTTATAACTCGCAGTCCATGAGCATACAAAACCTCACTCCTTATCACATAAAAATCCACTACTTAACCTTCTAATATTAGACTGTTAATCACATAACTTATATCATACAATCTTACCTAACGCCATACTACAAGGGGGTGCACCTTATGCTTATATACTTACGCCCTTATCTACTTAATGACTCACCCACCATTCATCATTTTAAGACTAGTCCTCATATACACATATACCTCAAAATTACCACTTAAACTTTTCATAAATTATCAACCTAGGCTCTTTCACAAATCACATCAAGCCTAATAATTCATTCCCATAAAACATACATCATTAATCTTAAGCTATTATTATTACCACTATATTCTACATCTAAAGTTCAAGCCTATAGTCTAGCAACAATCACGTACCACCAATGAAGCATACAACATATTATACTAGTCCTCAAATTGGGAAGTCAACACAAAATACTTTATTTCATTTAACTACTACCTACCATCACGTCCCCTCCACAACACTACTACTATACTTTAAAATCTATTACAGACCTTCTCACATGTAGTTCTAGTTTACAACTACTAAAGTAAAGACAATAAAAAAGGGAGGGAGTAAGGTCATAATAGGGATATTCGATTCTAATCATATAACATAACCCAACCCAACCCAATCTTATCTATATATTCTACTTTCTCACCTCATACTTACTTGCCCAAGCATACATTTAGACTACCTTGAAATTCCAAATACCACCATGAATCTATAATTATAACTTATTGGCTAATCTAACCATTTCCATTCATATCCTATAAGAGGTTTTTATAACCACCATGACTATCCACTCTAGGCTCCTTCCCTAGTTTTGAATAGATAATAATCACAGCCAAATACTTCCTCTATCGAATACCTCACAATCTGCCAATATTACTACCACATTAGTCTATTAATATAAAATGACAAATCATCCCTCAATCGATCATTATACAACTAAAAAAAATTATTTACTCAAAATAAAAGTCCCTCTCCCTCCGACTTTTAAACTTGTGACTTCATATCACCAACTTCTTGGCCCAATCTCACTACCAATAGGTCATGAAACTTTAACATACACTACTACTTAGGCGGAAGTACAGTTCCAACATTATACTACACATCATTCCCCTTATGCATGACATCTGCAACAAAGTTTTTGAAAGGGACTGGATACACTTAAATACCTCAGGCTGAAAAGCACGATTTCATCAAGATCATAGTTTACACTCGAATCAATACACCTTGAAGCAATAATGGACTCCTCTCAAGTCCTTTTAGAATTTTATAATATTTCATGACTCAATCAAAAAGGACCATACCATTTTGATTCTAGACTTCTACACTTGAATCACCTCAACAATGAGACATATCTGAGAATATCAGATTAAGATTTGGGATAGCTTTACATTCGTAGGGTTAACACCATAGCACAAATTAGAGTATGAAAGAGGAACATTCTAACTCCATAGCACGAACTAAAACATGAAGAAAGTGATACATTCCTAAATGCCTTATAGCCTCCTACTTATAAGTGTGGCGCGCTACACACCCATAAAATCACTTTGCCCGATGAAATTTTACAGAAACCCTGGAACCATAAATCGTGCTCTGATACCAAGTTTTTCATGACTTGAGCCGGGGCCCTAGCCGTGACGAGCATCCCAACCATGGAGGCCTGGACGCCCTTCTATTTCTGGTAATCATGCATAATACTCAATAATAAAGAAAATAATGCGGAAATGAAATGAACAGAATCATGGTCATACTCTAAATTAAATTTAACAATACTGGAAAGAAATCTATCAACATCTAAACGTCTATTTAATTCTGTGAAATCTCTAGTACATACGAAAACTAATCAAACTATATGAAATTTGGGACAAGGCCCCTAGTGAACCAATACCATAATAAAATAACAATACTCTAAGAATGGCCTTCCAATGTAAGGGAGGCTTACCAACTGCATACTTTTAACTGTCAACTCTACGATTTAGCAGGACCTCTAGACTGAGCCTCAGACCCTGAAAGATAGGGGGCCAATACAATTATACTGGTACACAGAGAAATCCAAAATTATACATTTATATATAAAATAGATGAGAGCAAGTCTTGAAAACATCATGCATGATATAGTTTAAAACACATGGGCAATTCTTTGATGTTAATAAAATATTCTTATCAATGCAGTTCTGATCTTAGTATTACTTCTGAGTTAAGTTGGTCCACCTTATAATTCTACAACCCCACAGGCTATATGGAGTTCGCCCTTAACTCGATGGTCAAGCCCCCAACCCAAGTTTTTCGCAAGAGTTGGAATTTTTGATTTAGATATGCCACAAGGCACTAGGCCAGCGTATAATCTCTCTAGGGGACATATTAATCTTGTATTGGCAAAATACAGTTTTGGGCAATGAGTTTTCTGTACTCATACCTTCTTCGGGTAACCACCTAATATCTTTTTATGCCCATTTTTAGCCTTTTCTGAACATGTATCATTCTAAGTTCAAATCTAAAAATCTGAAAGAAAATCCATATTTTGTTCTGTTCTGTGCTACTATGGCATTATCCAAATTGGTATCGCCATACCTAGACTTGCAAGTCAGAATTATGAGCCATAAAAATCATATCACAGTTTCTTATTTTAAAACATAAATTTAGACCACCATATTTCAACAATTCAAGAAGATTAATTCTTCAATACACTTATCAAACTATGTAAAATCATTTCTTTTGATCATTTCAGCAAACATGTGGTGGTCATGCATTTTTGGCAAACCATGCAATCTTTCATTATATATTCAATATTTATCAACATGCAAAACCCCTCTCATCAATTTAAAGATCAAGCTTACATTATTCAACAATAGTCATGAACATATAAAATCATGCTTCTAAATAACATTCTAAAAATAAAGAGGTATCACAACATGGGAGCGAGTATAAATAGTTATGCTCTCAATTCAATTATCAACTTTAACCACATACATATATATATATATACAAGATTTCAAATCAATTTGGGGGGGAAGACCTAAAGACCAAAACAATAATGTCACTAAAGAATTCATAACGCAAATTTCAATGTAAATTCCAAAACCCCTTTTAGATTTCATAATCTTACAATGCTAAAAGTTGTTGAAATAATTTCTTATGCTCAAGTAGATTTAGGAAAACCCCACGTACCTTAGTTGCCAAGAATTTGTGAAGAAGTTCCGAAAAAATTGGACCTTTAAGCTTGATTGCTCAAACCCTAGTTGTTTTCCCCTCTTGTATCCTTGAAGGATGAACTAGGGATCTTAGGAGAGTTTAACGTTACTAATAATTCTAAATTCATTTAAGTATGATTAGGTATAGTTTAGGAGTGACAAAAGACTTAATTTCCCTCAAAATAACTCAAAAACGGAGTGTTTACATCCCTTGGGCCATAAGTTTTGTGCCTCATTGCCCATTTCCTATGCTAGGCTGGTCGGCACATTTCCCATCGCCTAAGTTAGGCTGGGTAGAACCTAACCCATTGCCTAAGCTAGGTTGGGTGGCACCTAACCTATGGAATAACCATTCCAGTAGCCTTAGGTGATTTGTTAGGCGATGCACTCCACTTTACAAAGTCATAACTTTATGCTTGGTTATCACATTTAGGTAAAATTGGTATCATTGGAAAGCTACTTCAAAGAACTTTCATTTGATATATAGTAGGCCCTCTAATTCATTATATACATAAAGTTATGGTAGATGGAATTTGATTCAAGTTAAAACATCCACTAAAACTTAATCGATAGAAATGCTTTCAACTCGTCCTAAAGTTAAAGGACCTCTATGGCCTTAATTCATGCTCAACAAGATTACCACACTACATAATTGATTAACAAACTAAATTTTCATAGGATTTATGGAATTTGAATCATTTATGCATGGGAAAGATGGTTTATATTTTAGTCCAAAATGTGTGTCGTTACAGTCTTACATGTACTGGTGTTGGCCTTAGCACTAAAATAAGATGAAGGACTGACATCATTGGATGATATTATTGGTTGTTCCATCATATTTAATCTTGGGATTAATTTTATTATGTGTTGGAACATCCTTGGTTATGGCCTAGTTTATGGCCCTTTATTTGGTATGATTTGGTATGGTTGAATTATTGGTATGGGATGGTTAGACTCGGTTGGGCCAGTCACGGTTGTGATCTTTTCCCAGAGTCTTCATGTGATCTATTACATTATTTTTTTACATGCTCGGAATTCTGTCAACTCAAGGCTAGCGGCTGGAGGTTGGGTTGGGTAACAGGGGTGGTCTCCGATCCTGGACGAAATTAGAATGCCCATTACGATAAGGCCTCAGGAAGGATCGTGCCACTATTCTACTGCTATGCATGTAAAGTTAAAAAGATATGTATTATTAATCATATTGTGAATGTGTTACTAAATCTCACCCTTTACCTTGTGAGTCTCAGGACGTCGCTTTATTTCTCCATGTTTACGACTTCAGTTCACTTTCACCTTTTGAGTCTCAAGTGATTAGATGAGATAATGGAATGGTAAGATGGACGTGAATCTCAAATTACTGTCTTAATCCTCTTTTCTGAATAATAAACTCCTTTGTGAGGATGTATGCAACTATAGGCTATCGCCAAGCTTCTACAGTAGCTCTGAGGTCGATTATTGTGAAGAAGATTAAGATACATGCATAAATCCTAAAATAGATGAATCTACCACTTCTTTTATGTAGCTAATCCGCTAGGGTTCCCACAACCCTAGTCAGGGAGATTAGTCGCTCATGTTCATGCAGGAATCCATGATTATCAATGAAGAAGATATGTAATTAATTGAACAATAATAAGATGAATAAAATCCCAAGTTTTTAATTGAATAAAAATCCAAAACCTCAAGAATAATTGTAAAAGTAAGTAACTATTGTAAGAATATGTAACCTAATAAAAGATAAACCCTAAGGTATTTATAGTATCTCAAATAGACTTAGAAATCCTAATAAAAATGGAAAAGGTACAGTTATGTCTGCACAGGGTATGACTCACTCTTCAACTCATACCGACATCATACGAGTCATACCATGCCTCTCATATCCACTCCAATGTGTGGTTTAACTTTTTGTTCTGCTTATGGCTTCTCCTCACGAGTCATACCATGATCATACGACTCGTGTCCTTCACTCGTATCCACTTGGGACTTCTTTCTTTCTTTTCTTGAACACTGTTCTGCTTGTGATTTGATCATAAGAGTCGTACTCAAACTTTCGAATCATATTCTTCTAACACTTTATCTCTAAATTTCTTCTTTGGATTTTATTGTGTGTAAGACTTTATGATCTGACTCGTACCCTCATCATACGGCTTGAATTCTCAGTCGTATCTTCTCCAGACTTTGTTTTTCTTTTGAATTTGGTGTTTGTTGTACAAACGAGTCGGCTTTCGAGTCATATGAGGTGTTGACGACTCGTAAGGAGACTCGTACCCTACTACAACTTAGTCTTTTCAGGTCTTTTTGTTCCTATTTTTTTCCAATGCTATGCTAGACCTGTTTTACCTATAATAACCATAAAAACACATCATATCTACTAAAATGACCTAAGTACGAGCATAATTTCACTATTTTAAGCATCGAAAGTTCGTGATTCCATGACACATCATACATCACAAGTATTTATGTTTAAGAAAAATAGGCCAAAGGAATTTATTTGAGTGAAAAAATCTCCAGGCTATAGATTCAAGTAGATTTTTGTTCTTCGTGGCCAAGTCTTGAATTCACAACCTCCCGTTGTCTTTTGGTTTTGTAAATACCGACCATATAAGAAGATGCAATTATTCTTAGGTCGGCATGGAACCCCAAAGGAAATTACACAAAGCATTCCAAATTTTGTATGATATAGGTAGGCAACTTGATAGTTGTATGATATGGTTCAAAAGTCTATTGAGCGTAGAGTAGATAAGAGTAGCTCTTTCTGCTAATGAGATAAATTTCCCTTTCCAACCTGCCAAACATGCCTTGAAGGTGTCGAAGAGAGACTGATAATCAAACTTGACAAGTTTGGAGGCGCATATCAGGAAAACTGAGTATTTTCTAAATGATGAGCCTTCAGGAATGTTCAAATTGGCACAAACCAGGCTTCTTTTTTCATTGGAAGTATTAGACAAAATGAAAATTTGTGACTTAGAATAGTTGATTTTTTAGCCTAAAACAGCTCCAAAGTGAGCCATTATTGTTGATATCGTAAAACAAGTAGAGTCATTCATCTCTCTCGAAAGAATGATGTAGTCTACAAAAAGGATGGAAGATACTAATTTCTCTTGGAGAGATAGTGATTGGGGTCTAAAGTAGGTATTTAACCGCCATGTCAATTTTACGGGATAATCTTTCTATACATAAAATAAATATATATGGTGACAAGGGGTCACCCTGACAAATACTCCTAGTAGGAGAGAAACAGCATAGTACTCCCGTTAAGAAGGATTGACACAGTAGGAGAAGTAGTACATGACAAGATAAGCTTAACCATATTAAGAGGGAAGATAAAAAATAGGATAGTATCATGAATGAATGACCATTCAAGGCAGTCAAAAGATTTTTCCAAATCAATTTTAAGCAACATAAGATTATTTTTTGCTTTAGCTTTTTTAAAAAGTGTAGCACCTCCTGTACTACCAAAGCACAATTCGAGGCCTTACAACCTGCTAGAAAATTGGACTGAATTGGACCAGGGGCGGCTCAACCTAATTAATGGCCTAAAGCCAAATTACAATACAAACTCTAAAATTTTTTATTTTTTTACAAAACTCATGTATACATTATTTGATGTGTATTTTCCTAATCTTTTAAATGCAAAGTGGTTAATTGTTATTTTTGAAGTGGATTAATAAGTAAAGAATGTTACATAAACTGAGACTCGGTGAATAAAAATTAAAATTAAAATTTAAAGAGAATAGAAAGTTATAGCAGTAGAACCCATTCTAAAATTATCTAACTTGACATTATAACAAAATTTCACTACTTAGATTAGATTATTACTTCATTTAAATATTTGTTTTCAAAAAATTTAGCACATAAGGCCAACTAATAGTAATTTTGGGAGGGGGGGGGGGGGGGGGGGGGTTGTCTGCTTGGCCTTTGAACCGGATCTGAGTTGGACTAATAATGTCTTGAAGAAACAAATTAATGCAATTAACCAAACTCATTTTAATAACTTTGTAAATGGTGTTACAAAGACCAATTGGCCTGTACTGGGTATTAGATATAACCGTTCTGAATTTTGGAATTAGACAAACAATATTTAACTAATGCATTGTGGAATGCCCCAGTTATGGAAGACTTGAAGGTAAAATTCTTCAAGATATTTACCCATAATAGGACAATGTCGTTAGAAAAATAAGGGATTCAACCCATCAGGTCTCGAAGCCTTAAAAGGCGTGAAGGAATTAATGGATCCAGAAATCTTAACAAGGTTAAGTTCATTTTCTAGGTGGACATGGCTGGACGCAGGAAGAAAGAAGGCACGTACATAGATTTCTTGGGGCTAGAAGAAAGATCAATGGAATAAAGCTTTGTAGAAAAAATGCCACAATACATAAACATGTCCTTTAACTTGGTTTCATATCACATCTATAACTTCCAAATTTGGGTGTGCACAATTAGTAACTTAAACTTGTATAAAGTTAAACAAGTAGACATATATGTCCTAAGTGGCATCCTACATGGTCAATTCTTGTCCTACGTGGCATAACATGTGTATTGTGCTACATAGAAAGTGTATATTTATTTTTTGTTTAACTTTATACAAGTTTAAATGCCTACTTGTGCACACTCAAAGCTGGAGGTCATAGATGTAATTTGTGGCCAAGTTGAAGGCATGTTTTTGTCTTATACCAAAGAAAAATTTAGCTCATGGCCCTCAAGCTGTTTCCAACCTTCAACTTAGTATCCCGCTTAGTCTTTTAGTGCTAGAACACATTTCCTACATCTTCTATTTAGCACAGAGATGTGAAAAACTTAGTGTTCACATCCCTATCATTAAGTCAGGTAACCCTTGATTTTAATCACCAAAATTTGTTTTCCAAATGGAGCAAGTTGTTAAATTCTCAAGTCAAGTCAGATTCGAGGTTTTGCAAAAAAGTACTTGTTTGGTATCGGGGTGAATTTTGAATTCCCAATAACCTAGCAAGAATTTTTCTTTATCTTATATAAATTTTGCCAAAAAGTAGGTAATCGAGGGAAGAAAACTATTATTCATGAAGTTCCAAGAGTGAGATATGATGTATGGGAATTGAGGGTGAGAGGTCCATATTGATTTGAGCCTAAACGACTTATTGCTAATTGGGCAACAATAAGTTACTCAAGCAAAAATGGTCAGAGTGAAAGTGGGGAAGATGCTTTATAGAAGACTCATGAAAAAACTCTAACCAAGCCGCATTGCTATTAATTCTATCAAGTCATTCAAGGTTTAGGTGTCCCTGGTGTCTAAGGTTCATCCAAGTGAACTTGCTCCCTCTAAACCCAAAGTCAATCATGCTATAATAGTAGACAGTGCAAAAATTTATCAGCCCTAATAGAAAACCTCAACCTCCAAACTTCTCATTTGACCTAGTAATTTCATTGAAGTCACCACCCAAAAGCCAAGTTCCATCAAATGAGTCTGCGATCCTTAAAAGGTTCTTAAAAAACAATCCTACTAATCGTACTATTGTGAGCATAAATTATCAAAAATAGCCATTTAGTTGTGAAAGGAATTACCTGTACCATGCAATGTATTTCTTGGTTGGTAAGAGAAATACTAGTGACATCAAGAATGTCATCATGCTAAAGAATTGTCATGCCCCTAGCTTGGCCCTCGGCTGGAACAACTGCAACATTCGACAAATTGAATTCATAAGTCATCAATTGACGCTTATCCTTATGGGTCTCTAAGAGGATGACTAAAGCAAGTTTGTAAGTATCCAGGATATACCTAAAATCTAGCCTAAACTCTTGGGACATAGATCCCCTACAGTTCCAAATAAAAAAATACACCAAGCGATGGAAACAATAGGGATCTTCTACATTGAACGTAAGCTCAGTGCCCCTGAGAGGGGGGCTCATTATCATGCATACTTCCCCATATTCGAGTTCAGAGTGAGCCTCATATGAATTGAGCATTTAAATACATTTTAAGGATAATTTACATTTATTTTTCTTGCATAATGCTCTTTGGGGAGGAATACTCTTACTTAGCCCAGAAAGGATAATGTCTTCACTTAAATGTTGCCAACTAGATCATCCAAGTCTATGTATTTAGGATTGTTAAATTCATTGACTGGCTACACAAAGGTCTAGATCACAATATGCACTGGTTCCTATGTTGGCTCCACTAAGGTCGTTGTCATATACCTCTATATCCATGGCACCACCTCCATCTCTAATGGAGATTGTGGATAGAAAGAAAGACCTGGCATCAATAGGTTATTTAGAATTAGGGGGTCACGTTGGGTAGGGATGCTTGAAATGGGTGTAGAAGTAGTTGAGGATTTTCAAACCAATGGTACTATCCTTACGCTTCCAAGCCTAGGGTCATCCCTCCCGTTATTATCTGAGCAAGATATCTCGGGTTCTAAATTCTTATAAAATTTTCTTCGCAGTTGATATCCGTGGTAAAGGTTAGGGCATTCCCCATTAGACTTAATTCCAACTAAGACATGGTAAAAGTAAGGGAATAGAGTTAATTAAAGAGTATACCGGGCATTGGTCAAAGTAGTTCAAGTTGCTTCCAAAATCACTGAGTCCACACAAGTTAAAGAGTAAAATGGAGGCTGAGGTTTTAGGTATAAGTTAACACCTAGGTAAAGGCAGTTCTGAGTCATGCAAATTATTACATTGGGTAGGAGGGTTAGGGGAATTTAAAGAAGATGGGGTGGGGGTGGGGGTGGGGGTGTTATAGCTATCCTGAAGAGAGTTTCCAGCAAGGGTAAAGTATCATATAGGGGGTAATGATTAGTAAGATCAACATGAGTATCAGTTGAAGGAGATGTTTTAGGTTTTGTAGTTTGCATGCCAGCTACATTGACAAAGGGAGGGATTTCAGGTCTCACATGCATAGAAAATTTTGGCGATTGCTTAGGCAAGGTTTCAGTGCCTAAATGGCTGAGAGGGGAATTTTAGGAGCAAATACCCCATGATTTAGATTAGCGGTAGACTCATTAATGGTTAAACTAGATAATTTCATTTGATTAAAGAATTTTAGCATGAAAAGTTCCAATTGGTCCTCAAGATAAAGGTTTCCAGGGTACTTACCAGAGAAGATTTGGTAAAAAAACACCCTAACAACTTAATTGAGAAAAGAGACATTATTTTCTTTTTGGATTAATTTCTTAGGGTTTGGGTAGAGAAAATAGAAAAGGTGTGGGACGTGAGTTAATTAGTACAATCCCTAAAGTTGTTGTCATCTCTTAAGTCTGTTTTACATACTTTTCACACCTCATTTTTCTTTAAAATAACTATATTATTTTTCTCTCTGCTCACTCTCACTCCAAAAACCATCATCATTCCTTCTTTCCCTTCCCCCAACCTACATTTTTTATTTCTATCTTCTCTAAAGCTCTAAGATCTTTCATCTTCTATTTTAAGTTAATTCTCTTCATCTCCCATGTAATTTGTGCTCCATATTGTTGGGGGTTTTGTGATTTTTTGAAGTTTTGATTTGTGGTGATTGAGTTTATTTTAAAGGGAAAAAAATTGAATTTTTTTAAAAACACGAGGATTGATTTTACTGAAAATCTTTGTTTTTAAATTGGTATTTGTTTGATTGTTGATGGATATTTGATGGATTATGATTTTCCTTGGATATTGCATGGTGAATTTTTTTTCTGAATTTCATCGGCTAATGTACCAAGAAATCTAAGTTTTCTTCAAATTCTTCTTCAATGTAATGGTGTTTTAGATGCATGTTCTTGTGGGAGGTGGTTTGATCATACATTTTTGTTGTTCTGTCAATAGATCGTTCGGTTGATCAGTTATTTATTTGACTTGAATGAAAAAATTTGAATCTTTTTGAAAATGGGGCTTGATTTTACTAAAAATATGTGTTTTTAAGTTGATATTTGTTTGATTGTTGATGAACATTTGATGGATTATGGTTGCCCTTAATGGTTGCATGGTGAATTCTTTTTTCGAATTTCATCGGTTAGTGTGCAAAAAATATGGTTTTTCTTTAAATTTTTCTTTAATGTAATGGTGTTTTAGATGTATGTTATTGGGGGTGATGGTTTTATCATACATTATTGTTTTTTGTTAATAGATCATTCGATTGATTAGTCATTTGTTTGATTTTTGGATTTGTTCTTCAATTATGCTTGACTGTAATGGTGTTTTTGATATGATTTTCTTCTTTTTCATTCCACATTCATCTGTTGGTGTTGTTGTCTCGTTAATAGACTATTAGGTCGATTAAGTATTGATTTTCCTATAATAGTTGAGAAATCTTATTTTTTGTACGTAGATCATAGAAAATGGCTAAAGGTAATAAACGTAAAGCTGTAGAAGTTGAAAGGTCTGAGAAAAGAAAAATATGGATAGTAGATAAGTCGGAGAATAGGAAATGTAGCAATGAAGTTGTTCAAGCTTCGGATGGAGATGAGTAGGAGGAAATGGGAATTGAGCATAGGATTATGAGAAAGCATTGATTTTGCCCAACTGTGCAACATTTATTCCGAACGAGAGGTACGACCTCGTCACAGTCATGGATGATATTGGATCATTTTCGGCTAAGATATCCATTAAGTTACACGACCCGACTTGAGGCCTTGTTATAATGGGCATCCCAAGTCCAATCAGGACAGGGGACCATCCCCAATATCCAACCCAACCATCCAAACTCATACCCTGAGTTAGATAAATTTTGAATGTATAACAAAATAGTGTGTAAGCATAACCTAAGACTCTGGGATAGGTCTATAACTATGAACAATCCAAATGAGTCCAATCATCCGAAACCCAACTAATAACCAAATCACTAAACAAAATCATAAGCCAACAACCAAAATAATAACAAATCTCCCATCCATAACGTAATATAAGAGGATGGAACAATCATAAATCCAATACGACATTCTCATCCCCAATACCAATGCCAATACCAAGGCTGACACCAATATCGATCCCGCTCATTCCAACCCAAAGTAGTCACATGAGCCTCTAACCAAAATAAAAGCAATATCCGATAGGGACATGCCCCCAACCATAGCCAAAACCAATATCCATAAAATAATCCAAGTATGTAAAGACATCCATGATATGAAATGGATACTTTCTGAATATGGAAGCTCACCACTTCAATCCAGTAGTTGATCCCGAATTCAATCAGTAAGCAAGAGGAGTAAAATGGACGATTCCTGCATTACATGGGGTTACAGTCGCCCAAAGATGGGTTAGCAGTTGAACGCTAGCATAAACTCAGGATAAGGATAAAGTAATGTCATCCAGTAAACCAAGTAATCCAACCATATGCATACAAACTATATATATATATATATATATATATATTACCATGCCGGAAAAGGGGAACCGGGTTTAGCATGTATTTAAAACAATTAACCTGTGTATGTGAAGCTTAACCATCCTAGAACCACCCACGGGCTATATGGGTCCAGTGTAACCCCCTGAATAGGCCCCGATGTATGTAGTCGCACAGACCAGAGATACCAAAAGATTAGGGGATTTCCAAGTACCCTTTGCTCTCCATACATATGTACAGTATACTTAAAGGATTCCCATGTACCTTATAATATCATGTATGGTTGCTATGACCAACCCTCATTTTGACAAATATGAGTTTCTAGTATCCATCTGTTGGACTCGCACCTTCACGGTTAGCTATCACACCCCACCATTATTTCCCAATTAAAACCACTACCATCCAACCAAACCATTATTCCATTATTATTAACCAAGGCTTTAAGTAGTGGTATCGTCATACCAACTATAGCTTGCAAGCAATGTGTTTAGCCAACCTTTTTATATAAAGAGATTCCCATGTACCCATAGATTATATTATCTAGTTAACTTAGGGGAATCCCGTGTACCCTACAAGTGTTCCATTATTAAGCTTGCTTGGGGGAATCCTATGTACCCCACAAGGATGTTTAATTAACACTCACCATGACCACCATACCTTATTATTTAACCATTTCAAATCATTTAAGCCATTTATGACATTTAGGGTTCCATTACAAAACCATACCATGCAATAGTTCCATTAAAAGTTCCATAATATGGTAAAAGCATTTTTAATGGCATTTTATCAAAAAAATTGGGGGCATAGTGTTTTCAAATCCAATTCTAATTACTAATTAACCATTCCCATGTAACAAATTGTCCAAACCACCATTAAAATAAGTAATTACATAATTAAACATGGAAAAATCATAACCAGGCATTTAATACCAAAACCCCAACATATATTTGAAAAATCCCAAAATCATACAATAATCATGCCATGAAAACATTGTATAAATCATGCCTTTAGTTGGAACTAATAATGAGGAAGGATTACATGCCTTAGATTATGAGGATGATGGAGAGAAATCACCCAAGCAAGTCCTAAATTGTTCCTCTAGATGAAACCCTAGCCTTCATTTACCCAAGAGCCTTAGAGAGAATTAGAGAGTGTTTCTAAGTGTTTAAAATTAGAATAGTGGGGTAAATACCCTCACAGGTATGTTTAAAGTCATGGAGCCTTAAGTGGCTAAGTAGGAAAATGTCCATATTACCCCCACTTAAACCGCACAAATTCCCCGTCATAGGGTACGACCACCCCATACTGGTCGTATCCACCAATATGAGTGGTATCCACCACTCATAACCTAGTATTACCCCTATTGTCCCAATATTGTCCAATATATGACTTACCTAAACCAAGTCGTACCCAACCCATATGATTAGTACCCCCAAACCGTATCCCTGACAGAATAGAACCAAAGAAAATTTGAACACAGTCTACCATACGAGTTAATGGTATGACTCATACCTTATCTTACAGCTCATGGTGACCCACTCATACTCAGATCTAAATTAAGTCACTAAGTCTGATATTAGGTGAAGGAAAAACCCAAACCATATGACCTATATCTGATCATACAACTCGTACCCTCCAAGTCGTACCCATTTCAGAACCTAGTCCAACCCACCAACAAATACTGGTTAGTGTACGACCAATCCTTACCAACCGTACCTTATCATAAAACCTGTAGCCCCTAGTTATATCTTGACTAGAAACCAGAAATCCAAGAAAGTTTCTAACAGTCCAAAACCCAGGGTGTTTCATTAGGTCTTATTTGAAAATATTTTATGAATTCAAACAAGTCATGGTTGACCAACATCTCAAGTCGAGGTTTAAAAATTTCTATTTTGATTGTTTATGGGACTTTCCAAAATATTTGAAGTTCAATGGACATCTTGTCCAGTATGCACTTCTTCATCGAGTTCAACAGGATAACATACTGTATCAAAACTGGTTCTGCATCAATGATAGGCTGGCATGGTTTGGACTAAAGGAGTTTGCGCTAATCACAAGGTTAAATTGTGGGTGTTATTCTCGTGATCCAAAATATCTCAAAATAATGAAGGAGGGTGATGCTTTTTTCAAAAGAATTGCGAGAAAGATGAGTAAAATACTAAGATATAGTTGAAGCTTATTAATGGTAGGAGGCTGGACAAGGAGGACAAGTTCAAATGCTGCTTGGTTTGGTTCGTGCACTGCATATTGCTTGCACACGATTTGTTAAAAATTGTGGACATAGACACCATCAAGATGGTGGATAACTTAAGCTTCATTGAGAGATACCCTTGAGGTAAGGAGCCATTCATATCGACTCTAGACTATCTAAAGAAGCGGATAGACTTCACCAAGTAGAAAAATACATATGTGATAAAGAAAGTTTCATCGTACGCGCTCTATAAATTCCCCTGGACATTTTTGGTATTGATTATAAACCATTAAAGTAGTTTATTTTATACTGTAATATATTTACGGTATCTATAGTACACTAAGTGATTATATATTTGTTTTTTCTTTTGATCATAGATTTGAATATACCAACCCTTTTCTGAAATCAGCAGGAAAAATGATAAATCAATGAAAGACCCGCTTCCCATTCCCCGATTACTCAGATGGCACACCTCAAAAGCCAATAAACTGATCGAAAGAGATCCATATTTAAACAGATGAAGAATAAAGGTATGAAATTATTTTTCTAGAGAATATTCTTAACAATACTATGTTTCTTAATAATCATATTTGGCTATTTATTTGTAGAGAGTGCACTCATACCTTATCCCCATGGTCCGTGAAACGAAGGAACAATATATGAAAAAGTTTAAAGCATTCATGGACGAAAAAAATAACCCATTCATCGATGGTTTGAAGATCCATATAGATGGTGTAATTGTTATCACCTTATCAGAGGATGGTGAGGATGGGTACAATGATCGAGATTAGGGTGGAAATCCTGTTTCAAGACATGTCACTTACGGTGTGGGAACAAGAAAATTGAGAGTAATGAAAAAGAGATTGATGATTACAAAAATGAAAGAGCACGTGTTTAGGTTGGAGGAGGCGATGAATGATATTGTTGATTTTGTGAAACAAGAGAGGCTAAGGAGAGCAGAAGAAGAAGATGAAGGTAATATCTCTTCTGTTTATTATAGAAGTTGCATATTTTATATAATTTATTTTAGTTATAATAGAATCTATGCCATTCTTTATTAAATAATAACATAGTTCATTATAAACTCTAAATACTTTAAAATACAGGTGTGCAGGTCTAAAGTCAGCATTCATCAGCAAGGGCTATCCGCAATTATTGCGGCATTAAAGAAGTACTCCTTGAGGTAGCAGCTTTGGAATAGTCCTCGATTAATGTTGATGAGGTGATGATCCCTGATGAACTAGCTATTGTAGAGAAGAAAAATTCGAATGAATTTAATTCAGAAAAAGACAAAAAAAATAAAGAAGTTGTTTGTGAAGAAGAAAACAAAGCTGATGAATAGGCTATTGTAGAGAAGGAAATAAGGATGAAGGCAAGCAAAAAGAAGAAGAAAAAAAAATAAAAAAAAAAACTATTTGTGAAGAAAAATAATGAAGAAGATGGAGAGAAAGTAGGAGAGGAAGAAGACGAGGGAAAGAAAGCATCAGGAGAAAAAGTAGAGAAAGAAAAAGAAGATGGAGGAAAGAATACAAAAACAGTAGAAGAAGAGAGAAAATAAGAAGAAGTGGAAGAAACCAAGGAAGAAACAAAATGAGAAGAAGATAAAGAAAAACAAGATGAAAAAATAATGCACCAAAAAAAAAAAAATTGCGGTGGACAAAAAAGAAAATGCATAAATGAATTATGATGATTTTCTTAAGGAAGTTTTTGATGAAATCAACAACATGTTTGTGAAAGACAAGATGATTGAGAATAAATGATTTTTATTTGGATGATGTTTATTTGTGGAAGACAAGTCAATCTAAGTTTGTTTCAGCTCTAGATGTATAGAGCTGAACAATTTTATTTTCAAAACTGCTTACAATTTTATTTTCGAAACTGCTTTTATAGTTTATGATAAATATTTTACAATTTATATAATCAATGTTTACTTTTACATGAATGTCATCGTTGATTATAGACTTTGTCTAAAAAGTAAAGCATATATATAATAAAGTGTTGTATAGTCGATGAATGAAAAAGGTAAAGCATATATAATATAAGTCAAAAGTAGTCGATTAATAAATGAAACACATAATACATTCAATCCTACTACACCCCCTATTACACCTTTTCAAAAATCCAAAACTAATAGTAAACCATACACCATAATTTTTAGGCCCTTCTTTTTTTTTTCAATCACAACCAGCCTATGCTAAAATTGATCCCTCTCAATTTCGACGTCTTTTAACAATCCTTTTAAGTGATCAATATTGTGTTTCGATTCTATATTTAATGTCATAAGAATATTCTTATTTTCTTCAAATTCTCTAAGCCTTTCCACCATTTCAAACTTTGTAACGCCTTGAAATTTTGATTCCTCAGAATCAGAAGGAATCCACTTGAAATAAGAGCATCCGCCATTATTCTAAAATAATGATGATAAATTAAAAAATTTTATTATGTGATGAACATAAATAATTTTTTATTTTAAAAAATACACCTTTCAAACCCACAGTTGTAGAATTTTTTACCTAAATTCTTGTTAGTTCGTGATGTCTTCAAAATAGCGGGGTTACCGCAATGACAAATAAGTACTTTTGGACGTTGGAGATGAATGAGACATTGTTATTGTTGAATCAAAATGAAAAAAGGGATGAATAAATGAACATTCAGGAGTTCAAAAAATGTCCTTTTCATTTATATAGTAGGGCTACCAAAAAAGTGACCGTTGAAAAATTATACCTTGTTACCATTGGTAAATGATCAGACCGTTAGGGAATATCCAAATGGTTTATCATTTACTTCAAAGGGGGTTTAAAGAATGTTTATGTCTTCTATAATCAATTATTAAGGTTTACTATTGACCCTATTATTGTATATCCCGAAAGGGTTGTAATTTTAACAACGTGCAGTTAAAGCTTCTAAAAATTGATGAAGTAAGGAAATATTGAAGAAATACTAGACTATGCAAATTCCTTATTATACATTGATGCCATTGTTGATTTCTTCAAAGAATAGATAAATTATCAATTCTTGAAGAAGTCAATTATTCACCAACTCATAGGTCTATGATCAACTAACTGAATATATGGACAAGTTAAAATAATGAAAAAAAAAATTAAATTAAATAAAATTAAAATATGTTAATTAACACCATTCAAACATTGCAAAGGAATTTAGATACATCAATTGTGATACCAAATCACTTTTGAACATAATCAAGTGTTATCTAAGGAATGATATAGTCGTAAATTACTAAGATGGGACTAAAAAGGAGAGAAATAAAATAAATTAAATATAAAATAAATATGAATCATCCAAGCAATGTAAAACAACTAGATAGCATCGCATAAAATTAGACATGTCTAATGAGTATAAGAAAGAGTGGTGGTTGTGACTTATGGGTGCTCATGGGACAACTAATGTTTGAGAACAAGTAGTTTTTCTCAATGTAGACGTTTGTTCTGGGTAATTGGTTGTTACTACCATTGCTCTTTCTTATACTCATTTGATCAAGTGTCCAATTATTTTGAACTCTCATATGATGATATTTATTCATTTTTTATTGTTTGGATAATTTTTATTTATTTTATTTCTTCCCTTTTAGTCCCATCTTACTTCCCACTAGACTCAATTAGTCGATACATGACTATTAATTTAGTTTGATATAAATGTATACATTTATCTATAATATATGCACAATATCTCCATAGGTCTATTGACAAGTAAGATGGGACTGAAAGGGGAGAAATAAAATAAAATAAATAAACATTATTCATACAATGAAAAGTGACTAAATATCATCATATAAGAGTACAAAACAGTTTGACACTCAATCGAAAGAATATAAAGGAGAGCAATTGTAGTAACAACCAATTACTCAGAACAAACGTCAACATTGAGAAAGACTACTTGTTCTCAAACATTACTTGTCCCATGAACACCCACAAGTCACAACCATCACTCTTCCTTATTCTTATTAGACATATCTAATCTCATGATGGTATATAGTTATTTTGCATTACTTGAATGATTCATATTTATTTTATTTTATTTTCATTTATTTTATTTATCCCCTTTTTAGTCTCATCTTAGTGATTTACGACTATAGCAAGCCTTAGATAATACTTAATCATATTAAAAAGTGATTTGGTGCCACAATTGATGCATCTAAATTTTTTTATAATGTTTGAAAATGATATTAATTGACATACTTTAATTTTATTTTATTTAATTTTTCTTTTTTTTCATTATTTTAACTTATCCATATATTCAGTTAGTTGATCATTGACCTATAAGTTGGTGAATAATCGACTTCTTGAAGAATTGATAATCTATCTATCCTTCGAAGAAATCAACAACGACATCAGTATATAATAAAGAATTTGCATAGTCTAGTATTTCTTCAATATTTTCTTACTTAAAATTAAATAAACATTCTTTAGTCCTTGTTAAATATTACATGCCTTTTAGGTCATACAATGAAAGGGTTTATAGTAAACTTTACTGATCAATTATAGAAGACATAAATATTAACGTACTGATCGATTATAGAAGACATAAACATTTATTATCAGAAATTGCTATTACTAGAATATGGGGACACAAAACCAGAAATTTAAGACAATGGTGAAGATGAATTAAACACAATGTTGTAAAGAAATGGAAGATTTTTCATTATACATTCCATTACACTTATATATTAATATTGGGATAAAACTCCAGAAAAAAAAGACAAAAGGAAAGCTTTCATTTACAAAATAGAGCCACCATGAAAGATCCCGCAATGAACTTTAACCAATAACAACAAAAAACACTACACTACACTAAACTATACTAAACTACACTACACTAGAGAGAAGTTGAGGGTTGATGAAGTTGTTGGGGTTCAAATGGAGCCTCTCTGCTATGGCCCGAAGGAAACGGACCATCCGGCGGAGCTCCATGTCAAGACGTCAGCGGCAAGACCCTAAAATAAGATGTCCAAATAACTCCTTAGTAAAAGTAAATCCTGATTTTAAGTGGTTGTCATTTTTCTCAGGAGACAGAGATTATACCTTCTTTTTGCCATTTCTATATTAGTTTTTTGCTCAGTGATGAAGATGTAGGGGGTTTACAATAGACCAGAAGCTTCTTTAAATAGATCAGAGAAGAAATAAATGGACCAATAGAAGCTAGTCACGTGTTGAAGGAAAGGGGAGAGGGAAGTGATAATGGGTGATGAAAAGTTACGGCAGTCGAGTCTTTTCAAAATGACTCATTTTCCCAAGCGTCATTATTACTTTAAATTATTTAGTGTATGAAGAAAAGAATTTTGTTAATAAACAACTTAAAAGGTTTATTATGTACTATGTATTTAATATTTATTTTGTAGACCACATATAGATTTATTATATATTATGAGGCTAGTCGATGACTAAAGTGTATAATCAATTTAGTACATAATACATAATAATTACATTGGGATCAATAATATACAACAAGAAAATTCAATTTTGACTGCATTTCATTAACTTTGAAAACAGAATACTAACAGTGACATTACAACTTGCTTAGTGCCTTTGACAAAATAAAAAGAAGATACAATGTCAATTCTATCTTCCTACATTAAGGTTACATGTTGTTCTCTTATGACCCGGTCTTTTGCACATGGAGCACTTATTCCTTTTCTTGGACCTGGAATCCTCCAACACTCTCTTAACGTATTTCACCCTCCCCTTCCCTAGATTGAGATCGAAATCTGATGGAAGAACTTGCATTGCTAAATACTCTCGTGCCACTTCTATTCCGACTCTAAAGGTACTGCAAAAATAGACTTCAAGTATGCAAGGAGGTATGATTCTTTCAAATATATGGGTGAAGAGTAATCGTAAACGCTACTACCATAATTGTCCTATGCTTCAATCGGACGGCCGCCATTGCATGAGCGTATGACAATTTCACCAAGTCGTACTATGACAATTTCACCAAGTCGTACTTCCTGCAATAACATGACTTTTTTAATAGATTAACATTGGCGAAAGGATCACAACCAATCACAGTAAATTCAATGGTGCTTCCATTTATGTTGTTCATATACAATGTATCGCTCTCGGTCATGTTTTTCCTCAAGATTTTCTCAACTTCGAGAATAAATGTATTGGTTGAATTGCTCACCTCTGCATACCTTTTCCTGAATATTTCATCAAAACTATGAGCAATTGAATTGATGATGGCGGCCACTAGATACTCTCTTTTGTTAAGCAATATTGCATTGAGCGAGTAGGCGGTGTTTGTGGTCATGACATTGAATCTATTTCCTAGAAAGTGAGCCTTACTCCACTTTTCAAATCCAATTTCATGATCGAGGCAAGCTATTGCATCGATGCATTTCTCTTTAAGCAAGTTGAACTGGTCGTTAAACTTATTCAACATGTACGCCTTAGCCGCATGGTAGTACACATGGAGATAATATCCATACTGGTGATTCTTTCAAATATATTCACCGAGATGCCTCATACAAACTCCATGATGTGCAAGCGGATAATGCTTTATCGTGTCTGTTAGAGATGACGAAAATTTTGGTTCATCGATGACAACCGACTTAAGCTTCTCAAAGAAGAAACCCCATGACGTATCATTCTTCTCGTCCACCACACAATACACTAAGAGATAGATATGCTTCTACACATCTAGAGTGACAGCGAACAACAACATACCCTCATATTTTCCAAACAAATGCGTGTCATCAATAGCAATAACCTTTCTCATGTGTGCATATCTACGGATAGAAGACCCAAATGCCATAAAGTGATACATAAACTTTCTCGGCTCCTCCTCGACCATGAGGAAATTTATAGACCCGGGATTAAGGCCATTAAGAGCATATAAAAAAGCAGGCAGCACACTATATATGTGCTCGAGTGTTTTTGAACTATGTTCTTCGCAATGGCTCCTTTCATCTAGCGGTTCCAATAGCTTGACCTATAATGTAGCTCCTTAAAGACGATCCTCTCAATATCTCTCGGGCTTGAACCTTTGTTGTCAATGAAAAAGTTTAAACAAAGTGATTCAATGATATCCACGGTGATATTCTTGTGATTACCCGTGACAAATTTAATACCACAACTATGCTCACCGACGTACTTGTAGATTTGAAACCTACCCGACGTTTCATTCGCACCTAAGCGCACTATCCACCAACAGCTAGGATTTACACACCTCACCTTATAATATTTCTTACAAGTCTTATTCGTAGTGTAATTGAAAGACTTTTTCATCAACGCCTTATTCAAGAAAAGCTTCAACATTTTCTTGTCCTACACAAAGAACGGTGCCATCTAAGAAAGAGTGGTTTGCTTGTGGTTCAGATTGCCCCTCGACACCTCTTTTACACTCTTTTTCTTTAAATTCTTCAGAATTATCCCAATGATAATATTTAAATTCATCAGAATGTCTCTTTTTCTATTTTTTAAGACTAGTGTCACTTTATCAAAATAAGTTTGACAAAGTATTTATTTTCTCCCTCTCCCTACTTACCTGCAACGGCTTGACTGGCGGTGTTAAAGCCCTTTTTGGCTGAAATATTTTGTGTCGAATGAATTGCCTTACCTTTGCTTTGTACATGAACCTCACCTACCATCGGAATCATCACTGTTTTCCCCAGTGACCTTTGATTTTGTTTTCTATGGAATTTAATCAAGTTTCATCCTTCATCTTCTAAAAGTGTGAACATCCGCATCCAGTGAGGCATTACTATAAGGGGTCTACGAATTTGGTGGAGTGTAAGCACAGTGACCTGAGGTGTGTCCCAGCCATCCGCATTTAGTGCAGAAAAAATTTCTACCCTCATAGTTGATATAATGCTTGTGGGTACCAATGTTAACATGGTGAAGGAAAGGTCGTTCCAGTGGAACTTGTACACACAATCTAGCATACCTGCCTCGAGTGGTCGATGAAGTACATGCATCCACTTTAAGAAGAGTCCCAATCTTACTTCCTACCTTATACATGATCTCCAAGTCATAAAATTTAGTTGGAAGGTCAGGTAGGCGAACCAAAATGGCTGAGTGCGCTATTTGAGCCTGTGAGGCGACAAATTTTGATTCCTATTTTTGGATGGAGAGCCAGAGATTTAAGATAAACCAAAGGCCATCATGGCTTACATGATTCATATTTCGTTCCTTGGTAAATTTAATGAGAAAGAAGTCGGCCCCAAGATCCATCAAAGATATATTTTCTATGGGTTTTCATAAAGATGTCAATTTGTTTTTCAAGAGTTGGTGGCCTATTTTTTGTCCTATCATCTTTACAATTACAGCATATTTTCAAGGCAAATAGAGACTATTTTTGTCCGCTGCAGCAATGATGGGGATGAAGTTTTCAGGAGTCCGGAACCAAAATATGTCATGAAACAAAAAAAGTACCAAAATATGTCATGTATATAAAAGTGATAGAAATATCCTTAACTCACTTAAGAAGTGAGTTATATCAATTCTCTTTAACGGCAGCTGCCAAACGACGTTATAAATCTGGCACTTTTTAGAGGGACTTATACTCCCTCCGTTTTGTATTATTAGTATTATATAAGTTTCATTGTATAACTCACTTTTTAAGTGAGTTATGTAGAAATAAAATGCATAACTCACTTATGTATTTTTCCAGATTTATAATGCCGTTTGGCACCTGCCATTAAACAAAATTGATATAACTCACTTTTTAAGTGAGCTAAGCATATTTCTGTCACTTTTTATATAAATGACATATTTTGATACTTTTTTTAGTTTCATGACATATTTTGATTTCGGACTCAGTTTTCAACAGCCTTGATGGGAGTAACTTCGTTCAAGTCAACGTTCCATATTGGCGAGTCGGCAGCATGTTGCAGGGTAGGGAAGTAGGAGTTTGTAACAAGCTTGTCCAAAAAACTATTCCCTCCTTTTCTATTTAGTTGTTCCTCTTTCTAAAAATATTTATTTTAATTTAGTTGTTCCTTTGATGAAATCAACGGGATTTTATTATGTTCTTTTAATACTACTCTTAACATTAAATGACTAAACAAAGTATATTTACTTAAATGTATTATTGTAAAGTATAATTAATAAGGCTAATTTAATAAAATAAATTTCTAATTAATATTTTCTTAATGGTTGTAGCAAATCAATAAGGCCAACTAATATATGAAACGGAGGGAGTAGATGTACAGTTTTTTCATGATTTGAGTCTATCTGCATAGGGTTAGTGGGGCCTGTAGGTGACTGACTTGCCATATTCTGAGGATTTGATGGGGATTCTGGAACTGGGTTGCTTACATCTTTTCTAGTATTTCTCTCGTTTTAAAATTACTGTCTTTATTTCATACTATATTTTTTAGTTAAATACAAAACTGAGTTACAAAAGCTTATGCCTGAATTGTTGGTGAGACTCAAACAAGCAAACTCCTCGAAAAACAGGCATCAGTATTCTTAAGTAAAAGGAGAAAGAGAAGTTGGCCCTGTGCTTAATTACTACGAGGGAGATTTGGTATATTGGCTGTAGGCTTTGCACTGAAGTAAGCAACTGGCAGTTGTCGTCTCTTCGATGTGGAAACTGTAGAATGTTGTATGATATGGTATATGACCCAGAACTTCTTATTTTCCTTCGCTGTAAACCTATTGTTAGTTTATTGCAAACTTGTAATGCTTTTCATACAGCATTAACATGTAGTTTGTCTTTTACCAAAAAGGAAAAAAAACATGTAGTTTGTCTTTTACCAAAAAGGAAAAAAAAACATGTAGTTTGTCATCAACGCCCTTTGCTTCTTACAAAAAAATAAAAAGAAATCAATTCCTTGCTTTCCTGTCTTTCACTCAAATTTGCATGAAACAGAACATGTTACTAGGTAATAAGAAAAGGGCATCATGAAACTGGAGAAGTTGTTTAACTGGAAAAAGAATACCTTTGACATTGTCATTACAACAAATATTAGCATATGAAAGGCTAGAAGATTGTTGCTTCTCTTGATAAATTTGAAAGTTCTGCCTTTACCTCTTTTCATTTCTAATTAGACTTGGCATTTCCTGTAAAATGTTATCATATATACTCTTAACCAGGGCAAAAGGAAAAAAAAATCTAATCTCAAATGAATCAATCTCGGATTATAGGTTGTGGTGTCCATTTAAGATGAATGGTTAATCTCCCAGACTTGGCACCATCTAAGGTAAAGGTGTCTTTAAATTCTTCTTCTAGTATAACTCTTGTGAGGGTCATGATGCATCTACCAATTTTGTCCTGAAATTTACAAAAATTGAAAAAGATAAAGCAACCTCATAAAGTCCAAACGCAGTACAGCAAAAGTTTAGCACCCAAATGGAAACAAGATGGTCCAAAAGAATTTACCTTCCCAAAGGTGTCATGGTCCCAAACTTCCAATATGAGTAAATCATGTAATCCATCTTCCACTACAAAGTCAAATGTCTGGTTCCACACTGGATTAAGGGTGTTGTTTAGAACCTGAGATTCACAAGAACAATGAGTACCCAAAAGTTGCTGAACTTCAAAATCTTGAAACAAAGTCACTCAATGAAATATCAGACAAGTTGGGGGAAGATAATGTGGGATCCTGCATGGTACACACAAACTTACTCGGGTTTTATTTTTTTGTTCAGATTTCTTCATAATTAGTACAACAAAAGGATCAGATTTTCCCATCAGATCAGTAACAGGTACGTCTTCTGCTGATATTACTGTCACGGAAAGAACTCCTCTAAAGAGGATGTCCCCTTTCTTCTCAGAGTTTGCTTGTGAAAAATTAGCTGCCTCTGGTCTAAGGGCCTTTTCCAAGGTAGTTAGTGCATAGTCGGGTTTAAATCCCTTCATAAACACACTATCCATGCCAAAAGGACAAAAGAGAAGCTCCAAGTGTACCTGTGTTAGTTGACCATAGAAGAGCTTTAGTCAAGACTCCAGGGTGCACCAATGACAAAAAAGAATCCTCTTATGGAGAGACCACGTATCATGGACTGATGGACAGGTATCATACGTGGACAAGAACATGCAACACGGTCTATGACAAAAATGGAAAAACAAAGAAGAAGAAAACTTCTGTTTAATACATACAGGTTGACTCCAATAAAGAAAACACATATTTGTCTGTTGGACTTCATTACATTTTATGGCTGATCAACCATCACACACATAGAATGCTCTTCAGCTGGAAACGTACACCGACTCTGTTTTCTTATGCCCCATTCTTTTTTTATAATGTCAGTTTCTACCTCAACAAGAAGCCTTCTGTTCCGGTGACACTGAGAATTTTTTTAGAAGAAGATTCTTCTTAGGGAGGCCTGCCCTGATCAAACAACTACAACAACTACTATGCTCAATCTCAAGCAAGTTGGGGTTGGCTATATAAATCCTCCTTGACCATGCCGCTCCATTTATGCTCATTTTATACCCATATTATATGCTCCCTCTGTTTCAATTTGTTTGTCTTACTATCAGAGAAGTTATAGATGAAAGAGTAATTACCCTTCCACATGTATCCGTCGATCTTCAAATAGCAAATGTGTTTGCAAAATCAATGGCACGACGTCATTGGTTTCTAGTAGACAAATTGATGCTTTTTGAGCCACCGTCATTAGTTTGAGGGGTGATGTTATAGACATACATTCCAAACATGGAAAACTGTAAATAGAGATTTTCTAGATATATGTAGATATAATTAGAGATATTTTATATTTATTGTAGAATATTGTGAAGTCAGGGACGTCCCACAAGTAAAAAATGGGTGCTCAAGCACCCATTGACTTTGGCTCGGAATAGGTATAATTATATAAAAAATTGCAGAAAAAGGATATAATAAACCAAAAAGCACCCACAAACATTAAATCTGGTTGGGTGCTTTGGTTTAAGAGTGGTTTGGAAACTTTCACGTGAGAGTGTGTGACTCCTTTTTAGGCCATATTTTTAGTTCTTTTGCAGCCACTATTTGACCCAAATTCCAATGCTACTTTTGTTTTATCTTCTTCTCTTTTTTTTTTCTCTTTTTCTTTTGTACTTATACATAATTCACTATAGCATAAAAAAAAAGTAATTCGGCATAATAAATAAAGAATTAAAGACTCCAAACTTTGACCCCTCAATATTTTTTATTTTATTTTACCCTTGAATATGAACTTAACCAATCATTTTTTTTTCTTCATCTGTTGCATTTTCCGTCAAAGATTCATGATGTTCATAATACAAATATGAATAATTTTAATAAGAGTTTTTCATTGCCATCTTCAAATAATTATGCACTTATACTATATGCTTATTAATAATAACTATACGTTCAAAAAGGTTGAGCACCCACAAATCCAGGGGCAGATCTATTAAGGTCCGTAAGGGTGCCACTATCTCTCTATACAAGTATATATATATATTGATATACTCAAATATTAAACATGTCACCCACAAGACCAAATTACCATCCGGTGCAAGTGGTAAAGCGCCACTTTTGTGGCCCAAAGGTCGCGAGTTCGACTTGAGCTTGCAACTTATTTTTTATGTAATATGTTGACAGTTGACTTCATACATATAATTAATTATTATTTTTGACATTCTTTTATTTTTCAAGTTGTTAAAAATGTATAATTTATTCTCTCTCATCAAAATTAAAAAAAAAAAACCCATATCACTCCCAATTCTCAAATCATCGGCCTATGCAGCTCTGCTTTCTAGTTCTTTGCCACTGCTGTCAGCCTGACACCGCCTGACGGATTCTTTGTCGTCTCCGATAAAGGCTCACGTCCTCGGTCTCACTGCTCTCCGCATCCAATGCTAACTACTTTGCTATCTCAACACCCACAGGCCTACCATTGTATTGTTGTTCTTTCGTTGTTAATTAATTTGCCAATAGTTTCATAGACCGAAAAAACGAATAATCTGATTGATTTAATCGATAAGTTTATTTGGTACCTGGAGAGCTGGATCCAGGATCTGGCTCTGCACAAACCCAAAATCATGGGTCCGCCACTTTGTAAAGTATTATGGTAGGATTTACATTAAGTGGAGAATAATTTGCTTCCTTTTATCTCTTATTTCCTTTGTGTATAAATACCAATGTAATCTGATGTATTGAACAAATTGAGATAATTATTCTTCAGTTTATCTGGTGTTTTCTCTGTTATTGGAAAAAACATTCAGAAAGAATCAAAGATTGCTGGTCATCTTTAGATACAAGTGGAAGGCTGTGTTAGCTACTTGATTAATTTGTATCAAGATACAGAATACAGAAATAACAATTGATTGGTCAGCAGAAGGACTCAAACACCTCTCAAGTTCAGAAATCAAATTTCACACATTCCTTTTGATTACAATTATTGAAGACTATATATCTACTAAGTGATTGGTGTATTTATTTTTCTACGGAGTAAAGATGATAGTAGGAGACCGTAGATCAAAGGCTTCAAGACACTACGGGGTCGTTTGGTAAGGTGTATAAGAATAGTGCAAAATCTGATGTATTAGTAATATTTACATTAACAATGCTTGCATTCCAGTAATATAATGGAAATGATGTGGAAAATGTTTTGAGGGGCTATTGTTTCTTTACCCATGCTAATGCATGCGCATTAAAGTCTCTTGCATTACTAATACCATGGTTTCCCATGTATTACTTATATATAGCATAATACCAAGTAGAGTGTATAACTAATGCTTGCATTAGATATATATATAGGTTGAAAAGTGTAATACATTGAGCTAATGCACGCATTATTTTTTCTAATGCATCCTACCAAATGACACCTAAGAAATTTGGCTAGGAAGGTAAGCAAGCTATTCTCCTTTTAAGTTCATGATATTCTATTCGGAAAAGGATCAAAAATACTCCTGAACTATTTGAAATGGATAAAAAATACTTTGTTTGTTTTTTGGCTCAAAAATACCACTCTGTTTGTTTTTTGGGTTCAAAAATACCCTTTCGCTAATTTTTTGGCTAAAAAATACCCTTCTCTCTAACGAAATGCTACCAAGCACGTCACGTGGATAAAAAAGGCCACTTGACCAGTACATGTCAGCATGCACGTGGAAAATCACTCCATATAATCCATTCAATCATCATTCCATTTTTGTCTATTTAAAAGATCCAACCCCACCCATATTAAGAAAAATCGACCCAAGAAGAAAAAAATTAAAGAATTTGATTGCTTATTTTCCATGTGATGGGTTCAGATATTCCGAATCGGTCAAGACCAAAGATGAGAAAACAATCAAGTCCTCAAATTGTTGATCCGAAAGAATCGGGTTTTAATCGGGTTGGCCCTAAATAATTGAATCCTCAAATAGTCGATCCGATTTTCAAGAGCTCAGATTGCTACTGGGTGTCCTATCTGAATTTGTCTAATGAGGAATCTAATTGTAGTGAGAGGAATTGTAACTTGGAGATGAAATTGAAATTTAGAGAGAGGAAGTTTAGTGGCAATGTAGGACAACCACAAGTTGATGAGGTCAAGAATTGCTCGAGTGAGTTTCATAATGGAATTGAAGGCGGTGAAAGGAATGATTTGAGGAAAAAAATGAAGAATTAAATTTTGCCTCTTGGTTTGGATTTTTTGAATATGGGTCGAGTTGGATTTTTAAATAGAATAAAATAGATTAATGGTTAAATGGATTAAATGGAGTGATTTCTTACGTGTATGCTGACGTGAATTGGTTAAGTAGTCTTTTTTATCCACATGACGTGCATGGTGTCATTCCGTTAGAGAGGTGTTTTTGCGCCAAAAAATTAACAGAGGGGTATTTTTGAGTCCAAAAAACAAAGGAGTATTTTTTAGCCAAAAAACAAACGAAGGATATTTTTGATCAATTTCAAATAGTTTAGGGGTATTTTTGACCCTTTTCCGTATTCTATTTAAAAAAGAAAGAGCAAAAAATTCAATTATGGATGATGTTATTCTCAAGTTCAGTTTTGGTTGAATCCCATTAGTTCATCCTAATAATATTGGCAGGGAGCTCTCCAAGCTAATTGATGAATATAATGAGGCAGACAGCTGCTTTTTCACAATGAAGCTCGGTCCCAAATGAGTGTCAACTATGATTTGATGCATTCTAATCCCACAAGAAGACAAATATAAAGATATTCTTACCTGTCCTCTATTTTTGGTGTCCCTCTGGATCTCCAAATCCTTCACTAGTTTCAACCACACATCCTTCACTTTACCAGGCTCAAGGTCTTTCAAATCTATTCGAGCGCAACCAATGAATTCAGCAGCCTGAATCCCTTCGTCATCATAAACTCTAATTGTTAAATGTTGAGTGGATATGTCTTCAACTATGAACTCAAAGTGCTCATTCCAGATAGGATTTAAGCAGTTATCCTTAACAAAGCAAACAAAATCTGGAGTTAAACATTTCTCATTAGTAGATAAATAAATTAAGAAGGACAACAAGACTATAAGAGACCGAAGTTCTCTTACAATAACTTTGCTGGTCTTTGTCCTGTCACGTAGTGGACGTATAAACAATTCAACAAAAGGATCCGACTTCCCAATGAGGTCTTTATTAGTCAACTCTTTGGCTTCGATGAGCTTGACTTGTAATATACCAACCGGCTTTAGCTCCAGGTCACTACAAAAATACAAGATTAATTTAGGTTGAAAACGATGTCCTCCTTTCCCTTAGTACTTCAGGTAGAGAAGATTGGACTTATTCCAGAAATACCATTTCATTAGAAAATAGTACTTGTACTGCAGTTTTATTCGATAACTAGAGTCTAGATTCCAAGAAAAATGTGCAGAAATAAGTTTATAGTAGTTTGTAATGATATTGAAATTTTCTCCTCCTTCATCTCGACTTATTCCCTTGCGGACTTGATTCTTCATTTCGTCTGGATTTTTTCTACTTTTAACAAAAGTCACCAATATAGATGGATAAAAATGATTTGAAGAAACATTCGGCAGTGATGAGGCCAGAGGTCGCAAAAGTTATATCTACTTTAAGGGAGGAAAGTTTATATCATTCAGCATAGGATATACCTTATAGTGGGATTAGCGATATTAATTTATAGCGTAAAACTATTTCACCATTCTTTCTAAATAGATAATCTAGAACATAGTATCTCTTTTGTTACAGGTTGTTATTCCAGATTTAAAAATTAAGCTCCCTTGTTCAATCGATAAAGAACCTTTACTTTCAAGTGGTAAAAAAAATATCAAGCAACGAGTATAGTATTGTTTAGGAAATGAGCACACCTGTAATCTCCTGGTAATATGGGAACAATTTTGCGGACAGGCCAGGTGATAGAATCTTCAATTGCATCCCGTATTGTACCCTGTGCATACAGATTGAATGCCATCAAGGAGTTGCAATTAATTAAGAGTTTTCTGTACCACCGAAACACTCTTTTCTCAATTAGAATTCAGGAATGTTAACTGTAAATACATATTACAATAAATACTAATCGTGAATCAACTAACTAATTACAAAATAATAAGATAGATAGACCAATGATGAAGAACAAGAGACCCCATCCAAGTTTTTAGCTCTTCTCAATTTATGAAAATCACATGCAAATAAAGCTTTAAAATCAAAATCAAACGAGAGAAGACTTGAAATGCTACTTAACTGAAAGTAAGGGTCATGCAAAATGCAGTTGTGTGAGAAAGATGAACTAATTTATGAAAAGAACAATAACTCTATAGTTTTCATTTATTTGCACCTAAACAAGAAAGAAATAAAACTGTAAAAGACATGTAACTTGCATGTATAATGCGCGATAACTACGGAAATGTATAATGTGTGCTAACTAGGGAAAGAAATAAAATAAGATTCTACACATCAGCAATTTATATGTGGGAAACAACAGAGAAAGAGGTCTATATTCACTCAATCACAAAAACAAAAGACATTTCAAACCTCAATGGCATCAGATACTCCAGGAATAGCTGAGATATCACCACCGACAACTTTGAGAGTGAAATCCAAATTTTTCTACAGGCATAAACAATGCAGGACAAATATAATATTAATACTAGGATTAGAAAAAATTCTTTTTTGTAAACAAGAATGATGACGGAACCGAACACAAATCTGAAGATGCAGGTCAAACATTTAGTCCGTCCTTACATTAAGTCTGTGAGCCTTAAATAATACATAAAAGCAGAAGTAAGAACCATGCCATTCGATATCCATGAAACTTATTTATTGAAAACTTCATAAACAAAATCATAGAAGGAATAGTTTGCACTCACTTTGTGCCGCAAGGAGTAACAAACAGCTCCGAAACAAGGAAGCTCCGCAACCAGTGGTTTGAATATCAACCGGAAAACCCCCGTGAATCCAATATTCTTGACCTACATCAAACAAAGGGATTAGGAGAAGAATGAAAAATATGAAAGACGATCCTTGATAAGTTGTGATGTTTCTACGAAAATTGTCTTGATCTTTTAGAAAAAATTGGATTTCCATACCTCTATTTTTTCAAAAAGACAGTGCGATGTAAAAGTGATTATGTTCTGTGAGAAATATAAGAGATGAATATTATTGAATTGTTGTATCTAAATTAGACCCTATTTATATACACTACATCAGACTCCTTTTTCAACTAGGACACTACATTACCATCCTTTTCCAACTAGGATTCTCTATACCATTTTTGTTCCTACTCATATTCTAACACTCCCCTCAAACTAGTGCACACAAGGCATATGTACCAAGGTTGTTGACTGCTTTGGACGTCTAAGAGACCTCAGTTTAAAAGGAACGAACAAAGAAGTGATCGGAAAAGTAGTAAACATCGTCGGAAAGTCAATTTGTCTCTAGAAAATTGTCGGAAACTGGTATAAAATATATGGATCATCTCGAAATCAAGAGATGAGTAGGTCTTGAACAAGAAATTCACCAAAAAATTAGTCGGAACATGATCACGCGCTAGATTATTAGATATGATGGCTGAAAAATGGTTACAATCTAAGAAAAAAATTATACGGGTACGGTCGGAATGATGACGCAATCCTACTGAGAGAGAAATTATATGGGTAGGGTCGGAATGATGGCACGACCCAACTTGAAAAGAGAAATTATATGGGTAGGGTCAGAATGACAACACAACCCTACTAAAAAGAGAAATTAATATGGGTCGGGTCAGAAGGTGCTATGCAAATCAGATATGAAAAAGTTGTCACCGGAAAGACGCATGGTGCTACCCAAATCAGATATGAGAAAGTAGTCACCGAAAAGATGCACGTTGCTATACAAATTAGATACCAGAAGCCATTGGAAAGAAACACAGTGACCTAACGTTTGCTAATCATTGGCCAGACGAGCGGCATATATGGGTTATAGCTGGCCGCCGACAACAAAAGCTCTTTGATTCTCTACCAAGATCGTCGCTCTGAAATCATGCGAGACATATAAGTGAAGAATATTATTGATTGTTGTATCTAAATTATTTCACTGAGACCCCTTTTTATAGACACTACATTAGACTCCTTTTCCAACTAGGACACTACATTACAATCCTTTTCCAATTAGGATTTTATATACTATTCCTATTCCTACTCATATTCTAACATGTTCCAAGACTCAAGAGTCAACAAAGAAAGTGCTTTTGTCACTTGAATTGTGATGATAGCAGGATACACCAAAGAAGAAAATATTCATCTCAGTTAAAATACATCAATAAAGAGAGAGTCCCTCATTGGTTGAGATCATGATTTGTAATATCTCACGCTTGAAGACTGGGTCTTTTGGGCATTTATTCAATTGACATGAGTTGATTTCAGGTGATTAATGGAGGTATCTTAGCAATCTTTGGAGCAGAAAATTCTTAAAATATTTAATAGAACGCATAGAAGATGGAAGCAGATTAATTTTTTAAAGGAAAGATAGATAAGTTTGCTCTCTAGAGTTTTCCTTTTTGTTCAATAAGGTTCCTCTCCAGAGTTATTATGTTGAGAAAGTGTTACAGAAACTACATACAAAAAAATCGGAAAATCAGCATTCAGATGGAAGGCATGACCAATAAAGAAGAAGACACAGAGAGACCCTAACTAGGAATCACTTTTAGAAATCTATAAGGGTTTGCATATGATATATATGTACTCAAGAGCACAACTCTAGTTCACTTGTGGCTTTAAATACATCTTTTTTTCCTTGATAACCATGGTATTCGGGTCAGCTTGCACGCACCTCAACTAATTTCATGGGATACTTGCCACCTTCCTCCAACAACAGATACCAGGTAACTCTATCCACCAAGACTAGGACAGATGGGAAGAAATCACCTAGTATTTTTGTCTCAGATGGGATTTGAACCTGAGGCCTGATCGTTCTCACCCACTTCATTGACCACTAGATCACACCCTTGGGCGCTCCAGCTTTAAAGACATTTGTATACTAACAAATTTGGCTTTTGCAGCTTAGAGTACATTTCTTCCGGTGCATGTGAATTATACTCTCAGACCAAAAGTTCCATTGAATTTATTCATTTCCTGTTTCAATCAAATTGTTCGACTTACCATTATCAGCTATTTCATTTATTGCAAAACCAAATATGTCAAAAGTACCTGTATAGGAAGTCCTACACCAACTAAAGTTTTAATATCAAGAACAATATTGGGATTTCCGTCCCACTGCATTTCCAACTCCATTATAATTTCTCCATGATCACCATCAAGAATGGAAACTCCTGAAAGGGCAAAAGGAGATGTTGGAGTTAAATTATTCCAAATAGATATAGAAGATGAGGTTTCCTTGCTCGTAATTGGAAGTTGAAGGCTAGCCTACCTGAGAAAAGGGGCGAAGTTAATGGCTATAACCATAAAAAACTGGGACTAGCATCAGGAGCACTACATTGAAATCTCCAGTTGCCTCAGTTTATAATTCATACATAGAAGTTACCGATTTAGTGTAAAGATAAGAAACACTATATAAAATAGGATCATCTGAAGAAATTGGTAATTTCAGAAGGAATAGAAACTCTCACTTACTCAAAGCTAAGGAATTAAAAAAGTGCACCTTGACAACACTCAATACTTGAATAAATGTTTAAAAGTGGCAAACTCAATACTTGAATAAATGTTTAAAAGTGGCAACTGTTGAACTAACCTGTGAATGATGGAGCCACAGTACCCAATGTGAGCTTTGAAAATTTCAGAGCAGCTAAGATAGATGGTCTATATTGCTCAAGAACTGGTTCCACGGAGGTTCTTATCAACTCTGATGCTGCCTAAGCAGACAATCAATACAAACATAAAACAGTAAATATCAAAGAGTGTGCTGGAGTACAATTACCTCGTCTACATAAGGCCAAATCTTTTCGAAGTGCTGGTTAAGCCAATTCAACTGCAATTCGCAAAAGCCATTATTAGAAAATTGAATTACTCATGAATTACAGAAAAGTATTAAGCAAATGCAACTCAACTTTTGCTTTTGTGAAAAGACTACCCAAGAAGGGTATGCTTCAGGAGGCAGAAGTTTTCTTGAATCTTGAACTGTCATCCTGGCAAATGATGTTATGGCTTTTGCCTAACACAAGGAATGTATAATAAGATAATAATCCTGGAAAAGAAAAATACAAAATTCCAATTTGAATAAAAACAGAAAACTACCAAATCAATGCGAGCTTTGGATCTGTTATTCTGAAATCGAGCAAAGAAAACTATGAGACCAACACCCAATGCAGCACCTAGGAAGAACCCCATGAAGAAACCCATGCTTGTTTTTCAAGAATTGAAACGAAATTTGATATATTCAAAAGTAGTGTAGATTCTTTTGTTTTCTTTTTGTTGGAGAGGAAATGTTGGGAGTGGTGAGTGAAAGGAAGGAAGCCGCGGGACCAGGGGGCTAGGGAGAACAACAGAATTTTGATTGGGAAGTTGAGCCTCTTATTTTTTCTGGGCACCGCGCGGCGCGTGTCACGTTATTTAATTGAAAAGCTGTTTTCTTCTGCTTTGGGTTTTCAAGTACGTTTTGTTCAAGAAGGCAATTTATTCATTTATTCCTTTCTTCATTTTTATTCTTTGATACCTTTTGGATTTCAAAATCTATTCCATCCCTTTTTAATTTGAGTTAGCCGATTTTAACTTGACATAAAGTTTAATAAGTTGAATTTTTTTTGAATTTAGTAATTTTAAATTAAAGATATATATCAAAATACTTCTTTAATCTCGTAGTCTTAAAATTGAGAAAAATAATTTCCTTAATAGAAGCCAAAAAAAAAAAAGTTTAGAAGTGACATTCTACTTTGATTGTCTCCTCCATATCCTCTAACCACCTCATCTTCACTCACATCCTATGCCCCAATCTCTACCATACCCACTATTCTTTTAACACCTTGCATTTCATATCATGTTTAAGTCATTCCGTACACATGATAGAGCTTCAAAATCTAGTCGTATGACCCCTAGTTCAATTAGAAATTATTTGAAACAAGTTTTGAGACTTAAAACAAAAGCTTTGGGCATGTGAAATGGCCTCGGTGAAGCATTGGTAGGCTAACACATCACACTTATCACTAAACTTTAGAAAGTTGGAAATTAGCCCCAACGCTATGGGAAACACATCGTGTTGTGCTGTCAGTGCTATGGGGGTCGCGACGTGTAACCTAACCAACGCTATGGGCTATGCAGTGCACAATACCTATTCTATACGAGGATTTTTTCCCACTTTATCTAATTAAGGGTGTTTTCGTCCTACTTTTTTTAGGGACTCAATTTTCATAAGTTAAATGCCCTCAAAGTGAGAGTAACACTCAAAAATAACATCGTACAACTCCTTCTCTCTCAAGAATATTGTTGCGTCTAAGCTCATACACAAGTGTACGTGGTCTCACCAAGTAATACAGTGGCCTTAAATAAAGCCGAATATCGATCTCTCAGAGATTTATGTTACACAACTATCCAATTCTAGTTTAACAATCGAGATTAACTAGTGCAATTGTAATCAAAAGAATCTTGAAAGTTACTAAGCTAAAAGTAAAGTAACTAATGCGGAAAAGTAATAACTTTGGACAATCAGTGGATAGAAACCCAGGGTTAAGGCTTACGAACAATCATATTATGCCATTGAACTTCATTAGTTAGACTACTTAGCATGGTTGTTGATTCGTAGGGTTTATCGCATGATCATGGTCTCCTGACCTCTAATCGTCTACCTAACTTGGACATTACAACTATATAGTTGAGCGGGGATGTAATAATCCAATTAGATGCATGAAGCTATCATCTTACATGTGAACTAAGCAAGGCTTCTAGGTATATTCATATCCTAGATGCTAATTCAAATTTCTTATTTTATAAAAGAATAAGAACCTTACTCTATTTATCCCTCGTTCTATCTTTCTATTCCCCTTCCCGAGATCACAAGATCAATAATAAATGTATTATAAGGTTAGATACTTCTTCAAATAGTTAAAATAAGAATAAACAAACAACCAAATATGATAAGCAATCTAAAAAAACTCAATTCAAAGAGAAAGTAAACATATTCTTGGCCTTAACCCCGAAGGGGGTGTTTAGCCACTCATAGACATAACTGTAATCAAGATTCTTGAATAAATGATATAATCCATTATAAAGCTAAAGTAAAAGAATAAAAAACCTAATTGAACTGTTTTCCAGACTCCCTCAAAGTTTCAAAGCCATCCAAGGTGTATAGCATCAAGTACAAGTGTCTTATTTATAGGAGGACAAAACTATCGTATTTTTGCACTAGACCGCGGCGTGGGGATAGTTTTGTGTATCTAACTGTGCGATTGTAAAAACTTGGGACTACCCCCTAGTATTCACACGGAGCTTACGACCCTGAAGGACCATAAGCTAACCCATAAACGATATCTGCTGTGAGCACTAAATAATAATACTGTAATTAATGCAAAAAATGGGCTGAAATACCATAAGGTTCAAAATATATAAAATACTAATAAAATATAACATCTGTAAAACTGAATATTGTCTAAAAATCTAGTCTGAAAAGCCTCTAACTGAATCTGTCTGAAAGTGGAGTTGATGGGACAATCCCCTACTAACTCCACCTACTAAACTACTAAATCTGCTGAAAATATAAAATAATAGAATATACTCGAATGATGAGGACTCACTACTAAATCTATTGTTGCTGGTTGAATCTGAATCTACTATGCATGGTCGAAAATCTGAGCGTCCGAACCTATGATATGAAATATCATAACGCAGAAAAGTATGCGTCAGTACGTGAGAATGTACTGGTATGCTAGATGAGGTAAGGCTGAATACAAGGGTTCATTACATGAGGATATAACTAACTGAATGAGAATAACTAAATATGAGAGTACGCAGAGAATCTGAGAATACTGTAAATACTGAGAATGCAATTTGTGCATATACATATATATATATAAACTGTAACTGAGCTTTTCTTACGCTAAGTATTGAATTCTGATAATTGATTAACTTAATACTGATTGACTGTATCTGACAGTCCTGATTCTGTAAAATTGAGTTGAGTTCTGAACTGAAGACTGAAACTGAGACTAAAATTATGGGAGGTAATCATTTAACCGACATACCCCAAATCTGAACTGATAGGGGTCCAACCTGTAACCCCAGTTGGAAGGGTGCTAATACCGTGCCACGAGTACTAACACTAGAAAACTAGGATGCCAAGCCTAATTAACGGGTAACACCTGGGCGGAGCTAAGCTTAATCTAACGGGTGACCCCTAGGAGGTAGTCAAGCCTAATCTGACGGGTGACTCCTAATCCTGCGCTGGCTACACAGTTCTAGAGATAGGGATTGCTACTAGCGACTCTGCCTATCTGACAGGGAAGCCATCATCCCAGCTCTCGCTCGGTGCTGAATCCTACTTCGAACTGAAAGACACTGAACTGAGTAACTGGACTGGACTGGACTGAGACTAAGTTTACTGAGTTTTCCTAAGTTCTGTAATTGATTGAGTTCTACTGAGCTCTGTAATAGACTGAGAGTACCGATCATGACATGATCGATATTATTCTGTAACTGACACTAGCTCTAGGTAAACAGCTAAATTGCCAGGTATTAAATACCCTCAGGACTCGATAGCATGAAAAGTAAAGCAAAGAATAATCTTGAATAATATAACAATGTTCACTTGGTCATAATTCATTCATAGAGACATTTCATCAAACACTTGTAATGCATTAACTTGTACATGAATGGGATCACATAATAACATGTCATGTCTTCACTAGTCAATTCACATAAGCATTTTATCAAACACTTTTAGGGCATAAGCTTGTACATGATTAAGATCTTATAATAACATTTCATGATTCCTTTATCTACTTCACATAGGCAATTTAGCAAATACTTGGGGAGCATGAGTATTTCACATGATAATGGTCATCACATAAACATCATGAATACAATACTTAATTGCAAATTCAAGAGTCTAGCACGTAATTCATATAATTCTCCCTAAATACTATTCTATTTTTCATGAATCTTATCATAATCATGGATTAAAAACCAAATCAATATCATAGATGCATTAGTCACTTTATAAATTTAAGGGTCTATCAAGACAATCGCATATTTGTTATACATGCTATTTAATTTCATGAAACTTGCACTTAAATCATGGATTAAAGCCCAACTACTATCATGAACATGAATTCAATCTAATTCAAACATGGAAATCATAAATCTGAGATCTTGTATATTTAAAAAGGGATTCTTGGACTCTATGGGTGAAAGGAACCCATAGATGAACACCTAACATACCTGAGAAGAAGAGTTCTTAAAGGTTCTTGGAGAGATTCTTGAGCTTGACCTAGATTTCTTGAACTAGGGTTTTGCCCTTTAAGAGAGAATGGCTTGCTTCTTGAGAAAATAGTAAATTAATAAGCAATTTGTGCTCTTTTAGGGTTTGATTACATGTTTAGGCTGACTGGGGGTGAGGTAAAAAGACCTTAGTGCCCTCAAAATCAAAACTCGGGACTGAATGAAAATCCTGATTATGTACGCTGGTGTGACATAGCGCTATTGCGCCGTGTCACTGGAAACTGACAATTGGGAATTGGGCTGATGGTGCGACGCGATGCCATCGCGGTGCCTCACTGGTTGCGAATTTTTCCTTTAGCGCGATGCGCCATAATCGCTGAGTCACACTGGAAAGTGACAATTGTGAAAAAGGCTAGTGGCGCGATGCGGTAGTATCGCGTTGTCTCACTGAAAAATGACAAATGTTATTTGGACTGCCTCCGCGACGCGCTGGAGTACCAAGTGGTACACTGTCTTACTAAAATGGCTCTAACTCTTTGCTCGGATGTCAAATTTTGGCGAATTTGGCATCGATTGAAATCTTATTCAATTTTCCACATAATGAAAAGTCAATCTTGAAAATTCCACATGTATAAAAGTGTATTCATCTTTAAAGAAAGTCTTCAACATTCTAGGGATGAATTTTAAGCTAAAAAAAAAAGCACGGGGTATTATAGCGATGCATCCTTATAGGGAAGACCCACTGTTTTGAGTCCTTTTGGAATCCAACCATGTGTATCACGTGCCAGTTGGCCTCTGCTTTGGTCCTCCACACACCCTGAACTTCCAAGAGCTCCAATTTACGTCAAGTCTTATCTTGTGCTTTTGTTGATCCATTCCAAGCCTTTTTGTCCTGTTTTCACTTGATTTAAAACTTTTGTATCCTCTATATATCATCATAATCAACTCACCAAGCATACTATAGCATTAAACACAACAAATTAGAGCTTAAAACAACACAACATCCAAGACGACGAACTAAAAACTTAAGCTAAGAATGTTAGTTTTGCCCCTTTTGATCTTTCACTTAGGTTTGACTCTTGGCTTGATTCAATTGCACTTTGAGCACTATAAACAAGTTGTTCCACACATAATTATACAATTATACCATTAGGAACTTATTACACATATATCCATCGCGGTCACCTAGAACAGCACCTAGCTCAAACTAGTAACACTAGTTTTATCATATGAATTCTAAATGATCAAATTAAGTATAATCTTGTTTGAAATACAACTTAAACATTGTAATCACATACTTAGACACTTAGATGCTAAATTATATCACCATTAACACATTTAACACACAAGTTGTCCTTAAAACAAGGCTAAATAAGCTAGGATAACAACACTAAGATGCATAAAACCACCCCAGATCACCACTTTGCACTTAAAGCCTTGTTCGTCCTCAAACAACTCTTTACTCTAAGCACCATAAGATGAGGTGACTCCCCACTTCTAATACAAGCAAGACACTCAAGCTAGTACTATAATGATACACAGAATGCAAATTTCTACACTAAGCATGTTATACATAATTGAAAGTTCAAGAACACTACTCTAAGACATCTTGGCCTCAAGAATTGACTCACCTAGTTAGCAAACTCATGCACATTGTTTAATCAAAGACATTACATAATTGACCCAATATTCATCGAACATGTGCCCTCCCCACAAGAGAGTTACCCATAATTACTCATATAAATGCTCCTATTAACCAATTGGGTACAAGAATCAAATTAAGCTCACTCTCACAAGGAATTCACAAGTTACACATAATGAACCATAGGATTGCCCTTAGTCTAGTACTCAAATAATATCAGAATGATAAAGCTTAGGATCAAATAGGTTTTTTAATGGTTGTGATGTAGCCTAAGGGACGGGTAGGAACTATTCTGGCCAGTAACAGTGACTATCTTCCCTAAGCGCTTTAATACATCACATTATACTATTAAGATAAATATTTAACAACTAACTCTTACCTCTACTACCTTCACACATATTTTATTTTACCCTATCTCATTAAGCTCATTCACATACAATGCGGTAGGAGTATTTCCTATTACTTCATGATTCTCACCATGATGTAGGGCTAGTTTTCCGCATCTAGCTCCACGATGCGGGCTTATCATGGTAAGCCATTGGATTTCAGTACACATCAACTTTACACACCAATAACAACTACTTTGGGGCTTCACTTTCACCCTTTCTTATCTTATTTTCAAACTCCTTACTCAATTAACTTTACACTAAAGCACTTAGGAGCTTTGGATCAAATTAAGGTCTATCAAAAAAGGGATTAGGCTACATATGAGGCTACTAAATAATAAGCTAAAGGCTCAATAGTGTTGAATAAGATTATGCACAATAGTAGGTCAAAAGAGGGTATAAAACATGGCTATCAAAGAAATGCCTATATCATCTTCTAAACGCCCACTCTTTATTTTGCTTTGCACACATACCAGGCAAGTTATAGACATCACATGCAACAAGGAACATACAAAACCTCACACACACATGGCACATTCTTGACTCATATAGGATCATCATAGACTCTCAACCAAACTATAACATGAATTCAACATTAAGCCAACAAGTACAAGAGTCATAAACATGATTCTATGAGTCTCGAAAGTAGTAATTCACACAATAAACGTGCTCTTTACAACCAAAACACTTGCATCATGCAATCAAATATAACACCAACAAGAACATCCCACATTTATTCTTAATAATTTTTTTTAAAAAATTACCCTACAATGGGAATTTTCCCACCCCACACTTAAAAATCTACTTTGTCCCCAAAGTATATTTTAAAAGGTAGAGATAGAAATACTTCCTAGGGCTTCTAGGCCTAGCTAGTAGCATCCTTACATATCAATGGGGTCAGGGTACCCCACACTTATTCTTCGTCATGCTTCTTAGCTCAGGTTTTCCGGTACTCAGACTTCTCATCAACTTGTGACATAACAAAAACAAAAACTAGTGAGGTAAAAACTAAAGTACTAAAAATAATACATACCTTAACTTGGGTTGCCTCCCAAACATTGCCTGATTTAGTGTTGTGGCACGACCAATCAACTTTTTCCTACACCTTGAGGATATGAATTTCACCCCCAACTTCACATCCATCTTATTGCTTTGCTCATAGGGTGGTACAAATATTAAGGAATCGAGTAGTGGATAGTTCATGGTAAACCACTCGGCCTTAAAGTGAGATGTATTCTTATGTTGCTTTTCTGGTGCAAAATAAAAAATATAGGATTCTTATTTCTCCTCTTCACACTCTCCCACTATTTTAGATGATTCTATATATAAGACGTCATCTAAACATAATGTAGAAAATTGATTTGAGTGATGCCCAACCAATCCCACTTCAAAATTTACACAATTCACAATACTTTTACTTTTATTCACCTTCTCCATTTCAGTCTCAAGAGAAAGATGGCAACTGAATGGCTGCGATTCTTGTGTTTGTTCCACGCACTGGCTAGTATTCTCTTTTGCTTTACTCAATCTCTGTGGAGATAGTAGTGGTGGTATCTCCTTAACCTGTTCAACAATTTTACTTTTTGAGTACTCAAACTACCTGGTAAACTTTACATCTACCTCCTTAATTGTCTTTGGAGGTTCTTCATTTAGTTCTTTATCATTCCTCAAAGTGATTTCCACTAGTTGGTTAGAATATTCAGTGTCACTTGGCAAACCATCTTGAGTATTGGTATTTTCTGCCTACTACATCTGCCCCAACTGATTCTCTAACTTTTTCATAATTACTTTTTAATTTTTAGGTTCAATAGCCAACTGTTCTTGGTTGGCCATGATCTTCTTTAGGATGTACTCTATGTTGCTGGCCTGCTTATTTTGTTGTTGTTGAAACTGCTGTTAGTGGTTGTTCCATGATTGAATTGGTGGCCGAGTTTGCATTTTTTGATTATAGGTATTCATATAATATAACCTTTGATCATAGCCCACAAATATTATGGAATCTGGATTAACAACACACATTGCTATAGAATGACCACTATTACCCCAAACCATATGCCAGCTTGTGGTCTACTCCACAGATAGGACAGTATCCATCTGCTATTTTGTTATACATTTAGAATTTATCCAACTTAAGGTATGCATATTATAAGATTGGGTCGGGTAATATAGGTGGTCCCCGATCCTGGATAGACTTGGAATGCACATTACGACAAGGCTCCAAGTCGGGTTATGTCAAGTTAGTATTAGAGTTTTAGGTTCATAGTCAATTAGGAGTCCATAAAGCCATGTCAAGTAGAGTCTCTTTTAAGAGTATGTAGCATGCCACACTCATAAGGAGAGGCTACAAGGCATTTAGGAATATTTCACTTTTATTGGTATTCTATTTTCAAGCTTGGAGTCTAAGTCCTGGAATCTTCTCTAATCCTGGTTTGTTTGCTTTTCAAATCATGCCTCGATGATCTGAGATACAAAAAAACTCTTCTACTATAATTGGGGATACTATGGAATGGACATAAGGGATCCATACTTTGTCTAGAGGTCCAGGCCCTGATATTTCTGGAGTTTTATCGGCTGCTACTCATTCTCAAGGTGAGGTGATGAATGCGGAATTTCATCAATCAATTCATGTTATTGTTCAGTTGGTTGCTGTTCAGGCTGAGCGGGATGTATTCAGTGTTTTGTCTACTAAGGACATAAGGGTTGTCCAGTTTATAAAGACGAATCCTCCTACTTTTACTGGTGTGAAGGTAGAGGAGGATCCTCAGGGTTTCTTGGGTGAAGTAGAGAAAATATTCTGGGTAACGCAAGCCATAAATATGGAAGGGGTGAATTTTTTTGCTTAACAGCTTAAGGATGTGGAGTACTAATAGTATGAGGAGTGTGTAACGCCCCGAAAAATAGGTCCCGGAGCGTCACACGGTGCTTGAGGCTACGAGTAGCCCTAAGCTAACCCTTTGACCCATTTTCATTCAGTTCAACACAAATCAACGGGGTTTCCATAAATAACCCTCAAATATCAACAGAGTACTCATCATCCAAGAATAAAAGAATTTTAGAAAGATATCAAAATATGACTTAGTAGTCAACTCCTAACATCTATACTAGTCTGACAAGCCTCTAAGAAAATCAATAAAACCAGCGAGCCATTGAGACATGCCCCAACTGACTTATACTCAGTTATCAAATATAAATAATTCCGTGAAACCAACATCAGACATAACGTCCTCGGAACATGAGGACTCACCACAACAGAGGATGTAGAACAACATGCCCGAAGAATCACCGTTGAACCTGGAACTGAGCACTTGAACCTACATTTTAAGAAAATCTAGCCCACATCCGAAGATATGGGTCAGTACCATAGAAAGAAACCGAGTATATGGGGGTGTATGCAGTTGTACAAACATCATTATCATAAATATTTATAAGAAATATGCAGGATGTATGAAAAACTCACATAGCCTGAAGAAATCATCACAATCATGAGAGGATGAAATAAGTACAATAACACATGTGATTCATCATATAATTTGTCAATCACTTTTAGTTCATCAAGAATATCAATTCTCTTAATGTAAATATCATTTAAATCTTCCAAAAGAATAACTTTCAAAATTCCGCTTTCAAATTACTTCACCATTCACCATAGACACAAGAAAACACACACATACTAGGAGATGCTATAACCGACATAAACCATGTGAGCTACATGGAGTCCAACATACAACCCACGTTAGGGAGAGCCGTCCTATCTTTGCCATCGGAGTAGGACTATCGATATCAAATCCACACAAACTAGTGATCACTATATAAATTTGCCTCAGGCTCACTCCTATGGGAGAACGTAGTTCTAGGGAAGTAAGGTCATTTTATAACTTCCACTCGGTGCTAAAGATTTCTCCCGGACTTAGCTCAGATCATTTCAAAGACAATCCACAATAAAATAATTTCAGCAATATATAAATATACATCGGGAGCCATCATGCTTCCCATCTATCAAAATCAACCACGTTGTAGATTTCTTTCACACTCGAGTTCAAAACAACTTCATTAAGACAAAAAGGTCAAATCATTCAAAATATCACAAATATTCAACATCAACGTGCTTATAACACACACTTTCTAAAAAAACATAATTTTCAATGGGGATTTACGACCCAAATATCAAAATCGTGATAAATATCGTTCAAGATTCATGCTTTATATCTCCACACATGTAAATTCATCTTTTAAAATCATAAACATCAAGATTTTATAATAATCATCATAAGAGATGGGTTCATGTTTCAAATTCATAAAAATCAAATCAAAATCATGCCTTTATAAAGAAAATTACTTTTGGGCATAAGAACGAAAGAGAGTTCTTGTTGAAAAACCCCATATACCTTGAATGATAAACTTTAGATCGATACTCGTTTTTGAGATATTAATCGTGCCTTTGAATGATGGTTCTTAGAGTTCTTGAACGAGGAACTTGGAATCTTGAATAAATTTGCAGAATTAATGGTGAACTTTGAAGGTTCTTGAAGTTGGATGTAGGAGCTTAGGGTTTTCTTTTTGAGGGAATTTGATGAAATGTAACATATAATACTTATAATAGACTTTAATATAGGGTTTGGACGGATTTTGGGTGAGGAGGAATGACCAAAACGCCCCTAAAAATAAAATAATTTTCGAATCTGTCGTTTGGTGGACTATTTTGATAGTCTAAAGTAGATCAACCATAACGTTTTACTCCGATATCCAAATTGGATAAAACTAATTTCATTAGAAAGAGGACTCTCATATCTTTGCATTGATATATAGTATCTCACACAGATCATTGTGTACGAGGAGTTATGATTGTTTGAAGTTGACCCAAAAATTCGCTTTTGATAGGCTGAAGTAGATCGACCATAACTTTTTGCTTTGATAGACAAATTGGATAAAACTAATTTCATTAGAAAGAGGACTCGTAGAGCTTTCCGTTGATATATAGTAGATCACCCAGATCATTATGTACAAGGAGTTATGATCGTTTAAAGTTGGAGTAAAAATATGCCAGGCCTCAGTAATTTTTCCAGCACGTTTTACTGTTTACTACTATTCATAGTTCGATCGGAATGTTCATAACTCGTCACTCGAGTGTCCATTTTGGATGATCCACATATCGTTGGAATGATTATTTGATACTCTACGCAATGGTGGGTCATAATCTAAGATATTCCGTACGAAAAATTTATAATTCATTCTAGAAGATAAAACCCAACACGTTTTATGCATAAAATTTCAACGAAAAATTTCTCGGGGTATTATAGAGTGGGATAGGGTGAGAGGTGTTTGGATTGCTTCTTTCCTCCAGAGCTGAGAAAAGCGAAGGTTAAGGAATTCATTAATCTGAGACAAAGAGAAAATGTCTTTCAAGGAATATGCCTTGAAATTTTATCAGTTATCAAGGTATGCTCCCAAATTAGTGTCTAATATTAGGGCAAGGCTATGAAAGTTAACTTCTAAACTATCTCAGAATTTGATCCTTAAAAGCAAGACTGCATTATTGATCAAGGATATAGACATTTCTAGGTTGGTAGTTCATATGCAACAGGTGGAGGAAGAAAACAAAAAATAAGCTAAGTTTGGGGAAAGGTAGGGTAAGAAGTTCAGATCTTTTGAACAGTATGGGGCTCAACAGTAAGGTGGTTGGGATTGTGGTAAGTGGCCAAAGAAAAAGTGGGGGAGTTCTGCTTCCTTCTCTATATCTTGTGATCCTAACCTGAAGCAGTTGAGTGATGGGCGATAGTAAGGTGGATATAATTTCTAGGCACAGGGTGCCCAATCTTAGGCAAGTGGGGCACAGTCGGCTTCATCATATCCTCCTTGTCAGTTCTATGGTAAGTTGCATAGGGGCTTCTGTGATGAAGTGAGGGACAGGTATTTTGAATATGGTCAGCCAAACTATATGCTTAGAAATTTTTTAGTTGGTAAGGGTGATTCGAGATCGAGTAAGGCTCTGATTGCTTCATCTTTTTCTCCTGCACTAAAGGGTGTTGCCTTTGCATCTATTTCTGCTCTTAGTACCAACACTGGTCGGAATAGGTTATATGCTCTTGCATTACCTGATATCGTGACTGGCATATTATGACTTCTTTCTCATGAAGTGTATTATTTGCTTGACCTAGGGTCCACACTATCTTATGCGACCCTATTTGTGGCTATGTATTTTATTTTTAATCCTGAGGTTATTTTAGATCCTTTTTCCATTTCTACTCTGGTAGGTGACTTTGTGGTTGCTAAGAGAGTCTATAGGGGGTGTGGTATCTATTGGTCGTAGGCAGACCTTGGTGAATTTGTTTGAACTGGATATGGTAGATTTTGATATTATTTTGGGGATGGATTGGTTGCACTCTTATTACGTGTCCTTAAATTGTTAGACTTGTGAGGTTGTCTTTAGGTTCCCTGGTGAACCGGTTATTAAGTGGGCGGGTAGTTCCCTAGCTCCTAGGGGAGGTTTAATTCTTATCTTAGAGCTCAAAGATTAATCTTAAAAGGATGTCTCTATCATTTGGTCTGGGTTAAAGATTCTAAATCAGAAGGTCCTTCTTTATATTCAGTTTCGATGGTAAATGAGTTTTGTTAGGTCTTTTGGGATGATCGTCTTAGTGTTCCTCTAGATAAGAAGATTGAGTTTGGTATTGATTTGATTCCAGACACTTATCCAATATTTATTCCTTTTTTTAGAATAGCTCCAGCTGAGTTGAGAGAACTCAAGGAGCAACTTAAGGATCTCTTGGATAAGGGTCCCATCTATCCTAGTGTATCCCTGAGGGGTGCACTGGTGTTATTTATACAAAAAAGGACGGTTCCTTTCATATGTTCATTGACTATCAGTAATTGAATAAGGTAATGGTTAAGAATATGTATCCTCTTCTGAGGATAGGTGGCTTGTTTGATTAGCTGCAAAGTTCCAAATTCTTTTCTAAGATAGATCTTTGATCTGGGTATCATTAGATTAAAATTAGGGAGACGAATATGCCTAAGAAGACTTTTTGTACTCATTATGGGAACTAAGAATTCCTGGTGATGTCAATTAGTTTGACTAATGCCCCGGCAACATTTATGGATTTGATGAACAAGGTTTTTTGGTAGTTCTTGGGTCTTTTTATCATTGTGTCCATTGATGACATTCTGCTTTATTCTAAAAGTGAGCTGCATTATACTAATCACCTCCGTATGGTGTTGCAGACCTTGAAAATGTAGCAGTTGAATGCCAAATTCTCCAAGTGGGAGTTTTGGTTGAACACTGTAACTTTTCTTGGTCATATTATTTCTAGTGAGGGGATCATGGTGGATTCGCAAAGGTGGATGTTGTTAAAAGGTGGCCTAGACCCATGATTCCAATCTACATTCAGAGTTTCTTGGGTTTGACTGGGTATTACAGGCAGTTTGTAGAAAGTTTCTTGATGATAGCTATTTCATTAACTAACTTTACTCAGAATAAGGTAAAGTTTTCTTGGTTGGATGCCTGTGAGGGGAGTTACAAGAAGCTGAAGAATAAGCTAACTTCGGCTCCAGTTTTGACATTGCTTAAAGGTAATGAGGGGTTTGTGGTTTATTGTGATATGTCTTGGATGAGATTTGGTTGCATTTTGATGCAGCATGGTAAGGTGATTCCTATGCTTCCAGGAAGTTGAAGGTGCATGAGAGGAATTATCCTACTCGTGATTTAGAACTTTTAGCGGTGGGTTTTGCTTTGAAAATATAGTGGCATTATTTGTATGGATTGCATATGGACATCTTTTTTTATCATAAGAGTCTATAATATGTGTTCACTCAGAAGAACATATATCTCAAGCAGAGAAATAGTTGGAGCTTCTCAAGGACTATTATATGAGTCTTCACTATAACCCAGGTAAACCTAATGTGGTTGTTGATGCTCTTAGCAGGTTGTCCATGGGGAGTTTAGCTCAAGTGGATAAGAAGAAACCAGAATTGGTGAAGGATATTCATCGCTTGGCTAATTTTGAAGTTTATCTCTTGGACTCTAATGATGGTAGGGTAATGGTACAGGAAATGGTTCGATTATCTCTTGGTGCAGATATCAAGGAAAAGCAAATGCTAGACTCTATCTTGATGAAAACCAAGAGTAAGGTTGGTAAGCAAAGGGTGATGGCGTTTGAGATCAGCAGTGATGGTACCTTGAGGTAATAAGAGAGGTTATGTGTTACTGACGTCTATGTTTTGCGATAAATGATTTTGGCTGAGGTGCATAAATCGTGCTATGTTTTTCACCCCAGGTCGACAAAAATGTATCATGATCTCAAGGAGATATATTGGTAGAGTGGTATGAAGAGGAATTTGGCCAAGTATATGGTGTGCCAACAAGTTAAAGTTGATCACATGGGGCCTGAAGGGCTGTATCAAGAAATTGAGTTGCCTAAATGGAGAAGAGCGGTAATCAATATGGATTTTATTATCGGTCTTCCTCGGTTTGGGTCATCGTGGATAGGATGGCAAAGTTCGCTCACGTCTTTCCAATGAGGACTAGCTTTTCAGCTGTGGACTATACGATGTTGTATCTTTAGGAGATTGTAAAGCTGCAGGGGTACCTATTTCGATTATCTCTGATCGTGGTACATAATTTTTATCTCATTTTTGGCATTCTTTTCAGAAAGTGTTGGGGACTAAGGTTATTCTAAGTACTGCTTTGCATCCATAAATGGATGGGTAAGCAGAGAGGACTATTCAGACATTAGTGGACATTCTTCGTGCGTGTGTGATTGATTATGGTGGAAATTGTGTGGAGCATCTACCTTTGGTAGAGTTTTCTTACAACAATAGCTATCATTCCAATATTGGGATAGCCCCTTTTGAGGCATTATATGGTAGGAGGTGTAGATCTTCTATTAGATGGTTTGAGCTTAGTGAGGCAGATATGTTCGATCCAGATTTGGTTTATCGGGTTATGGAAAAGGTAAAGGTGATTCGAGATAGGCTTAAGGCTTCCTAAAGTCACCAAAATTCATATGTGGATGTGATATATAGATACTTTGAATTCGAGGTTTGGTATAAGTTATTCCTAAAGGTATCTCCCATGAACAGAGTGATGCGTATTTGTCAAAAAGGGAAGCTCAGTCCCCAGTATGTTGGTCCTTATACAATTTTGCGGAGGATTGGTAAGGTGGCATATGAATTGGACTTTTATTTTAGTTTGAGCTTCATTCATCCAGTTTTTGATGTCTCTATATTGAGAAAGTGATTTGGTGATCCTTCTTCGATGGTTCCTTTTGAAGGATTGGATATCTCAGATTCTCTGTCTTATGAAGAGGTCCCGGTGGAGATATTGGATCGGCAGGTTCATCAGTTACAGACTAAGGATGTGGCCTCAGTTAAGGTTCTATGGTGGAACCACAAGGTGGAAGAGGATACATGGGAAATAAAAGTGGACATAACATCCAAATATCTGTATTTGTTTTGTGCTCTGGATATTCATACAAAAGGTATGCGTTCTTAATCACATCTTTATTTTATAACTTGGTCAAAGGTTGGATTGATATTTTATAATGCAAATGAATCGTGCTTGTGTTTGACCTACCTTGTCTGTCATTCGGGGACGAATGATCCTAGTGGGGAAGACTGAAATACCCTAGGTTTTGGACCCTTAGAAAATTTCTTGGATTTCCGGTCAAGATACAACTAAGGTGTACGGGTCGTATGATGGGGTATAGTTGGCAAGGCTTGATCATACACTAACCATTGTTGTTTGGTGGGTTGGATTGGTTTTTAGAAGGGGTACGACTTAGTAGTATGAGTCATATGGTTGGATACTGGTCTTATGATTTGGGTTTTTCCTTCACTTAATCTAAGACTTAGTAACTTAAATTGGATTTGAGTACGAGTGGCTCTCCATGAGCTGTAAGATAGGGTATTAGTTGTACCATTGACTCGTATGGTAGACAATGATCAAACCTTCTTTGATTTTATTCTTCCAGGGATACATTTAAGGGTATTGATCATATAGTTGGGTACGACTTAAGGTTGGGTAAGTCATATGTTGGACAGTGTTGGGTCCAAGGGAGAGGCCTTAGGTATGAGTGATGGGTACCACTCATATTGAAGGGTACGAGTGGTGGGTACCACTCATATTAGTAGTTACGACTGGTATGGGTTAGTCTACCATCTAATGGGACTTGTAAGCAGTTTAAGTTGGAGTTAATCTGGACATTTCCTCACTTAACCTCTTAAGGCCCTATGACTTATATCATACTAGGAAGGTTATTTACCCTATGATTCTAATCTTAAACACGTAGAAACACTCTCTAATTCTCTCTAAGGCTCTTAGGTAAAGGAAGGCTAGGGTTTCATCTAGAGGAGCAATTTAGGGCTTGTTGGGGTGATTTTTCTCCATCATCTTCATAATATAAGGCATGTAATCCTCTCTTATTGTTAGTTCCAACTAAAGACATGTTTTATACAATATTTTTATGGCATAGTTAGTGTGCGGTTTTGGGGGTTTTCAAGTATATGTTAGGGTTTTCGTATTAAATATTTGGTTATGGTTTTCCCATGTTCTAATTATGTTTTTACATGCTTTAATGGTGGTTTGGGCAATTGGTTACATGGGAATGGGTAATTGGTAATTGGAATTGGTTTTGGATATACTATGTCCTAACATGTTTGATAAAATGCCTATGATAATATATTTACTATATTATGGGACTTTTAATGGAACTATTGCATGGTATGGCTTTGTAATGAAACCCTAAATAGTATAAATGGTTTAAATGGTCAGGAATGGTTAAAAGGTAAGGTATGGTGGTCTTGGTTATAGTTAATTAAACATCCTTGTGGGGTACTAGGGAATCCCCTAAGTATATATGTTAAAGAATAACTTGTGAGGTATATGGGATTCCCTTAAACAAACTTAATAATGGAACGCTTGTAGGATACATGGGATTCCTCCAATTTAACTTGATAATGTAATCTATGGGTACATAGGAATCCCCTTTTACATAAAAAGGTTGGCTAAGGACATTGCTTGCAAGCTATAGTTGGTATGACGATACCACTACTCATAACCTTGGTTAATAAAAATGTAATAATGGTTTGGTTATATGGTAATGGTTTTAATTAGGTAATAATGGTAGGGTGTGATATCTAACTGTGAAGGTGCAAGTTCAATGGATGAATACTGAAAACTTATGTTTGCTGACATAAGGGTTGGACATAACGACCAACACATCGAGTGTTTCCCTGTCCAACACTATCCAAGGGGTTGGACATAACGACCAACACAGTGAGGTTTGATAGGAAAAATGATAGGTATGAGTACGAGGCCTTGGATTCAAGTTTTGGTTGAATATTGTGACTTTTCTTGGGCATGTTATTTCTAGTGAGGGGATCAAGATGGATCGACAAAAAGTTGAGGCGGTTAAGCAGAGGCCTATACCCATGACTCCAACCGATATTTAGAGCTTATTGGGTTTGTCTGGGCATTATAGGTGATTTGTGGAGAGTTTCTATTGTTGCTTCATTGATGAAGTTGGCTCAGAATAAGATTAAGTTCTTATGATTCAATGTTTGTAAGGATAGTTTTAAGAAGTTGAAGTAGAGGTTGACTTCTGCACCGGTTTTGACCCAACCCGAGGGTACTGATGGTTTTGTTGTATTCTATAATGAGTCCCATGTGGGACTAGGTTGCCTATGTAGCATGGTAAGGTTGTGACCTCTGCTTCTAGGTTGCTGAAGGTTCTTGAGAGTAATTATCTGACTCACATTCTAGAGTTAGTGGTTGTGGTTTTTGCTTTGAAGATTTGGCTCCATTATCTATATAGTGTCTGTGGATATCTATTAAGATCATAAGAGCTTGCAGTAGGTATATACTAAAAAAGAGTTGCTTCTCAAGCAATGGCGGTGGCTTAAATTGCCTAAGGATTATGACATAAGTTTACACTACCATCTAGGTAAAGATAACATTGTTATTGATGCTCTTAGCAAGTTATCTATGGGGAGCTTATCCCATGTGGATAAGGAGAAGAGAGGGTTGGCATAGGATATTCATAGGCTAGCTTACTTGGGAGTTTGTCTTTTGGACTTCCAAGACGGAGGAGTAATTATTCAAGAGGTGGTTAAATCATCTCCTGGGGAGGAGGTGAAGGAGAAGCAAACTTTGGATCCCATACTTATGCAGATTAAGGATGATGTGGGTCAGCAAACAATCATGGCTTTCTAGATTGGGAAGATGGTAATATGAGATATCAAGGTAGGTTGTGTGTTCCTGATTGTGATGGGCTGTGGGAAAGAATTTTGACTAAGGCTCATGATTCCATATATACGGTTCACCTCGGTTCTACTAACATGTACCATAATTTAAAGGAGGTCTATTAGTGGAATAGTATAAAGAGAGATGTAGACCATTTTGTTGACAAATGCATTATTTGTCAGCATGTCAAGGTTGAATACTTGAGGCCTGGTGGTATGACTTAATAGATAATGTTGCCTATGTAGAAGTTGGAGATGATTAGTATGGATTTCATTACAGGTCTTCCTTAGTCTCGCAACCAGTATGATTCGATTTAGATCAGTATGGATAGAATAACTAAGTTTGCTCACTTCTTACCTATGAGGACTAACTATTCAGGAGAGGATTATTCTAAGTTGTTCATTCAGGAGATTGTGAAGTTGCATGGTGTGCCAGTGTCTATTATTTTAGACTGAGGTACATAATTTTCTTCTCACTTTCGGAATTCATTTCAGAAAATGGGTACACAGGTGAACCTTAGTACTATTTTCCACCCTCAAACGGATGGCCAAGTAGAGCGTACTATTCATACCTTGGAGGATATGTTAAGGTCCTGTGTGATTGGATTTTAAGGAAAGTTGGGTTGATCATTTTCCTCTTATCAAGTTTGTATGTAATAATAGTTATCATTAAAGCATTCAGATGGCTCTTTTTGAGGATCTTAAGGTAGGAGGTGTAGGTGTTCTATTAGATGGTTTGAAGTTTGAGAGACTAGGTTGTTTGGTCCTGACTTGGTTCACCAAGCCATGGAGAAGGTAAAGGTGATTACAAAAAGACTTAAGACTACTCAGAGCCGCCAAAAGTCTTATGTAATTGTGAGGCAAAGAGAATTGGAGTTTGAAGTGAGTGATTGGGTATTTTGAAGGTGTCTCCTGTGAAAGGAGTCATGTGGTTTGGGAATAAGGGGAAGCTCATTCCCTGTTACATTGGTCTGTATTGGATTTTGAGAAAAATTAAGAATGTTTCTTATGAGATTGATTTGCCTACGATTTTAGGTTTCGTTCATCCTGTGTTCTATGTGTCCATGCTGAAAAGTGTGTTGTTGATCCTTCCTTGATTATTCCTATTAAAGATGTTGGTGTTTTGGATTCCTTATCTTATGAGGAAGTCCCGATTAAAATATTTGATGGGCAAGTTTGTAGATTGAGGACTAAGGATGTAGCTTCGGTAAAGTTCTTTGGAGAAACCAAAAGGTAGAAGAGGCTACATAGGAAGCTGAGAAAGATATGAATGCCAAGTATCTATTCTTGTTCCCCGAGTCGGATGAAAGTGCTTAAGGTATGAGTTTCATTTTTCCTCTTGTTACTTTTTGAGTTTGTCATTTGATTCTGCTATATTATTGTTGTTCTCGTGCTAAAATATCCTAACTCATCATTCTGGGCAAATGATCCTAAGGAGGGATATGTAAGACCCCTTAAAATTTTGATCATTTTATTTTTGACCTTTTCGCATGTGTAATATCGATTTTTGACTTAAATTGTGTTTAGAGATGTTAAAAGGGTAATTTAGGAAAGTTTTGAAATTGTCAAAAAGGATTCGGGGCTATTTTGGAACTCTGAGGCAGTGTGCCTCCGCGATAATGGCATGGCACGGAGGTTACCCTCCGCGGTAACGGTATGTCACGACCTTTTTTGGAACTTTGAGGCAGTTTTGTTTTTTTCCCTTAGAGGTGATGTTTTTTTTTGCCTTTTCACCTTTTTCACGACTTATAAACAAAAAAGGGACCTTTTTCCTTCAGTTTTAAAAGATCAAACTCTACTTTATTTATCTTTAACTTTCCAACCAAGAAAGCTTAAGGGTTTCACTGTGCATTCATTATCCGGGCTCCAAACTTCAAATTTACTTTGAATTCTTGTGTGTTTCAAGAATGTTTCTCTTACCTAAAATTTAATTTTACATTATGGCATAAATTGAATGGATTTTCATATGATTTGAATTGTGGGTTTTGAAATTGGGTTGAGGGTTTTGGTAGTTATTGATTGAATGACTTGTCTTGCCGGGGGTCTATTGGAAATAGCCTCTCTACTCCTTCGGGGGTAGTGGTTTGGACTGCGTACATTTTACCCTCCCCAGACCCCACTATGTGGGAATATACTGGGTTTGTTGTTGTTGTTGTTGTTGTTGTTGGTTGAATGACTTGTCCCATGTTTTGAATTGATTATTCATACTATAAATTGATGTTTATGGGACTTAATTGGTATATTATTTAAATAGTTGAAATGGGCAACATAGGTTTCCCCAATTTGGATGAATTTTTGGATTAGAATTGCATGAACCTCAACCCACTTTGTAAATTTGATTATAATTATGGATAATTGCATGGTTTAACTTGCTTTTGAACCCAATGCATTGCATTAATGAATAAATGGATATAAAAATATATTTGGATGGCATTGGTGGCTATGGTTTGGATTTTAATGTAACTTAGGAGTTTAATTTGGTTGTGTGAATGGGTTTCGCATGTTAATTTAGCTTGTAAGCGTAATTCCTTAATGAACGACTCCCAGGTTAATGGTTTTAATTTGGACTTAAAAGGGGTTGTGTAGCTCAACGTGGAGGTGGAGGTCCCGGGGGGACCAATTTTAAAACCACGTTTGCTAGCATGGGGGTATTTATGATCATGTGCATAGTTCACACATTATATATATTTTAGAATGATTGATGCTTAGTGGCTTTGGTGCTTCCTCGAATTTTCCTGGTCGTGCGGCTAAGATGCACTAGGACCTTTCATCAGGGGGAGCTAAACCTATACAGCCCATGGGTTCCCTTAGGATGAATAAATCTATACAGTCCAGGTTAATGGTTTTAAAACTCTCATGTTCATGACCTTTTACCCTGTCCCGACATCCTATATATGTATATCTAAGTGTGTGCATATGGTTTTGACTAATTTTAGACATGGCATTATGTTATCACTTTCCCTGAGTTATATTCCAGTGCTTATCCCATTGACAGTCCTAGGACGCTACATCATTTCATGATGTAGGATCCGAAGATACTTTTGTTTCTTCTGTGCAGCGTTAGGTGGATTGGGTCGATTGTTGAGTTGTTGTGAAGTGATGATCTTCCATTCTTTGAAAGGCCTTATCATTTCATCTTCTTTTATTACTTACTTGGTACTTTTGGATTCTTTTTTGTCATAGTCGGGGGCATGTCCCGACTAGTTATTCTTCTGGTTTTAGAGGCTATTATGGACAGATGTGGGTTGGTTGGTTATTGATTGACTATTAGTTTTCTAAGAGTTATCTATTCACCTATATTTTTATTTAATTGGCTTTCGCATTACTATTATTTTTGTGCTCATAAGGTTAGGCGATGGGGGTGGTCTCCAGTCCATGGTGGGCTTGAGATACCCATCACGTCCAGGCCCTTGTTTGGGTCATGATAGGAATCACCAAGGTCTTGCATACCTAGTTGAAGGTTTAAGGTGCGGGAAAGGATATATGGATCAAGTTATAAAAGACCTCCTCAAACTCAATCACTTATTACCTTCTACACCAATCTTTTCAACTTTTTCCACTTTATTCACCTTCTATTATTTTCTTTCTTTCTCTTAACCACTAGCTTTTTATTTTCCATACAAATTCAACACACCACTTTTTTTCTTCACTTCTTTGATTCTTTTAAGAGATGCTCTAACCTTTAGCCATCCATGGCCTATCATTTGTTTAATTTCACTTCAAATTTTATAGACTAGGATATTCAACTTTTTCATCAAGTATATCTCCTATTTAAGAAGCACACATGATTAGACAACCTAACATACACCTTTCTTAGCTCATTCTAGCATATCACAGTTTCCCCCCAAATTAAGAGCTTGAATCACCCTTCAATCAATAGCACAATCAAACAACCCTCCAAACTTAGGCTTTCGCCTACATTTCCTTACTTAGAATCATGTGTTGCATTCATAGAGGTTAAGTTCCAAAAGAGAGATTTTCAAAAAAGATTTAGGTGTCATAGTATGGTTATCACTTAAAGAAAAAAGAAAAATAGGTAAAGGCATAAAAGGGTTAACTAGGGAACAACGTTAAGGTGGAAATTTGGTCTTGTGACAAATTAAAAATGGCCCAGGTCATCCGCCAAACCACGCTTGCCTAGGATTTGTCTTTGAATACACTCCGGGAAAGTTCTAGACTACATACGTATGTACGAGAATTATTCAAAAACCTCACCACACAACACATCATATTCATAGAGTAGAAAGCTAGTCTCCCAACCAATTTGAGCAACTGAACTTAATTAGTTACTCCGAGTGAAAGACTCATCCTTGTAAAGAGAGAGCCAAAAATTGAATTTAATGGTCTCAACTCAAGAGAAAGCTCAAAGGCATCCTTGCTCTTTCTGAAAATAAAACTTTTATTTTGGTTTTTTCTCAAAATCATTAAATTCTTAGGTACTCACCTAAGAATGTCGCCTTGTCATCTATCATGCGTGAAATACAACTCGGTTCAACAAAGAAAATAAAGTAAAATAAAGACAATAAAAAAAAGAAAGAAGAAAGCAAAATTTTGTTCCTTGTGAAAGAACTGAGTTTCAAAGAAAACCCTTGGATTTTATTGGACACATTTAAAAAGTGCAAAAAACACTACACCAAACTTTATAAGCATTATTCGAAAGACAAAATAAACACCAAGAAAATCACAATCGGGTATAATATCATATAAAACACATGTACTAAGACACAATGGGCAAAAATCCAATATCAACATCAGTATACCCAACAAAGGCCAAATCCATACCAATGTCAAACATGAATCAACAAGCCCCAGTAGGGAAAAATCTATATAACAAGCCCCATGAGGTGAAATCTAAATCAACATAAAAAAATGTAAAATAGAGTATATCCATATAATTTATCAAATGAAATAACTACATTCGAATAAACTAAGAGTGTCCCATCCCCCACCCCTTATTAAATATCACTACATTATCTGTAATATTAAAATAAAAAGAGAGAGAAGAAGGGTAAAGACTCCTTGTAGCTTACTAGGCATTCAATCCACTTCTATTGATGGTTGTGCATGAACTCAAGGAGCCTCATCAGACTGAGCTCCTACCACAGGGCCATCAATAAAAAAAATCTCATCAACAAGTTGGGAGATAGAGTTATCCCCAAAAATTCTCGCATGCTCCTCATCTCTAGATAATTGCTTTGTGAACTCAATTTGATGGGCTTTAGTAGGCCCCTTGCCAAAATCAATCTCGATCTTATCCCCAAAATGCTCATGTCTAAGTAATCAGCAAAAAGGGAGTAGGGGCCTGTAGTGTTTGAAAAAATATCTATCTCTACCTTACTAAAACCAAAAGAGGGTTGCTTGGAGTGAAACTATATGGCCATCAAAATTGCCCCTTAAAGAAGACACATACTCAAAATCCTCTCTCCCCTCTTTCGCGACCAATCTCCACTCATAATTTGCCCTGCAAATACATAGAGGTTCCAACCTCTGCTAAATAATAGTCTAAATATATTGGGGAATGTAGGCTGCCAATCATGTAATAGTATTATTGTTTGGCAAAGTCATAAAAGCAACTTTGGCAAATTTGATAGTGGAAGACTGAGATGGTTAGGTAGACCCGGTAGGTTGTACGGTGCTCGAATGAGAAGGAACATCAAGAAGTATAAGGAGCATCTGAAATAAGTAAAGGAGCTGGAGGGGACTCCACACCCTTTAAAATCGAAAAATCTCTCACAATTGAATCTACTGAAATTGATGTTTTCCAATTAATCCCCATGGGATTATCCTCATCTTGGAAATGGGTGATATCAATCACTGTAATGCCCCAAATATGATACCCAAAATGCTACACGTTGCTAGCAATCCCGAAGGACTACAAGCTAACCCATGACTGATATCTGTGGCTGAGCACCGCATAATATACTATATAAATGCGGAATAAAAGGGATGAAATGCGATAAGGTTCAAATATTTGATAAAACATAACATCTGGAAATTCGGTATATCAATACCAAACTAAAATAAATTGTATGAACATGTTAGTCTGAAAGCCTCTAAATTATCTGAAAACTGTGGAGTTGATGGGATAGGTCCCCAACTCACTCCGTCTGCTAAAACTGAAATAATGAAATAATCATGCTATCCTCGGTTGATGAGGACTCACTGCAAATCTATTGTGACTGGCTGAATCTGAGCAAAGTGCGATCGGGAACATGAGCGTCTGAACCTATGGTATAAAATACCATAGCGTAGAAGAAAAGTATGCGTCAGTACGTCTGAATGTACTGGTATACAAAGTGGTGTATGCTAAATGCATAGGGTTTATATGCATGAACAATACTAACTGACTGAATAACATGAATGTGAGAATACATACTTAAATTCGTAACTATAAATGAGATCGTGATAATACTGACTATTAAGTCGGAATACTGAAAACATGAGTTTTGTATAACTAATATACTGTTAACTGAGTGACTGTATCTGACAGTCATGATTCTGATGGAACTAGCTGAGTTCTATACTAAATTGAGTGACTGTATCTGACAATCCTGAATCTGAAGAACTATCTGAGTTCTTTTACTGATATTAAGACTAAGATTGTGGAAAGTAGTCATCTAATCGACATGCCCCTTTTCTGTATAGAGTTAAGGTCCAACCTATAACTCCAATTGGAAGGGTGTCAATACTGCGGCACTGGTAAGGATAAGCTGTGAGTGACCCTCATCTAGCAGTATCCCTAAAGGAGAACGGTGGGACCCTCATCCGATAGTGTTAATCCACCTCATCAACCCTTAAATGTCAGTGTTGATGTCTCATCCTATGCTGGCTACATAGTTCTGGAATGCAAGAATTACTTCTAAGGATCACAAACTTTACTATTAGTGTGCCCTCATCCTTGGGTTCGCTCGGTGTTGTATCTTACTCCTAACTGAATAGACACTGAACTGATTATACTGAGATGAACTGGACTGATTTCACTGAATTTCATGGACTGACGGAATATTTTTGAATTCTGTTAACTGACTAAGTTTATGAGATTACTGAGTTTTCTTGAGTCATGTAACTGGTTGAATTCTACTGAGTTCTAAAACTAACTATGAATACTACTGATCATGGTGTGACTAAGATTTTCATGAAACTGACACTGGCTCTAGGCACACAGCAAAATTGTTGGGTACAAGTACCCCCAGGACTCGATAGCATGAAACTGACAAGACGTGACGCTTCCTGAACACATGACCATAGTGAACAATTCATTGTACAAACGTTGGAGATTTTCATGAAGTATTTGTATTTCATAAGCTTACACATGAATAGGAATACATATTAACATGTCATAATTTCTTAAGTCTAATCTCATGAGCATTCCACCAAACTATTACAATGCATAAAAATAACATAGGGGTCATTGTGAACATAAGGGTAAAGCATGGATTGATCAATTTGGTCACAATTGAGTCATAAAGCATGATTCTTATTCTCTTAGGGATTTTAGCTACAACCTTGCATGCATAACTTGAGGCTTAGGCATGAACATTAAAATAATACATCATGGAAACATTATTCACTTCAAATATAAGAAATCCAACCATATGCTAACATAACTTCATTATATGTATTAAAGATTTCAACTTGGTAATCATACAACAACATAGACATGGATATGATTCAATTCATAACATGGAACTCAAAATTTATATTTTTGAAAGGGCTTCTTGAGCTTCATGGGTGAAAGGAACCCATGAATGAACACTTTACATACCTTAGAGGGAAGTTTCTTGAAGATTAACGGTGGAATCTTCTGGATTAGAACCTTTAATTAAAAACCCTAGACTTGTTCGTGAGGGAATTTGACAGAAACAACTATTTTTTGGTGAAAACATAGCTGAATCTCGTGTTATAGGCTTTTATAGGGGTGGGAAATTGACCCTTTTGTCCTTAAAGACGCGGATATTTAATGACTAAAAACTGGGCACCAACGCGACTGGCGACGCGGTGCGTCGATGGCATCGATGCAATACCCAATGGGTTGCGACATGATCTCACTAAGCATCAGTAGTTTTGACTCTGGCAACCTTCAATAATGTTAACCAATGCGATAGGCAATGCGGCGCGCCAAGATCGCGTTGGTCCACTGTTTTGGGACACCAAATGTGGTCTAAATGAGTTCTGAAAAATCTGAAACTCATCCAAGAACACCTATCGACCTCTCTGATCATGAATAAACAAGAATATGGACCAATAAGGGACATTATGGTCATGAACTAAGATTACTGACTTTCGAAGGCCAAAAATAAACTAAGTTTGGGAACTTAGCTAGAATTTTCTAAGTCTGAGAACCCTTGACAAGCCTAAAAGAATGAATTAACCTTAGAAATTTTGTGGGGTCTTACAATCACGCTGATGCATAGAATCCTCCAATAAATATTTGCGAAGAAAAGAATCCTGTATTTAAGATAAAGTAATGAAATGAGAGACGAAAAGGGCAGTCAAGTACCCGACTGCTTTGAGCTTATTTTTTTCATCTCCATAATCAACTCAACCAAAATTACTGTAATATCATCCATAATACATCCACAATAATGGTCCCCTTGATAGTAACATCTTAGTCATTCCTCTGAGGATATAGCTGGTTACCAATAAATTTAAGCAAATGTTGGCTTGGATTGAAAGTTCTGACCTCTTCATTTGGACAACACTATGGCCCATGGAGGGAAACCTTTAGCAATCACCATACAAGCTAAGGAAAATATTGACACCTACTAAAAACTTTTTCTAGCATTCAACCCCGAAATCTATATCACATGCAAAATAAATAACATTTATCTTTGAGGTAGAGCAAGGGACTTTGACACCCCAAACTAGTACACTTTGAAGGCATGGTTGGTCCGCAACTCGAGACTTGTACTTTAATTCGTTGTGGTAAACAAGGTAAGAGGCATAAGATTCTCACATTAGTTTCAAAAAGTAGCTTTGAGGAAGGGGAGTGGAAGCCAAATCACTGAAAATATTCCAAACATGCCCCTTGACTTGAGCAATGATCTCAGGGAAATATTCTTCAACCCCTTTCATACTAAACACCTTTTCGGGATTGAAACCCCAATTGTTCACCCAATCATTATACAGAACACATACTCCTTCTACACCAAACCTTATTTGATCAACCTCTTTTCCTATCACTTTAGTACGTTCAATGGTGCTTTGTACTTTTGGCCCTTTTTGAGTTTTTTGAGGTCCATTTTTTCCCTTTGGTGGTTTGAGCTTTTGATTTGCTTTTATCCAGAGGGGTGCCTTTATTTTCACCCTATGTCAAGTTCTTTCTTGTAGGCATTCCTACGAAAAAGAAAAGAAACAAAACAAATAAAAGAATGAAGGTAAAACATGGTTTTTAGACTTTTTTCATATGTTATGAAAGAAAATAAAAAATAAAAAATAAAGAAAGAAAATAAAAATAATGAAAAAAAACTAGGGTGAAGGAAAGGCAACATGTTACATGAAACTCATGGGAACATTTCATAACAAAATTTAACCATGTGGAACTCTACATCTCTATACAATCTACACATTACACTAATTTAGCACATAGACCACTCATGATACCAGTGGAAACAAAAGGCCCTATACCGTTAAGAATAATATCATCTTATCTATAATAGGGAAAGGCAAGCATTCATTCTCCCCTAGGTTACTTAGACTTCGCTCATAGATTCTATGTCCAACAAGTTTAACAACCAAAGTCATCGTGTATCATATTGATCAACAAACAACTTTAACTAAAACAATTGGGATTCCATCATTAAGGGACAATTAAACTCATATTTCATGCTCTAAGAATGGTCTAATAAAGACCCAAGAATGAATTTATTAACAATTTCTGGCATTCAAGTGATCATCCTCTCTTAGACATTTTACCAACCACATGGTGCTAACAAAAACAAAAACTTGGAAAAATGAGATAAATGTATGTGAAAGCAAGACAAGTTCACCAATTCACCACTAAAAACATCCTAGGTACTCATACTAACATAATAGGATCATCCACCACATATATTAGAAAAGAAATTTCAAGAGGCCATTTCATCAAATGCATGGGGTACCCTTAATTAGGTACTCAAGTATTCCTTATTAAGCATGTAAAAAAAGGCACCCGATTCACATACTTCATTCCAACAATCATAATCCACCAAAATAAATTCAAATAATGCTAAGAAAAATAAAAAAGTACTATGGAATGTGAATCAACATTAATACTTGAAAGATATTTCAAAGAGTATGAGAGAAGAGAAATCCCTATTTAATATTTAGGAGTTGAAATTTTGATGTAGGAAGAGAGAATTTTGAATTTGAATTGAGGAATTTTCGAAATGTGAAGAAAGAAAAAATATATTATTTAGATGGTGGAAATCGAGTATGCCCTCTTTTTTTGGATTGAAAAATTACTAAGTGTTTGGAGGAATAGGTCATTGTGCCTTTTAAATTGAATTTGAGATTAGCAGGTTGGGTAAACCCACTAAAAACTAATTCACATTTTAATCTTGGAGTCAAGGTCACCTGCACCCGTCCTATGTACGAAAGTGCATGGCTTGCGCATGCAAGTGCCTTAGCAAGTCAAAGCAGTTCAACTGGGCATGGTAAGGTTGCCTGCACCCGTATGGGCTGGCCTATGCATGCAGGTGTCCTGTGAAACCCAAGGTAGTATTTCATCATGAATGTGCTTAATTTTGGGCCACAATGGACTTTACCACCCCAGAGCATAGTTTAGAGCGCCTCAAATATACTTTTGCTCTTCTTAACTTGCTATATCACCTGCAAACACCCAAAATATGATACAATTAGTACTTAAACACTAGAAAACAACAAGAATAAAACTTAGGCTTCCTCCTAAGAAGTGCCTTAGTTAAAGTCATGGCACGACATCCCTTGGTCATCACTTGGCATCCTTAAAATAAAGCTACTAAACCTTAGCCACCTCGGGTCCACCCACAGAGTAATGCTTACGCCTTTGTCCATTTACAACAAAACTCCTCTTCTAATAGTCATCTAACTCAATTACCCCACTTGGATAGACATTTGATACGGCGAATGGGCCCGACCACTTAGATTTTAGCTTTCCAGCGAAGAGTTTCAATCCTGAGTTGAAGAGGAGCCCATCATCACCAACACAAAAGTCTCATTTAAAGATCTTATTATTGTTCCACCTCTTTATTTCCTCTTTATAAAATATGGAGCTCTCATGTGGTGTGAGTTGGAAATTTTCCAACTCTTGAACTCGATCTACTCTTGATTTGAAGGCGTTCTCCCAATTCATATAACTTTTACAAGGCCTGCAAAGCCTTATGCTCCAACTCAATGGGTGAGTGACAAGCTTTTCCAAACACCAATTGATAGGGCGACATGACAACATGAGTTTTATTGGATGTCCTATATGACCAAAGAGCATTATTGAGTTGTCTTGCCCAATTTGTACAACCAACATTCACCATTTTCTCAAAGATAGAATTTATTTCCCAATTTGTAACCTTAACTTTACCACTAGTTTGGGGTTGATACAAAGTATCGACCTTATGATTCACCCCATACTTGTTAAGAAAGGCACCAAAAACCCAATTACAAAAATGTGAACCTCCATCACTAATGATTGCATGTGGAGTCCCGAACCTTTTAAAGATGTACTTCTTCAAGAAGAAAGTGACACTTTTGTTTTCATTGTTCGGTAGGGAAATGTCCTCCACTCACTTTGAGAAATATTCAATGGCCACCAACATGTACTTATTACTATATGAGATAAGTGGAGGTATCGTGGAAATCACTTCAACTTTTTCTTGATCGACTTGGATGCCTTTACCTAAAATCTTATGTCCTAACGTGATGCCTTCTTTAGCCGTGAAATGACATTTTTCCCAATTCAAAACATGATTAGAATCTACACACTACTCAAGGACCTTACTCAAACAATCAAGGCAAGATTCGAATGAATCACCATCCACACAAAAATCATCCATGAACCCTTCCATGGTATCTTCTACCATGTTGGAGAATATAGACAACATGCACTATTAAAAGATAACGGGTTTGTTTCATAGCCAAAATGGGATGCATTTAAAGGCATAGGTCCCGTAGGTACATGTAAATTTATTTTTTATCTCCTGGTGTAATACAAATTTGATTATAACCCGAATATCCATCAAGGAAGTAATACTATGCATGCACAGCTAATCTATCCAACATTTGATCCATGAAAGGCATAGGAAAGTGATTTTTCATCCACGGATTCAATCTATTATTGTCCATACATACCTTCCAACCATGACCGGATGGATGGACACAAAATCATTATTTTCATGTGGGACTACCGTCATACACCATTCTTAGAAGTGCATTGGACTGTACTAAACTATGTATTGGGTAGACAACACCGCTACAAGCCATTTGATAATATCATTCTTGATTATCTCTTATATTGGTGGGTTAAACCTTCTATGGTATTCCACAGTAGGGACATGATCAACCTTAATTTGATTTTATGAGAGAAAATTATGGGATCAACCCTATGATGTCCGCTATGGTCCACCCAATAGCACGAATGAACTTTTCACAATAGATTTCAAGGTGTCTATTTGCCAAGGCAATAGATCATTCACAACAATAATTGGCAAAGTATTGTTCTCGCCCAAGAAAAAATACCAAATATTTGAAGGCAACAAACTTTAGCTCAAGTTGCGACGTTTTAATGATAGAAGGTTTGGCGAGTGAACTTTTCTGATTCCTTAAATCAAGATCCCACTTCCAAGAATTTTTAGTATAAGAGGCAAGACCAGTCAATAAAACAACCACCTCATCATATTCTTCAATTACCTCACTCCTTAAGTTCCACAATACACCCACCAAGGGGTCATCCACAAGATCTGCCTCCATATGATAGACACATCATCATCTATCACATCAATTATTGAAACAACCTACAAGTCCATGGATTGTTTCATAGACTTGCATATAATGAAAGCCAATTCTTCCTTATTAACCTAAGACTTTACTTCACCACATTAAATATCTACCAAGGCCTGTCTGGTAGCCAAGAATAGCCTAATAAGAATGATAGGGACCTCATGTTCTATTTCAAAATCCAAAATAACAAAGTAGGTTGGGAAAATGAAATAGTCAACTTTCACAAGAACATCATAGAACAATCCCACAGGCTCCTTGATAGAACGATCGGCCATTAAAAGCCTTATTATGGTTGGTTTGTGTGCACCCAAAACTAATATTTGGAACATGCCAATGGAATCAAACTAACACTTTCCCCAAGATCATACGATGTTCTTTTCAAATTTATACACCCCAATAGTGCAGTAAATTAAGAAAGCGCCCGGGTCATCCTTCTTCACCACCATTGTACATGATATTATAGCATTACAATTATGGGTCACCTTAATAGTGTCAAAATCCATGACTCATTTCTTTGTAACCAAGCCCTTCATGAATTTAGTGTACCCAGGCATCTTTTGAAAAACTTCCAACAATGGGATAGTCACTGATAGGTTGCTAATTTTTACAAGGAATTTCTTGAACTTTGTATCATCTTCCTTTTTCTTTAGCCTTTGTGGAAATGAGAGAGGAATTTTTATTTGTTGCATAGGAACAATTAGAGTTTCATCCAATTTTTTAGCATTACCATAAACCTCTTGTGGAGTTTCCTTACTTTCAAATTAATTCTTCAACTATCTTCAGCTTTTTAACAATTTGCTCATTTATATTTAGGACATTATCATTTGACTTTTCTAGCCACTTTCTTTTGCCATTGGCTTGTTCATCACTTCACCTTTAGTATTCTCATGTTTAAGAGATACTATTAAATGAACTAATTCAAGTTATTGTTCACACTTATTCCTCACCCATATCCCATTTGGCAAGGATGATAAGGGTTCAAGGGTAATTGGAGTTTGCAACCTCTAATTCTTAATTAAAACATAAAATAGATGTAAAACCTTAATCAATTAGCTAATTAAGAAGACAAATAAATAAAGTTCATACACTAATCACAACCTATTCAAGCATAAGCCAAAGATAAGAAACTAGCTACTCATAGAGATAGAAATTATAGATATACCTAAATTCTCTTCAAATTAATCCATTGAAGCACAAGATAATACAATAATTAGACTTTGGATTCAATAAATATTCGATTAAAACCATTAATTTATCGCTTGAAATTGACTCTAATGTTTCTCAACTTAAGAAAAGAACAAGAATCGTAGAAATGAGCTAAATCCCCCATATTTTAACCTAAAATTCGTGTTTCAGTAAAATTATGAAAATGCTGCCGCACTAGCGACCTATTGGCATAGGTGCTAGTGCAGGTGGCTGACTTGTGCATGCAAGTCCTCATACAAATACCCCTGGTTCTTCACATTGGCCACCTGCATGCTCAGGTGCATGCACAGGTGGCCTCCTGGCAAGCCCAAGTGAAATTTTTAGCTCTATTTCTCCCATTTTCGACCTCCTATTGACATGAATGACTCTCTCAACTTTGTTTTAAGCCTTTACCTACATAAACTGACATGAATGACTCTCTCAACTTTGTTTTAAGCCTTTACCTACACAAACGAGCATTATACATGAGAATAACCTCAAATCAATAGGAAATCATGTTAATTCAAGCTTAAAAAGCGCTAATAAGTCGTCAAATTGCCGACTTATCACCCCTATAAGCCTAAAAGTCATATAGAGGCAAACAATTAACCCTACCGAGCCCCTATAAAATAATGGGTGCATATAAGAAGTAGAAAAAGTAGAAAGCCCAATTAACAATGGCCGAACCAAGCTCATGTAACCATCTGATCCTAAATCCATGATAAAACTATCTTGATATGCCCCAAGCTTGAACTGAAACCAACGGGTAATAATGAGAGGCTATACGCGGGGCTTAAACCAAAAATAATGGATAATAATAAGAGTCCATACATTGAGTTCAAATAAAAAATAGTGGGTAATAATGAGAGGCCACATAACTCATGTACAACATAACTTAGTACCACTATCAATACTCCCAAAACAACCACAATCAACACCAGAACACCTCGATCGTGTCATAACCAAATACTAGACTATAATTAGAACTCATTGTAACCATATCGTAACCAAAAACTAGTAATCCCACAAATAGCCAATCTAAACTGTAAAACTAATAACAAAACCATATTGTAACCAATGCTAGAGCCTGCTAAAACTCATAATAAACAGTAGAAATAAACTATATGCTAGACTCAAAATAGAACTAAATGCTTTTATGAAAATATAGGCATATCTAGCTAAAGGGAAGAAATCTAAGGTTTCTAAGCCTATCCCCAGACCCTAAGGTCAAAAGGGGGTAAAATAGGCAAAAGTCAAGTCTAAGTCAACCAAACCAAAGGTAATAACCTAAAATAGTAGTCAAAAGTCTAACTAAGTCTAAAGAGTCTTTAAGCTAAGTATACTAGCTAGACAGGGTAGTGGGACCCACTACGGGGTCCCAAAAACAACCTAGGTTAAAACTTAACCTATTCTAGACTAAGTATTCCCAATCTCTTTTCATGGTAGTAATCCTAGCCCTAAAGGGGGTACAATAGTGTACTAGGGAATAATAGACCGGAAGTCTACCATAATGGGCCCTAATAGGCTAAATAAGGTGTAAAATACTAAATCAATAATCAGGTTAACCAATTCTTCGTAAAACTAACATAACAGAACACTAATACCATAAATACGCTCAAGATAGGCTAAGCCTAGCCTGCCTGGAAGTCGTCGAATGCTAGTTGAATCCTCTAAATCGGAGCTTTCCCCTTTCAACAGGCCTCTAAAAGCTGCCACACTATCAAAATAGTTATCCACACATCAAGATGAGAATAATGAAACCCAATTACATATAAATACTTTGGGTCAGATATTAACCTAAATATCTCACGTGGAGACCATTTGTGGAATCATAAAATTAAAACTATCACAACTTCCCATCCATCCCAAAGATCAAATGCCACAAGAAATCCAACTAAATTTGAGCTCAAAAGATCCAAATTAGTCCCAACAACAATCCCAAAATAAATATTTAAAAATAGAGAATTACATGGAAAAATTGATGGGAAAACTTCAAATTATCAATGATATAGGATCCATACAAACGATCTCAAGCTATTCCCAGCTTAACAATATGATTATCCCATAATTTTAAAGCTCAATGTGCCTTAAATGGTGTTCGATACTTGGAAATTAGGAATGAAAAAAGAAAGGAGAAAGGTTATATTCTGCCAGGGGTCCCTTCTTCGCGAACACAGGACCCTTATCGTGAATGTGGGTGTCGGCCTAGGCAGCCTTTCCCAAAGGTGGTCGGTGCATCGTGATTATGGAGAAAAAGGCACGACCAGCCTGGTCGGCCTCCTCTTTGAAAACTAAAAGGCTAGCACACAATGCAGAGGTCCAAAATCTTATACCTTGCATATGTAGCCAAGACCCTGCGAACGCAAAGACCTTTCTTGGTTTGCATTAGTTGTGACGCTCTAGCAACTTTTAAAGTTGTTAAAAGCCTGACCGGGCCCTCAAAATTTGATTGGAATCCTGTGAATGCAAACAAACTATGCTAACCTGCCAAATTTGATATTTCGAGCTTAATGGAACCATCAAAATTTTCATCCGATGTCATTTTGATAAAAAAGTAGGGTCCACACTCCAAGAAGCTATTTTTACCAAATTCCACTCCATAGCCCAAAATGAGTCTGAAAGCCTCAAGATACATACCAAGGGTCCCCCATCCTAAAAATGATGTTTTGTAGATTTTGAGACTATCAAAAATAAAATCCAAGTTTGTTTACCAGAGGTTTCTACTCGAGGCCCATTTATTAACTTTAGAAGCTCTAAATAGGGAAATGGCTCTAAAAACCAAATGAACTACCCGATAACCAAACTATCAGTCCCAAGAAGTTATAAATGACCTGGGGTAGCTATAGGAAATCTCTAGACATATAAAATATATGAAAATGAAGGAGATTACATGGAGGGTCATTATAGCATCCACTACTAAAAGGACTTTGGTCTGTGAAAGTAAAGGATAAGAAAGTACTAAACGGCTCAAACAAGTAATAAAACTGGGTCCATATATCATGCTCAGTCTCCTATGTTGATTCCTCAATTAGATGGTGACTCCATTGGACCTTAACTATAGGAATGTATCTAGAGTACAACCACCTTATATCTCTAGCAAAACTAGACACAAGTTCCTATATGAATGCCAACCTCTCATCAAATTGAACTGAGTCCCACTCAGGAACATGAGACTTATCTGGAATATATATTACCACAACATAGATACATGAAATATCGGGTAGATGGATGAAAAAGAAGGGGAAATACCAAGCTATATGCTACCTCCCTAACTACCCGTTGGATCTCAAATGGTCCAAAACCTAGGGCTGAGCTTAAACCTCCTCCTAAATCTTATCACGCCCTTCATAGGCAATACTCGCAAAAAGAATGTTTCACCCACTCTAAAACTCAATGCCCAACATATATGGTCAGCATAACTCTTATTCCTACTTTAAGATGCTCGTAGCCTATTTGAATCACCTAAACCCGTCCAATGACTTATGAAGTAAATTTATACCTTGCTGCCTATTTTTCAGATATCTCAAACTAACTCGCAGAGATCAACATCGTCTACCATATAATGCTTGTAATGGGGCCATATAAATACTAGAATGAAATCTATTATTACACAAAAACTCAACCAAAGCTAAAAAATGATCCCATTAAACTCTAAAATCCAACACATAAATGTGGAGCATATCCTCCAAAACTTGAATAGTTTGCTCTAATTTCTCATCAGTCTGGGGATGAAATGCGATTCTAAGATCAACCTATGTACCAAACTACTCCTGAAATGTCCTGTAAAAGATATAAGTTGATTGAGAACCTCGGTATGAAATGATAGACATAGGCACCTAGCTAAGATGAACCATCCCTAAAAAATAGACACGAGCCAACCTCTTGGAACTATAGGAGGTATGGATAGGGATGAAATGGGTATATTGGTTCAATCGATCTAGGATGACCTAAACACTATCAAAACCATATGAAGTACGGGGTAAACCACCTACAAAATCAATTGTAGTCGCTCCCATTTTTACTCGAGAATGAGCAGCCTCTGAAGCAATCCACTAGGTGTTTGATGCTTGGCCTTTACCTATTGACATCAAAGCCAACAAGATACAAACTATGCTATATCTCTTTGGATAACAAGCCACCAGTAATGTTGCCTCAAATCCCTAACCCACCTAAAAATTAACTATCTCAAATCAACTATAAACAAAATCATTTTCAATAAGTCCAAAATCCTCACTTTCTTTCTAATAAATATTTTTTGACTTTGTTGTATAAGGATATAGTAGAAGGTGGACCAATATTCCCATATTTGTGGAAATAAATTTAGAGAGAAACATAAGAGAGAATGAAAATGTGCCAACATTATAAGATTTGAATTTGGTTTGTCTTTGTTTTTTTACATACATTGTTTTAAAAAGTAAAATCTATATTATTGTTGAAGTGGTGAAAATTACTCTTAATCAATTCTATGAAAGTTAAATAGGGAAATATTTCATAATTTTATTCAGTATAAAATTTACTTTTGAATTATAAAAGAGTGAAAACATTCCACTAAGGAGTCTTGTGCTTTTATATGTATGTAGATTTACTTATTTTTGTCTCCTTGAACTCAGATTTAAAATCTTAAGGTTGATGGTGAATGACGTGAACCTTCTATGCAAACCCTCCAGCCGATGTATGTATTGATAAAAATCTAGACTTAGTTTGGAAAATAAAAAGAAAAATTAATATATATATATATATATATATATATATATACATATATCTTAGTTTTTCGAGGGTGAATAGAATACTTTGAGCTATAAACCTCACAAAGAATAAACTGAATAAAATCTCAAAATCATGGAACACAAAATGGTCGCAAATTTTAGAACTCTCTCAAAATCTAACGTAGACCTCCTGGACTCACCTCTCAACACCTACCCTCTAATGCTACGAAGCCTATTATCCTCAAATTAACGACTCCAAATCTACTCCAATGGGTAGATCTAGCCTAAACAATAGCAATAATCCTCCTAGGGTGAAAAACATTAAGACGAACCATCAAGATAGATAAGGACTAGATATCAATAGGCAACGGCTGCTAAAAAACTTAAATGAAGTCCTACCCATGCTCATTTCCTTCCAATACAAGGCATCTGCTACCACATTCGTCTTGCCTAGATGGTATAGAATAGAGATATCATAATCCTTTGGTAACTCTATCCACCTATGCTGACTCAAAATAAACTCTCGCTGGGTCTTAATGTATTGAATACGACAGTGGTTAATCAAGATCCTGCAATAAACACCATACAAGTAATGCCTCCAAATCTTAAGCACAAATACTACCACTGCCAACTACAAATCATGAGTGGGTAGTTTCACTTATGCACCTTCAGCTGCCTCAATACATATGCAATAAAATACAACCTCGCTGCATCAAAGCACACCCCAAACTAATAACAAAAGCTGAAGTGAGCAAGTCCTTGAGCTTAAGATAGCTCACCCCACAATCCGCAGGCCACTGAAATACAAACTCCTTCCTAGTCAACCAGGTCATAGGGGTTGCAATAGAAGAAAATATCTCGACAAACCACTTGTAGTAGCCTACTATCCTAAAGAAATAACGAACCTCAGTAGGGAATGTAGACCAATCCCAACCGCGAATAGCCTCAATCTTTGTTGGGTCCACCATAATTCTATCCTTAGATACCACTTGACCAAAGAAAGATACAGACTCAAGACAGAACTTGCACTTTGAGATTTTGGCGTAAAACCTATGATCTCTCAAAGTGTAGAGCACAATCCTCAAATATTGCTCGTGCTCCTCCCTACTCCTCAAATAAACCAGGATGTCATAAATAAAACTATCATGGAGAAGTCCAAATACGGCCTGAAAATACAATTAAAATCCATAAATATTATTGGGGCATTGGTCAACTCAAAAGACATCACCAGGAACTCATAATGACTGTAACGAGTCTTGAAGACTATCTTATGGGTATCCGTCGCCCTGCTCCTCAACTAATGTTAACCAAACCTCAAACCAATCTTAGAAAATATTGTCATACCCTGAAGTTGGTCAAGCAAATCATTGATACGATGTATAGGATACTTATTCATCATTATCACCTTATTCAACTACATGTATCTAATACACATAGAGCCATCCTTTTTCTTCACAAATAGAACCAAGCACCCCAAGAAGATTCACTCAATCTGATAAAGCCCTTACCTAGAAGGTCTTAGAGTTGAATATTTTGTTCCTTAGCTTAGCAGGAACCATATAATAACGAGCCATATAAATAGGTTGAGTACCTTGGTAGAGATAAGTGGAAAACTCTATATCATACTCAGGAGCAAGGATAGGTAGGTCATTAGGAAAAAATCAAGAAAATCATAGACAATAGGAACAGAGTCAAATGAAGGAATTACAACACTAACATCCTAAACATAAGCAAGGAATGACCCACACCTCCTCGATATCAGTCTCCTTGCCCACATATAAGAAATAATCCCCGTCAGTGAGCTACTAAAAGAACCTTTCCATATAATTGGGGTATGCTAGGCATGGCTAAGGTAATGGACTTGGTGAAGCAGTCCAAGTCTGCATGGTAGGGGTATAACTAGTCCTTTTCTTGTATCATATTGAAATTAACTGTATTTAGCATAATAAGAACAACCAGAGTATCATAGTCCTGAATAGTCACCAAACATGATCTGTTTACCTAATTCACTATTAAAGAATCACACATGAGGGTAGTTACACGTAATGGCACAGATAAAGACTCTAGAGACCAACCTAACCACAATTAATAATAAGCAAAAAACAAAGAAGAAACTGGTTGATGGAATACATAAATCTTACCTATAATAACAACACTCGAAGCATCAACCTCCAGTCTAACTAATATAGCATAAAAATGGACCTGTCCATTACCAAACTGGGTGCTTGCGGGACCACCTATCCTACCTCCTGTTGGACTACCTCTCGAATCCTAGGGACCACCCTTATGACCCTATGCAACACCCCTAGATGGATGAGGCATTGATTTGATTGATTTTGCATTGTAAATTGAGGACTTTATCATCCCACACCAAGGACACTCTTGAGAAAAGTAACGGACAACCCCAGAGTCATATCATGCCCTTAGCACTCTACTCTATCTAGAAAGTTTGACTGATTTGTAATAACTACCTCAACTCGATGGCTCTCACTGAATACCCCTCTTCAACTAACCACTGCTCTAACCAGCAAAACCACTATAATCGGGCTGACCCTTATAAGATATCTGAAGCACTTCCTAAATTGGGCTACTAGGCTGACCCCAAATCTAATAAGGCTGATGTTGGGGGTACCTACCGTAAAATCCCTGGCCTCTGAATTGTGAGACACTGTGGCTTGCAGTGTAATTACCCTAATAACAGGGTCTCTTACCTGAATTGATAAAGAACTGAGGGTCACTTCTACGCATGTCAAACTCAACCTCCAAGGTAGCCACCTTAACAGGATGGTGTCTCCACTAAACCTTAACTATAGGAGTATCTCTAGAATGCATCCACCTCACTTCCCTGGATAAAATGGACACTACCTCCTAAACAAATGTCAACCTATCATCCAATTGAACCGAGTCCCAATGAAGCATATGAGAATTATCTAAAATTTAGCTTTAAATTATAGATAGATAAAAAACTGGAAAAATGGCTGAAAATTCCAATAGTAAGGCCAACTTATAAACAACCTCTCCAACAATCTGAAGAATCTCAAAAGGTACTATATAATTGGGGCTAATCCTGACCCTCATCTAAAATCTCATCACACCTTTTATGGGCAACACTCGAAGGATGACTCTATCACTAATCCCAAACTTCAAGGCATGAATCCTATGGTATGCATAACATTTTTTCCTACTCTAGGCTTCTTGAAGCCTATCCTAAATCACTCGAAATATATAAAAAGACTTCAAAGCAAGTCAGTAACATGGGGTCTAACCGATTAAGTCTCAGACCAACCAATAAGAGATTGACAACACGTACTATACAAAGTCTCATAAAGTGCCATCTTAATACTCGAATAGTAGCTATTATTATAAGCAAATTTCATTAAGGCCAAATGTAGCTACCACTAACCTGCAAAATCCATAACAAATATACTGAGCATATCCTTCAAAAACTGAATAATCTGCTTCGACTGACCATCAGTCTGGGGGTGGTAAGTTATGCAAAGGTCAACCCGAGTACCCAAATCCTCCTAAAAAGTATGCCAAAAGCTAGAAGTGAACACTAGGACTCTGTCTGAAATAATTGACAAGGGTATCCCATGAAGACAAACTATCTCACGAATATAGATATAAGCTAACCACCTAGCACTGGAGAAAATCTAAATAGGGATGAAATAGGTCAATTTGGTCAACTAAGCGATGATGACCCAAATATAGTAAGAACCATAAGAAGTAAGAGGCAACCCAATCACGAATCCATAGTGATCTGCTCTCACTTCCACTCAAGAGAGGGTAATCTATGAAGCAAACCACCTGGTCCCTGATGCTCAGCCTTCACCTACTAATAATACAAAAAATGAGCTACAAAATCTACCACATCTTTCTTCATACCACCCTATCAGTAAAGTTGCTTTAAATTACGATACATCTTGGCCATGCTTAGATAAATAGAATATCTAAAGTAATTACCCTTCTCTAAAATCAATCTCGCCCAATCTCTAACTCTTGACACACAAACTCGACCACCAATACCATATCTTAAATCACCCTCGAATGATCATCATCAACCTGGTGGGTTCAAATCTACTCCATCAAGGAAGATCTAGCATCAATAATGGCTAAAACACGCCCGGGTGTTATAACATCAAGCCTAACCATCTGATTAGCTAAAGACTAAACCTCCAAGGCTAAAGGCCACTCCCGGGGTCAAGATATGAGGTAAATTCCCCATACAAGTTGACTTTCGACTCCAAGCATCGACAACTACATTTGCCTTGCCCGAATAATACAAAATAGTGATGTCATTGTCCTTAGGCAACTCAAGCCGACGCTACTACCTTATGTTAAGATCTAGCCATCTGAAATAGTATTAAAGGCTACGATGATCTGAGAAAATCTCAACAAGATACTCTATGCAAGTAATGATGCAACAACTTCAACACGAACACTACGTTACCAACTCCAAATCATGGGTAGGGTATTTCTCTCATGAGGCTTCAACTAACAATAGGCATAAGAAATCACCTTATCCTCCTGCATCAACATCACATGCAAACTAACACCTAATGTATCACAAAACATGGTAAAACCCACACCCTCCTTGAACAAAGTCAAGATAGGAGCAAAAGTCAAAAAGACCTTGAGCTTTTAAAAGCTCTTCTCACATAATTCGATCACTGAAAACCTATTTTTTTGAGTTAACTTGGTCAAAAAAGACACAATAGATGAGAAACCCTCTACAAATACCGATAGTAACCCACCAAACTAACAAAACTCTATATCTCGATAGGAGAAGTGGGTCTATCCCAATCATGATTCATCGCAAGCTTGACTGAATCAACCATAATACCATCCGTAGTCACCACATAACCTAAGAAAGTGATAGAATCCAAAAAAAACTCAGACTCTAAAAAAATTGGAATACAACTTATTATCATGAAACCTCTGAAGCACAATCCTCAAATGCTTCACGTGGTCGGCCTTACTCTTGGAATAGGCTAAGATGTCATTTATAATATAACCACCAAAGAGTTGAGATACAATTAAACTACCCAATTCATCAACTTCATAAAAATTATAGGGGCATTGTTCAATCCAAACGACATAACGAAGAACTCATAATGATTATTGAGTTTGAAAAGTAATATTTGGAACATCTGAAACACTATCTTTAACTGATGATACCCAAACCTCAAATCAATCTTGGAAACCATCAAAGCACCTTGAAGCTCATCAAATAGATTAGTATGCAAGGAAGAAAATACTTGTTCTTAACTATCACCTTGTTCAACTTCCTATAATCAATACACGTATGTACCAAACCATCTTTCTTCTTCACAAACAGGTCAGGTGCACCCTAAGAAGATATATTAGGTCTAACAAACCCCTTATTCAATAATTCAAATAATTTTTTCGTGAACTCTATTAACTCAGTTGGGGCTATTTTTTATGGAGGAATAAAAATGACACGACATGACCCGGGGCCTTATCGTAATGGGCATCCCAAGTCCGACTGGAACCACAGACCACCCCCACTACCCAATCCAACCTCTAGCCGTCTGCCCTAAGTTGGATGAATTTCAAGCATATAACAAGATAGTATAACAACTCATATAATGAATCTGGGATAGGATTAAGACAATGATCTAGCCAATCGAGTCCAACCATCCCATACCAATCGTCCAGCCATACCAAACCAAACTGAAACCATAAATCTGACCATAACTAAACTAGTACCATAGATAATTAAGTATATAATCCCAAAATAAAAGAGGATGGAACAATCAACTATATCATCAATCGATATTAGTCTTAATACCAATACCAATGCAAAGGCTGAAACCAATACCAATCTCTCCCATTCCAATCCATACTAGTTCCATAAAAGCCTCTAACTAAAAGAATACAAATATCTAGTTGAAACATGCCCCCAACTATAACCAAAACCAATATCCATAAATAATCTAGAGTATGAAATAACATCCATGAAATGAATCCTTTCGAATAAATGGAAGCTCACTATTTTAATCCAAAGCTGACCCCCGAGTGTCCAAATACTAAACAGGAGGAGTAGAACAACTAATTCCTGCATTACGTGGGGATACAACCATCTGAAGACGGGTTAATGAGTGAATGCTAGCATGAACTCAAGATAAAATAAAATAATGCCAATTATAAAACCAAGTAAAACCATCCATATATATGTATATAACCATGCTTGGAAAGGGAATCAGGTTTAGCATGCCATTAAATCCTTTACCTAGGCTGTGTAGCTTTGCTATCCTAAAACCACCCACGAGCTATATGGGTTTAAATCCCCCTTCTAAAAGGGACCCAGTGCGTGAAGTAGCATAACCAGAGAAAAGAACCTAGGATGACTAGTACATCCCCTAAAATATAAAGTGTGACATCATGCACACGGTCACTAGGACCAAACCTCACATCGGCAAAAATGAGTTTCCAGTTTTGATCCCCCAGGACCTCCATTTTTCACGGCTTTACTACACACCTCCTTCTTTAATCCAAATTAAAACTATTACCAAAAAGACAAACAATTTCCCATTTATTATTAACCGAGGACTTTAGTAGTGGTACCGTCATACCAACTATAACTTGTAAGTATTGTCCCTAGGCCAAGCCTTTTTGAGATCAAGGGATTCGCATGTTCCCATAGATCATAATATCAAATTAACTTAGGGGATTCCCATGTACCCCATAAGTATGTCTATTAAGACAAACCATTCCAAAACCATTTAAACCATTCATATCATTAAGGCTTTCATTACAAAGTTTAAACCATGTATAAGTTCCATTGAAAAACCAATATTATAGTGAAAGCATTATTATAGGCATTTTATCAAACACATACGGGCATAGTACTTCCAAAACTAAAGTCCATTACCAAATAACGATTCCCATGTAACTAATTATCCAAATCCACTGTTAATACATATACAAGCATAATTAAAACATGGGAAAACTATAACCAAGCATTTGAAACCAAAACCCCCAAATTATATTTGAAAACCCAAAATCATACAACATTCAAAACATGAAAATATTGTAAAAACCATGCCTTTTGTTGGAACTAACAATGTGGGAAGAGAACATGCCTTAAATCAAGATGATGGTGGAGAGAAATCACCAAGACAAGCCCCAATTTACTCCTTAAGATGAAACCCCAGCTTCCTTTGCCCAAGAACTCTGGAGAAGATTTAAGAGTGTTTTCTAAGTGTTTAAGAATGAAATAGTAGGGAAAACAACCTCCCCATAGGGATATAAGTTGTGGGACCGCATTAGGATAAGTGGGGAATTGTCTAAATTGCCCTCACTTAAACTGTACTTAATTCCCATCATAGGGTACGACTGACCCTTATGAGTTGTACCCATCCTGTAGGAGTGGTACCCACATCTCGTATCCTAGGCTTTCCCCTTGGACCCAAACTGTCTATAGTATGACATACCCAAACTCCTATCGTATCCAAGTGTATGACTAGTACCCATAAATCGTACCCCTAGCAGAATAGAATCCAGGAGGTTTGAACATTATCCATCATACGAGTCCTAGGTATAACTCGTACCCTAGCTTGTAGCTCATGGTGAGCCACTCGTACTTAGATCCAACTTAAGTTATCAATTCTAAGGTTAACTAAAGAAACCAAACAACCCGTATCCACCGATATGATTGGTACCAACCAAGTTGTACCCATTCTAATGACTAAATCTATCCCACCAACCAACACTGATCAATATACGACTGGACTATACCACTCATACCCAAGCATATGACTCATTCCCTAAGTCGTATCTTACCTATAAACCAGAAATCAAGGAAATTTTCTAAGGTCCAGAAACTAGGGTGTTTTAGTCTTCCCCAGTAGGAACATTCATCCCTGAATGACGGACAAGGAGGGGTAACCACATGCATGAGTCATTTGTATTATCAAATATATTTCCAATATTTAACAAAGTTTGAAAACAATGATGCAAAGATATTAGTCTTTCCTTTAACAAACTTAAAAAATAAAGATATGTTGAAGAACAAATACCTTTCGAACGAATCCCAGGAGTAGAAAGCAGATGTAAATACTTGGAATTCATGTTCTTCTCCGCTTCCCATGTAGCTTCTTCCACCTTTTGGTTCAGCAAAAGAACCTTAACTAAAGCCACATCCTTAGTTTTTAAGAAACAAACTTGCCTATCCGAGATCTCAATCGGGACCTCATCATAAGTCAGAGAGTCTGAGACACCCAACCCCTCTAAAGGAACAATCGAAGAAGGATCACCAATTCTCTTCTTTAACATAGAAACATGAAATACTAGATAAACAAAGCTCAAACTAGAAGTCAAATCCAATTCATAAGCCACATTACAAACTCTTCATAGAACAATATAAGGACCAACAAGTCGTGGATTGAGCTTTCCCATTCATACCAAACTATATTACTCCCTTCATGGGAGAAACCTTTAGGAATACCTTATCCCCAACCTCAAACTCCAAGTCTTTATGCCTTACATCCATCTAGGACTTTCGGCAACTTTGGGCAGCCTTAGGCCTATCTCGGACCACCTTCACCTTTTACATAGCCTGATTGGTAAAATTCAAATCGATCATATCTGCCTCACCAAGCTCGAGCCAACCAATAGGTGATCTGCACCTCCTACCATACAACGCCTTAAAAAGGGACATACTAATACTAGAATGATAGATATTGTTGTAAGAAAACTTCATCAAAGGTAAATTTTCAACCCAATTGCCACCATAATCAATCACACATCCCTGAAGCATATTCGTTAATGTCTGAATTGTCCTCTCCACTTAACCATCGAACTGAAAATGGAAAGCAGTACTTAGACTAACGTTGGTACCCAACCCTTTCTGAAAAGACTGCCAGAAATGAGATGAAAATTACGTACTATGATCAAAGATAGTTGAAACAGGTACCCCATGCATCTTAATAATCTCCTAAAGGTACAACTTCGCATAATCCTCCATTAAAAAAGTAGTCCTCACTAGCAAAAAATAAGCAGACTTCGTTATTCTATCCATAATGACCCAAATCGAATCAAATTGGTTTCGCGACCAAGGAAGGTTGGTAGCAAAATTCATATTGATTACCTTCTATTTCCATTCAAGTAAATTAATTTCTTGATTCAACCCACCAGTCCTCATCTGCTTAACTTTACCTTTTTAACACACCATGTATCTGGCCACAAAATCATCCATATCCCTTTTCATACCATTCCACCAATATATCTCCTTGAAATCATGATATATCTTTATTGAGCTGAGATATATAACGTAGCATGATTCATGCATCTTAGCCAAGATTCTTTGCCGCAAACTATCAACATCAGGAATGCACAACCGCCCTTGGTACCTTAAAGTACCATCGCCACTGATCTCAAAGACTATTACTTTTTTCATACCCACACTATTCTTGATTTTCATCAAGACAAAATTTAGCACTTACTTCTCCTTAACCTTAACACCAAGAGACGACCAAACCATTTCATGTTCCCTCACCCCACCACCCTCAGAGTCTAAAAGACGAACTCTAAGATTATCCAAGGGATTAATATCCTTTACCAATTCCTTTTTTCCTTTCTCCACATGAGCCAAACTCCCCATGGACAGTTTGCTAAGAGCATCAAAAACCATGTTAGCCTTACCTGGGTGATAGTGAGACTCATATCATAGTCCTTGAGAAGCTCCAACTATCTTATCTGCCTAAGATTTAGCTCTTTTTAAGTGAGCACATATTGTAGACTCTTATGATCAGAAAAGAAGTCTATGTTCACTCTATACAAGTAATACCGCCAGATTTTCAAATAAAAAACCATTTCCAATAGCTCTAAATCATGAGTAGGATAATTCCTCTCAAGCACATTCAAATGCCCAGAAGCATAGGTAATCACCTTCCCAAGCTGTACTAAGACATAACCAAGTCTCACCCTAGATGCATCACAATAAACCACAAACCCCTCACTGCCAACAATGTTAAAATTGGAGCCAAAGTTATCTTATCTTTCAACTTCTCAAAACTCCCCTCACAAGCATCCAACCAAGAAAACTTTACCTTTTTTTGAGTCAACATAGTCAAAGGAGCAGCTATTGTCGCAAAGCATTCCACAAACTGCCGATAATATCTAGCCAAACCCAAGAAGCTCCAAATATTGGTTATAGCCATGGGTCTAGGCCATATTTAACCACAACAAACTTTTGAGGATCTACCAAGATCAATTCATTAGAAATAATATGACCAAGAAAAGTCACAACGTTCAACCAAAACTCATATTTAGAGAACTTGACATACAACTGTTATTCTTTTAAGGTCTAGAATACCATAAAGATGTGATTAGCATGATCCATCTCACTCTTGGAATAAACCAAATTGTCATCAATAAACACAATTTCAAAGAGATCTAAGAACTTTTTGAAAATCATGTTCATCAAATCCATAAATGCCATCGGAGCATTAGTCAAATCAAATGACATTACCAAGAATTCAAAGTGCCCATACCGAGTATAAAAAGTCATCTTAGGGATATCCTCTTCCCTAATCTTAAGCTGATGATACCCAGATCGAAGATCTATCTTAGAGAAGAACTTGGCACCTTCCAACTGATCAAACAAGTCATCTATCCTTGGAAGAGGATACTTTTTCTTGACCGTTACCTTATTCAACTATCGATAGTTAATGCATATCCAAAAATAACCATCCTTCTTGCGCCCAAAAAACATCGGTGCACCCCACGGGGATACACTAGTATGAATAAACCCCTTATCCAAAAGATCCTTGAGTTGCTCCTTGAGTTCCCTCAACTCAATCGGAGCCATTCTATAAGGATGAATAGATATTGGATGAGTGTTTGGAACCAAATCAATACCAAATTCTATTTCCTTATCTAGAGAAACACTAGGAAGATTATCTGAAAAGACCTCAGGAAACTCATTTACAACCGAAGCAGAATAAAAAGAAGGACCCTCTTAGTTAGAATCTTTAACCCAGACCAAGTGATACAGACAACCTTTGGAGATTAATCTCTGAGCTCTAAGATAAGAAATAAACCTCCCCTTAGGAGATAGGGAACCACCCTCTCATTCTATAACCGACTCTCTAGGGAACCTTAAGACAACCTTACGGGTCCGATAATCCAAGTACGCATAACAAGAGTGTAACTAATCCAACCCTAGAATAACATCAAAATTCACCATATCCATCTCAAATAGATCTACCTAGGTCTACTCACTACTAACAGATACCACCCCCCTTATAAACTCTCTCAAAAATAACTGAATCACTTACCGGGGTAGAAATAGAATAAGGTTCCGAGATAACCTTAGGATCAAAACAAATACATACAACCATAAATGGGGTCACATAAGAAAGAGTGGACCTTGGATTAAGCGGATAATACACGTCACAAGAAAAAGTTGTAACATACAAGTAATAATATCAGGTGATGCCTCAGATTCCTACTGAGATGCAAGAGCATACAACCTATTTTGACCTGTACCGGTACCAGAAGTAGGAGCAAACACCTAAGCCACACACTAGGTGCAGGGGTAGAAGATGAAGCAACCAGAGCTTTGACCGCTCTCGAAGCTCCCTTACCAATTAAATAACTCTTGAGCATATGTCCTGGCTAGCCACATATAAAACATTTGTCCCTGCCTTCATCATAATTGTCCTGATGAAAACGACCATAGAATCGGCAAGGAAGGCATAAAGAATTCGAATGACCTCCACTCACCTGAGATTGGGCACCTTGTGCCTAGAAATTATCACTACCTTATGGACGCCTATCACCCAACTGCCTTGGGTAAAGAGCACTTGTCATGACCCAATTTTCTTAGAACATGATGGTGCCTACCATAACCCACCAGTAGGTAAGACAACCTATAGTTCGGAATGGCTAGTAATAAATTACTCAATAATATAAGGAAAAGAATGTGGAGTATATAAATAAAGATCAATATATAGAGGAATCCCCAAACTTGATGGTATCAGTACAAGAGCTTTTAATATAAAAAGAGTACAAAAGTGAAATATCAAGAGAAATACACTGATACAACCTATATTTAAATACAACTTAGAGACTAGTCTAATACATAAGAGAGAGATAAGTAATACTTCAAATGCCAGGAGCTCAGGAGCTTACTCTAAGTCTCTGAACTAGGGCTACTCTGCAGAATGTACACATTAATGACAATAACCCAAACTATGATATACAGGCTGCGGAAGTATAGTATAAGTATCAAATAAATGGTACTTAGTAGGCAACTGCGAACTGAGATCCAAAGATAAAGCAGATATACATAGCATATAAACAGAAAGGAATCTACATCCAAGAGTCCAAAAATAATATAACAAGTCAATGAGAATAATAAAGGGCAACTATCCTATTCATGTCCAAGATCTAACATAATAAGACAAAGAAAGTATTAGGGCGAACTATCTTATTCCAGCTACATTCAATATACGTTAATGCAATACCATATATCCAAGGTCAATATATGAATAAAGAGTAAAAGAAAGATATATAGTTATATACAAGGCGAAGTAACGACTATACAAAATAAACAATGAAGGAAGGGATATACTGTAGTACCATAGCTTCATTAGCTTGATATATATATAGTTATATATGCATATAAACATGAGGTCATCTCAAAGCATAACCTATATTTTCATATTCTCATTTAAGACCTCATTATAACACTTATTAGGATTTAAATACTAACATGCTCAGGGTTTCTAATCCACATGGCTAGACATGAAATAATCGTGCATAAGAATACAATCATAAGATACGAGAGGCTGAAAACATACCTTAAATCCTGATACCGAATCAATGACCAACCCATCATAAGCTGTCCATAATAATAATCGTAACAATAATACCAACAATATCAATAATGGCTTGAATAACTAGCTACTATGGATAACTAAATACCAAGCCAAACCTATGCTACCCCCACCACCCCAGGTCAGAATGTTCAATCAATATACAACAACACAAGGCATATTCTTAAACCATATCTATGCAACTATCCTATACCGGCTGGTAGACATAGGTGTATACCAGTGATAAGCGATGCACATACAGGATTGAATGTAAGGTATACAATCAATAGCAAAACTCAACATAACTGTCCTCATCACGACCATTTTCATCATAGTTAACCTTCATCCTTGTTAGATCTCAATTTATCATTAATATATCCTACAGCCTTGTTGGGTATCAACATTATCATAACAGTATCCTCTGAACTTATCAGGTATCAATATTATCACAATAGTATCCACCAGCCTTTCCAGGTATCTATATCATCATAATAGTATTCTCTAGTCTTGTTGGGTATCAATATCATCATAATAGTATCCTCCGACCTTGCCAGGTATCAATATCATCACAATAGTATCCTCTGATCTTATCAGGTTTCAATATTATCACAATTACTATTACCAAATGAGATACACTAAAATACTCATAAATATACACATATCAGCAGAGAATATCTATATATTCAATACTTCCCTACTACTCGTTATTAGTTAACTAACACTTATTATAACAAAATCACTAGTTTACTAGTCATCATATAACCTCTAGTTATTAGCCTAAATATTATCCATCATATAATCCTTACTCACGGGATAGCAACTAACCAATATTTATTAATAAGCCAACATCTATCATCTATTCAAGGTTCATCACTGGACGAAAACCACCATTTATCCACCATTCATTAGTATCAACTAATCATCATATATCCGTTAACAATTACTAGACAACACCTTACTACTTTTCACCTAACCATCTCTTATTGACTGACACAATTCATTAACTAACCATCATTAGGTACTTTGTTTCAACTAAGCAAGATTCATTAACTAATACATTAAATTCATAGCCATCTAGTGCTATAGTCCCCTAATAGACAACTAGTTACCACATAGCTTAACCCTCTAACAAGAAGAGAATTCCTAAGATCATATTTAAGCTATAATCACATTATTTATAATGGTAAATAATCATGAACGTATCAAAGCTATGCAGGCCATCACCAGTATTTAATCAGTGGAATAATAAGCATCATATCGTATATTTCTCTGCACCATACCGAAGAGATGTGTATACCAACATATTCATATTCGTAAATTGTAATCACATCATTTATAATGATAAATAATTTGCAGCTATTTAATCAATATCATAACATGACCCTTGGCCTATTAATTTATCTAAAATAATGATAACATCATAATCATGGCCTTAGGCCCATACATATATCTGGGACTTATATTAATAATCATATTTATAAGTCGTAGCTTATCTCTAATCATCTTACATATAGGAGGCATCTCACATATAGGAGGCATAATATTAATAAACATGTAATAATCTCACATAAGAGGTATCTCATATCTAGAAGGCAGAATATAGATAGACATATAATCATCTCTCACATAAGAGATATCTTACATCTAGGAGGCATAATATATATATATATATATATATATATATTTGTAATCGTCTATAGGATATCTTATATCAATGGGTCATACATCATGACTATGAGTAAAATCACTTCTCTAGGCCAATTTATATATCTAGGAGGAACATCGTCTCTATAGGTCCAACAATCATGACTAAAGGAAATAGCAACTCTACAGGCTAATCATCAAGTCTAAGAGAAAATAGCATGTTTATAGGCCAATCATCAAGACTAAGAGGATATAACATCTCTATAGGACAATCATCATGTCTAAGAGAAAATAACATCTTTTTAGGACACATAACGTATCTAGAAGGAATATCATCTCTAAATGCCCAATATCACTTCCACAAGGAGTATCATAACCACAATTCAAATTCCATAGTCCGGAAAAATCAATACAATTTACCAAGTTACAAAGTAACCTTATTCTAAGGTTTACTAGCCTCATCTATGTATTAAATCCGCACTAAGTCCACAAGACTTAACACAAGCTTAGGCCTAAGTAGGGCGAACGATCCCACTTCTAATCCATAATTTCCATAATTAGGCATACTATGCCTAAAACTAGGCTAAGGTATCTAGTTCATCTTCTAGATGTCAAGTAATCCATAATCAAGCCTAAGATAGCAACTTCGACTGTAATACCCCAACTTAGGAAGGAGTCCCACATCAACAAAATATAGGAGAGATACTAGCTATATAAGTAAGAAAGCCTTACTCCCTAATGACGCATTTTAAAGTTGTGTGGGCCTTGGCCCAAAGCGGACAATATCATAGTGGGTTGGGGAGTTAGAGGGGTATCTTATTTCATTTTTGGGTTTATGGATTGGATTCAGTCAGTCTCACGACATAATCAGAGTGAGGCGTTGGTTACCAACAAACGCTCATAGGAAAAAATAAATCTTTTACACCGATGTATCATACACTCTCAACCAGGTCATCATAAGAAAATACTAAAAAATCTTTCCAAAGTAAGAGAAGGAGGGAAGATATGCTACAACTAACATAACAACCAACTGAAAAACATTAGCTAGCTAAGCTAACGCGTGCTCATTTCCAAATTTATTCTTTTTTATTCCCATCATGTGGTAACCATAGGATGATCCACAAGAAATATGTTTTTATTTGCCATATGCATGCGGTCTCCTATCACGCCAGGGCTCGTCGGACTGGTTGCTTTCTTTCCTGGGAAAGACCATATCTATGGTCACACTTTAATGAGTGACCCTCAACCTAGACATCGAACTCCTAGCTCTTGAGCTTATTTACTTTACCCTTTAAGTGACAAGGAGGTGAGCCGCTCTAAGTGGAAAGCAATAGTGAATCCTGAAATTGCTCATGCTCATCTAAATTGGCCTCAAAAAGCGATCGAAAAGCAAAGCCCTATTATTTTTTTCCCGGACATTGATTTCTTCCTGTATAGTATCTCTCCAGCAAGAATGATTGAAGGCTACAGAAATAAGTACAACATAGCTCTATGGCTCTGCATCTTGACTACTTCTTACTGTGAACTAGAAGAGTTCCCTTGTCAGTTGGAGTTCTAACAGTAGGAGCGCCACTTTGCTTCGATCTCTTTGTCTGAACCTAAATACCCTGCCAACTAAGTATCAAAAAGAAAGAAAAGAAAGAAAAGAGAAGAGAGATCCACTAAGTACCCTCATACTAGAGGACATTATAGGTTGAATCTAGAAAATTTGAGAGATCTTCTAAAATCCAACTCGAAGAAAGATCTACTCTACATAGGTATGGGCTTATAGGGCTAGGGCTAATAAACCCTTTCTTTCATTTATCAATAGGGCCTTGCCCTGGTCGTTCACTTTTCTGGGCCGGGATCGATTAGTGAAAGTCATAAAAGAGAAATCTTTCTCTTCGCACCTTTTTATTGATTTTGATGATTGTATCTCTCTATGAATGAAAAAGGGGTACTTCGGATCGGGAGTAACCACTAGTAATAGGACAAATAGGGGGGAAGGACAAAGGAAAGAGTGATGCCTATATTAAATTAATTGATTCATCATGGTAGAGAAGAAAAATGGCGCACGGACCGTAATCGTTTTGGTAGCAAGCCCCAAACCAATAGAACAAGGCTTCAACAAATGAGAGTTTTTGGTGGAATCGACATAATCAGAAATTATCAATTTTGATTCTGAAATGATAACACCAAGCCTATCCAATAACTTTCTGTACTACTCTGCCACCTTTATGTCCTACGATAGGGTAGGGATAAATTAAATGAGAGACTATAAAAGTGAGGCAAAGCTACTAGAATTGATTAAAAAAAGATCTAGTCTGTCACTACCAATTCCTTTCATTTTTGAATCGGGATGATGTCTTCTTACCTAAGAGCTTTGATTTTTCTTAAATAAAAGCAACTCTTTTGCCTTACTCTTTCGAGTCCTATTCCTTTCTCTTTCCTTACTCTTTTTAGGATGGTTTAGGAGGAGCCGATTCTACCTCCTACTCTCATAGATTAGCTAAAATTGTGGAGAAGCAAGGACCTGCTAGCTATATCTTCAGTCTGTAGTGACTCATTCATCAGGAGTGAAGGGAATTTCTTAAACGGGGTTGGAAAGAGAGCCACCTATTATAGCCAAGCTAAATTATGGCCTTACTGAACTTCTCAAACCACGACCTCGTGGATTTCTTTAATCCATACAAGGCTTTCTTCAATCTGCATACTTTATGTGACTCCCCTTTTATTCCATATCCGGGTGCTATCTCTATATACACCTCACAGTATGAAAGATCTTTGAAATCCTTGATAGTATGGAATTATTATAGCAAGTTGGTCTAGTAATTAGGGGGAGGCCATTCGTCACCTATGATACAAGGACCAATAGGTTCAAAATAGGTTTGTGCCATAGGTGTTGAATGATCTACTCTACCTAGGTGTGGGATTACAGGGCTAGGGGTCATGAACCCTTTCTTTCAATTATCAATAGGGCCTACCCTGGTCGGTCACTTTTCTGGGCTGGGATCAATAAGTGAAAGTCATTAAAAAGGAGAGGAGATCTCAAAATTAGACAACAAACCTTCCACAAGTAAGAAAACCCCTGGTCAGACGTTGGTAAATTGTGTAATCAAGCTTTAATTTCCTTCAAATCTCCTTCCACTTTGAAAGATCCCTCTTTTACACCCCTCTTTCTAACTAGAACACTAGAAAACCTACACTTGTCATTCACTAAAGCAATTGTCGCATCTCCAGAACCCCTACCAATAACTAAGATTGCTCAGTGTTGAATAATCTATCAAATGCTGATTAAGTGTAGTGGATATAGGTTGTTTAGGAAGAGAGAGTGACCCATCGAAAGAGCTAGACAAATAGGAGAAAACTGTACTATTGTGAGAAAAAAAGCTTCATATTTGGGCTATGCTGCTCTGGTAGGGAGGATGACACTGCTGGTAAAGACCGTCTTGCAAAAGCACCGCAGGCGCAAAGCATGGTAGGCTTGCACCGTGGCCTACCACACTTCAGAAAAAGTCAAAAAGTATGGATGAAGTAAAAAAATCACAAAAAAAAACTTGGTTACAGGAATCGAAGGTTAGGCTGACTACTTTAGTAGAACAAGACCTAAAAAAGTTTATTCCTACCCCTTACCCTTTCTCTCAATGTTGCTAATTCCAAGAATACTAATGTACCCTTATGTATATAGTTATGTAACTACTTTCTTCCTCCACTTATTTAGCCACTTCTGCATCTATCGAATTCGGGAAAACTTGCTTTATGGCGGAGCATTTAGCAATGCCAGTAGCCTAGTGAGGGCTGGCTATCTGAGAAAAGGTTAAGGCAGGGCCTGCTGGGCTTGCTTCTCATGAGAATAGGTGAGGATATTATTTCTAAATAGTAAACATAGGTAATAAATAAGAGAATACTAAAGATCCAAGCCATAGAATTTCTCAATTCTAACACAAGGTACTTATTAGATCGAATGAGGTTTTTGGATTTATAGAGCATGTAATACCTATCGATGAGCTGAAGAATTACTTGGAAAATAATATACCAGACGGTATTAGCCAAAAAATAGAGGCGGGCCTTCGTGGTTCGGGATGACCATCGCGGCTAGGGCCCCGGCTCGGGTCGTGATAGAATGGTATCAAAGCCTCTCCTGTGTCAACCTTATCAATATGGTCTAAAGTTCAAACTGAGTGTAGGTAAATCCCGGTATAGCGAGGCAAACATCAGTCCTGAGTGTAGGCAAATCCCATTTAGTGAAGCAAACCTCAGTGAGGACACTGAGTCCATAAGGGGGGTGTATGTAACACCCTAACTTAGGAAGGAGTCCCACATCAGCAAAACATATGAGGGATACTGGGTATATAAGTAAGAAATCCTTACTCCCTAGTGATGTATTTTAAAGCCGTGCAGGCCGTGGCCCAAAATGGATAATATTACTAGTGGGTTGGGGAGTTAGAGGGGTATCTTAGGTATTCATGATTTGGGATAACCGTTGCGGCTAGGGCCCCAGCTCGGGTCATGATAATTACCACTAGGAGTGTTAAGGTATTACCTGGTCCATATTGGGGAGTACACTCTCATCTTTATAATGTAGAGTTGGAAAAGGAGGTACATGATGAATATCATATAGTGTCTGAAAAGCTGAAAATTTTAGAAAAGAAAAGTGTAAATTTAGAATAATCATCTAAGTTAAAGAAGGTTAATGATGTGGAGCAGAAGAAATAAAAGGATGTGGGGACAACTTTAACATGAATTCCAAAGCCACCTCCCCCATTTCCATATAAACTGAAGAAGAAAGAAGATGAGGGTAAGTTTAGCAAATTCATGAATATGATGAAGTAGTTGATTGTGATGTGCCTTTAGTTAAGGCATTAGACCAAATATCGGGATACACTAAATTTATGAAGGATCTTGTGACGAAGAAAATGACAGTCAGTTATGATCCTGTGGATAACTTTCATCATTGTAGCGTTATTGCTACTATATTATTAGAGCAGAAGAAAGTTGATCCGGGAGCATTTACTATTCCTTGTACTATCAAAGAGCTTAACTTTGCAAAATCTCTTTGTGATCTTGGTGCAAGCATCAACCTAATACCTTTGGCAGTCTTTAAACAGTTGGGTTTAGGAGATCCTAACCTACTAATATGCGGCCTCTGATGGCAGATAGGTCAGTCAAGAGACCGGTGGGAATTCTATATTATGTACTTATAAAGGTAGCTGGCTTTATATTTTTGGTGGATTTTGTAATTCTTGATTGTGAAGCGTATTTTAAAGTACCCATAATCTTGGGTAGGCCATTTCTAGTGATTGGAAGAGTACTAATTGATTTGGATTTTAATGAGCTCAAATTTAGGATCAATGATGAAGAAGTCAGTTTTGATGTGTGCCAATCCATGAAGCAACAAAAGGAAATAAATGTAGTTTCATTAATTGATGTTTTCTAGGAAGATGATCGGGAGGTGCCAATTGAGGAAAGGTTTGTTGTTGAGACTTTAGCTGCAATTTTGATGAATTTTGATAGTGAGGGAATTGAATAATATGGTGAGACTGTATGTGTATTGATTGGAATGGATTCATACTAATATGCCCCCAAAAAGCTAGATTTGGACTTAAAAATCACCCAACACCGCCTGCTAAGCCTTCCATTAAAGAGCCACCTGTGTTGGAGTTAAAGGAATTACCAGGACATCTGAGGTGTGTGTTTCTGGGTGATGGAAACACGTTACCAGTAATTATTGTGATTGATTTGGTTGAGCATCAGGTAGATACCCTTATTTCTATTTGAGATGATACAAAAGGGTCATCGGGTGGATAATTGCTGACATTATAGGCATTCCACCTGGTATCTTTACACATAAGATATAGTTGGAAGAAGAATGCATGCCTACGATTGAACATCCGCATAGGTTGAATCCACCAACACAAGAAGTAGTAAAGAAAGAGATAATAAAGTAGCTTGATGCTGGGGTGGTTTATCCAATCTCTGACAGTAAGTGTGTGAGCCTTGTGCAGGTCATGCCTAGGAAATGAGGCATGACGGTGGTAGCGAATAAGAGGAATGATATACTTCCATTCAGACTGGTGACTAGCTGGAGGGTATGTATGGATTACAGGAAATTAAATTCTTGGGCGTTGAAAGATCATTTCCCAATGCCCTTCATGGACCAAATGCTTGATCAGTTGGTAGGAAGGGGTTAGTACTGCTTTCTCAATGGATAATTAGGCTACAAATCAAATATCAATTACACCCGAGGACCAATAGAAAATAACTTTCACGTGTCCCTATGGAACCTTTACATTTAAGAGAATATCTTTTGGATTGTGTAATGCACTAGCTATATTTAAAAGATGTATGATGTCTATCTTCGCAGCTATGGTAGAGGATATATTAGAGGTATTCATGGATGATTTTTCCATGGTAGTAAGCTCATTTGAATGTTTTTTGGTGAACCTAAGAAAGGCACTTCAGCGGTGTGAAGATTTCAACCTCATCTTAAATTAGGAAAAATTCCACTTTATGGTGAAGAAGGGAATAGTGTTGGGATACAAAATTTCAGTAAAAAAAATTGAAGTTGATAGAGCTAAGATCGAAGTCATTGAAAAACTACCTTGTCCTATCTCAGTTAATGGATTACATAGTTTTATTGGCCATGTAGGTTTCTATTGAAGGTTCATTAAAGATTTTTTCAAAATTGTAAACCCACTTTGAAATTTGTTGGAGAAAGAGAGCAAGTTCATTTTCTATGATGATTATATGAAGGCATTCCAATGCCTTAGTGAAAAGTTAGTTGTTGTGCCTATCATCATTTCTCTAGATTGGTCTAAGCCATTTGAAGTGATATATGATGCAAGTGGGTTGCACTCGGAGTTGTTCTAGGGCAAAAGAAGGAGAGGATATTTCACCCTATTTATTACACTAGTAAGGCTTTAAATGGTGCACAAAAGAATTACACTATGATAGAACAAAAACTCTTGGTTGTGGTGTGTGAATTTGAGAAATTTTGGGTGTGTCTATTGGGAACTAAGGTAGTAGTCCACACTAACCACGCAACATTGAGATATCTAATGGCAAAGAAAGATACAATGCCAAGACTCATGGGTTCTATTACTTCTGGAGTTTGACTTTGAGGTCAAAGATCAAAAAAGATGTGAAAATCAAATAGCATATCATCTATCCAGGTTAGAAAATAACTAAAGAAATATGGAGAAGCAGGAAATTAATGATTCATTCCTGGATGAGTAGATTCTAGCTGCTACTCTTGAGTTGGTGTGCCATGGTATGCAGACTTTCCTAACTTTATGGTCAGTGACATCATTCCAGAAGACCTATTATTTCATTAGAAGAAGAAGTTTCTACATGATGTAACTAGGTATTTCTGCGATGAACCTTATCTGTTTAGACGATGTACTGATAACATCATATGAAGATGTATACCGAAGGTCGAGATGCAGGGTATTTTTAGGCTTGCTATTCTTCCCCGGTTGGGGAACTCCATGCATGTGATTGTACTACAAGGAAGATTTTACAAAGTGGATACTATTAGACTTCAGTCCATAAGGATACTTATGAATTTGTGAAGAAGTGTGATCAATTCCAATGACAAGGTTCGATCTCTAGGCATCATGAAATGCCTGTGACTAAGATACTAGAGGTGGAATTATTTGATGTTTGGGGTATAGACTTTATAGGCCAGTTTATGAGCTCTTGTGGTAACAAATATATTTTGGTTGTTGTGGACTATGTGTCCAAGTGGATTTGGCAGATAATGAAGGGAAAAGAGTAGTAGCATTATTGAGAAAGAATATATTCTCGTGTTTTAGAGTTCCAAGAACTATCATAAGTGATGAAGGGTCACACTTCTGTAACAAGTCGCTTCGAGTTGTACTTTTGAAATATGGGGTGAAACAACACAAGGTAGCCACTCCTTATAACCCGCAAACTAGTGGGAAAGTGGAGGTATCTAACAAAGAGATCAAGTCTATTGTAAATACGAACAAAAGTGATTGGTCAAGGAAACTTGATGATCCCCTTTGGGCTTACTGGACAACCTTCAAAATGCCAATAGGAATGTCACCTTATCAACTTGTTTTTGGTAAAGATTTTCATCTTCCAGTCGAACTGGAACATAAAATGTTATGGTCACTTAAGTGATTGAATTTGAATTGGAAAGAGGCAGCTAAATTGAGGCTAGATCAGCTATATGAGGTAGATGATTTTTGATTCCATGCATAAAAGAGAGTGATCTATACAAGGAACGAATGAACAAGTGCCATAACTGAAGAATAAAAAGTGAGACTTTCAAGAGGATGATTTGGTATTGCTTTTTAACTCACAATTCAAGCTTTTTCCTGGCAAGTTGAAGTCAAAATGGTTTGGACCTTTCAAAATAACTAAGGTTTTTCCATCGGGTATAGTGGAACTTGAAAACAAAGATGGAATTCTTTAAATTTTTTTTAAAGAATCAAGAGTTATATTAGCCCAATTGATAAAGTAAATTAGTTGTCGAAAGTGTATCTTGACGAAGTCTGAGTATCAAGATAATCGAGTCGTGATGCGATGTTAAATTAGGCGCTATTGGGAGGAAACACTACTTTTATGTTATAATTATTTTATTTTTGTTAGGATTTCACTGGGTAATATGTTTTCTAAGATGTGCAGGAACAGAGTTGGGATCAGTGTCAAATCTAGATAGAGTTGATGACCAAACTAATAGGCCATCAAGAAAGTGAAAACCTATCACTTATCTTGTAGTCGTCAACTAGAACTTAAGAAAATGTATACACTGGATAGAGTTGATGACAAAGTTGATAGGCTATCAATAAAGGGATTACCCATTAAATTTAGTCATCCACTGGAACAAGGAAATGGTACAATCTAGATAAAGGTGACGATAAGGTTGATAAGCTGTCAATAAAGTGACAAGCTGTCAATCTTTGTCGTCAGTTGACAACTAATCAAGCAATATTCTGTAATAGGTTGACAAGCTCAGTAATGGGTTACCAACCTATTTACAAGTTGTCAGCTAAATTTTGGCCCAGGTAAGCAATTTTAACCTGATCCAAAACCCTAACCCGATCCAAATTAGGTGAAACCTTTGGTTTTCTAACTCCATCTCAAAACTTTGTAACTCTTTTAATTTTGTAGCTTTTAATCTTTGTTTATTTGATAAAAATGGAAAATTAAAGAGAAAAATAAGTCCACATCAGTGCAAAATCTTCGATTTCCCTTCCTTTTCTTTTCAACTTCTAACGTTCCCTTTCCCATTTCAACTTCTCAAAGCAACTTCAATAGTCAATAGAAATCTTTTCCTTTGTGAAAACCCTTTTGAATATACGAAACATAAGATATAGAAGTTCTCATCTTTACTAATAAACTTAAATTTTCACAAGTCGGGTTGCACTACTTCAATTTGTATTCAAGGTATGTTCAAAAGTTGCCCTTCTTATTATGAGAAAAGGGGAATCTAATTCAAAATTGAGCATAAATGATTGTAAGGTGTTCATGAACAAGTTTAATCAATACAAATTTGTCTTAGTACTTCTAAATCAATTGAGGTTCGTGATGTCAAAATTTGCTCATGGATAAGTTCTAAATTTACACTAGGTTATAAAGTGATTTTTCTCATGAAGAATTGAACTTTATTGATCTAACAGGTAAATGTAATACCAAGAGGCCTTTGTGTGAAAAAGTAAAAATAATCACGCTCGGGCTAAGCAAATACCCCCAAATAAAAAGAACATTCAAGGCATATGACCTATCATGAACTACTAAATAAGGGGAATCATATTATCCAACTTTGGTAAGAGAGTTTTATGAAAACAACATCGCAACCTTGGAGAATTTATGCCATAAAAGAGAAAAAGCCACGGACCAGCCAAATATGGATAGGATACCAGTGCGAGGAGTCCTGGTGGATCTGTTAGATCATACTATTAACAGGTTTTTGCATGGAGCTAATTTCATTCCCCCATCCACCACTCCAAATTTTTATCATAGAATGAATGATAGAGCTAACCAATGTCCTTGGTTAGCATAAGTACTAGAAGAATGGAAACCAAAATAGGTGAATAACCCAAATATATAAATGAAAGCTTTGTTGTCTCAAATAGTAAAGTTCTGGTGGAGATTTGTAAGATGCAGATTGATGTCAATAGCATGAGATAACATACTAGGTAACGATAGAGCAATTTTGGAAACAAATTTGATCTCTAAGTCTCATTGAATTTTAGGGAAATAATTTTGGATGAGATAAAGATCTGTGCAACACGACCCAACATGGTATATCCTTTACCTATTTGATTATGAGGTTATATGAAACAACTCATGTTCCACTAATCTCGGGACTGGATAATGAGGTACAAAACAACAAAATGCACAATTTTGATAGAAAAGATGAGAGCAGGACTACATTAGTTTTAGGTAATGGAGTTAGTGTGGAAAGTGATACTCTAGCTATAGAGGGAGTTCAGGCACCTACACCTATTACAGGCTCTCCAGAAAATTTGCAAATATTATTAATAGAATCTCTTCAAGACACTTCCTCTGTAGGTACTATAACTTCACCAGAGACATAAAGAGCGTCAGTTATCACAATATCTATTTCTGAGTATGCACTTACTCTGCCTAATTTTATGAAGATAGTGAAATAAGAAAAGTGGTTTGACGCACAATTAAAACTGTTTGCTAAATAGTTTGAACCATTTATTGAGAAGAAAATCGAAGAAGTTGTTGCACCTTATGATAATCTTTATGGGAATATTGATGATATAGCGCGTTAGGTGAATGAAAGATTGAGGGAGATATTTGTAACTGATCTTTCTATATTTGAGGTGGCATTGGAGAGAGCTAGGGATGATATTATGGCTTTGGAAAGCCAACAAACTTTGATAGTTTCAGTCGAAGAAGAAGAAAAAGAAGAAGAAGAAGAAAAAGAGGTATTTTTCAATATTATTATAAAAAAGGTATAGGGAAGAGGAAAAGAAGTGAAAGTAAAGAAGAAAAAGAAAAAGAAGAGGAAGAAGAAGAAAGAGAGAAAATAATTGAAAGAAGTAATGGAAAAGTCAAAGGAAACAGTTGAACCAATAGAAGAGGCATTGAGAGATAAAGCTGTGAGAGCCTATGCAAGTGGACCACCCAGAGAATTGGGTACTTCTGAGACTTTTGGGGAGTATTTTACTCCACTAACCACTACTGTGAATGCATCAATAGAATCTGATACTACTATTGATATTCCTACCACTGATGATATAGAAACACATTCAACAGTGTACAATATAAATGCTTAAGGTGCTGCTGGTATATCCTTACCCTTGTTCTTAAATTTAAACAATAATGCATTAAGGACAATACATGCTTTTATTCATGAGGGTGGGGTTACTTGCAACGTCAAGGGTTTATTGGTTGTATTATATGCCCTTAAGTGTTATCTAGGGAATCGACATATTTAGGAGTTTATGTTTTATTTGTTATTTATATGTTATGTATGCAAGAAGGGTAGATATGACTGAGTAGAAACTATGGTTTTAAATGTTCTGAAAGTTTAAAAAAATTTTGAACCCATCAAAATTTTTGTTTGTGAGATTGATGCTAGGTACATAGGAAAACCATTTCTATCTATGAAAGTATGCAAATATAGCAATCCCTGCTTAAGTTTGGGCATTGATTGAATCGTTGGTGATAATATTACAATTACAAGCCATGAGAGTGTGAGGCCTTCTAGATATTTTCTTATTGTGTGAGTGCATCTATAATTTTCCCAAGTCATTATGTTAGGTTGCAAGTGGTCATCTAAGAAATGAATGCCGGTCGTTTTTTATAAGTAATCCACTCAGCCAAAAGAAACAACTTATTAGCTTATAGTAGATCCCATTTTTATCCCTATTTAATCCATTAGATCTTTCCTTGTTTCACAATCTGACCACCTTTCACTAATTTCATAGGTAAGCCTTTTTTTTTAACCTAGTCCTTTCTTTAGACATTATACACATCAACTTAGGTAAATCGTCTAAGTTGAAGTTGGCTGCAGTAAAGGAGATAATGAGTAAAAGGTGTAAAATATGTTGTGAAAGTTATCATTTAAATTTATTTATAAAAAAATTATATATATATATATATATATATATATATATATATAAAATAAAATCTATGTGTTTGAAGCAAAGAAAAAATGGTGTTAGTTGGGAGTGCTAAGAGTGAAACCAAACCACAAAAGTGGATGATAGGAAGAATGCAAATGGTAAAAGGGAGGCTAAGTCAAAAATCCTAAATTGACCTTTCCAGCACTTAAGCCTTCATTACAAGCCAAGAAATCTCTGTAGTGATCTTAGTTTAGCTGCTAGATGACCCAAACAAAATGGTAAGGGCAAGCCAATGTCATAGTAGGTGCATAATTTTAATCTTCTTTGTAAGAGTGAGAGATTTGATGTTCAGTTCCCAAAAACAAAAGTAATATTCGGAGTAAGGAACTTCTTTGTTTTATGTGATGGCATAAGAATGGTGTTTGTAATTTCTGACCATTTGAGTAAATACTCTTAGTTTAGGTAGTGTTTTTTCTATTTGAACTTGAAAGATAAGTATGGAATATTGTTGTTACTTGGAAGAAAAATATCACATTCCTCTTAATGGGTTTGAATTGAAAAATAGAAATGCCACTCTATTCATTGATGCTCTGATTGTGTGCATAGTACTTTATTAGATAGTTCCTTGAGGAAAAGCAAGTGTTTTAAGTTAAGGGTGTTGATGTGCTCTCTTCTTGACAGCATATTTAAGACTTTTAACTTTGAATAATTGTAAGTTCTTAAGTAACTTATGTTGTTTTTTATTTTATTTCATTTGATTTTGCAGGAAAAGTCAAGATGTTAGAAAACAAAAGAAAAAAAAATAAAAGACATTTTTGGTGAAATAGAGATGACAACTCAGGAAGCAGTTTTTTGAAAAAATTAGTTCACGACTTGGGTGGCAAGTCGTCAATGAGTTGATAAGTCATCAAAGGTGGTGTCACCTATAGACAGATTGTAGCTACTAAAGATTTCAATTAATGACTTGGGCGACAGGTCATTAGTAAGTTGATAGGCTGTCAGTGTGATCATCACCCTTATACAGATTGTAGTTACTAAAGAACTAAGTTGACGACCTGGCTGATAAGCTGTCAACAAGTTGACAAGTTGTCAGCCTAGTCGTCAACTATTTCACGACTATTTTGGGATTTTGAATTTTGAATTTTTAAATCTATGAATATTTATAGCATCTTTTAGGTTTTCATTAGCATCTTGAACTTTATTCAGAAAACACTAGTTTAAATTTGTGGCTTGAAGTTTTGGAATCAATTTTCAGTTTTTGGTGTAGTTTTGGGAAAATTTTTTGTGAAACTTGAAAGTGAACAACAATTGATTTCATCCTTTGTGAGTGTAATCTCTTTGAATTATGGATTCATATTTTGATATTTCTTTAAATTTCATGTGGAACTAAACCCAAGAACTAGAGTTGTAGGAGCTATGATTATTATATTGTTGATTCAATAGTTGGGTCAGATTCAAATGACTGTGGTATTCATTTTTATAATTATGTTATATTACTTGTTTTCTATTGGTTGCAAACAATAGAACATGCCTTGTGTTGGTTTGCTTGAAGTGAGAATCAATTAAAGGTAGTGAATTGTCAACGAGGATTTAGAAAGATAAATTTTCCATCAAATGGTTAATGTTGTAACAAGAGTAATCAACTCGAGATAAAATCAGTGAGAATAGAAGGTTTTCCTAAGTTTGAAAGAATTAGGGAGATTAACATCTAAGTAGGTTGAAAAATACTTAGATTAGTTGTCGATATTGATAATTTGGTGTTTTTTCACAATTCACGAGAATCAAATATCATAACTATTATTTAATCAAGTTAGTAATCATAGTGATCACAACTGTAGTTCCACTACATCATTGATTTGAAATACTGTAAAATTAACTTTGAGTTCTAAATCAAATTAAAACATTAACAATAAATTATTTCATATACCCCCCCCCCAATTTAATGGAAACTATTGACTATTAGTCAGTTAAATCACAAATCGTCTTAATTGACACCATATTCCCTGTGAGATTCTACCCCAGCCTATTTGGGTTATATATTTGATGATGACTTCTTACTCTCTCATACGAGAGATATAATTTGGGCATATCAAAACCCATTATCCTTGGGAGACCTTTTTTGGTAACCAAAAGGGAAATTATTCATATGGAGCAAGGAAAATAAAATTTTGGATTCAAAATGATGAAGTGTCTTTCCGATTTGTAAAATTGAAAAACAACTAATGGAACTCCAAGTGGTGTTTGTCATTGATGTAGTGGACATAAAGGTTAATGATGGGTCCTTCAAGGATCCAACATGAAAGTTGAAGAACATTGTGCTGGGATGACAAATTAGGCGATAGGTGGGAGGCAACCCACCAATGCCACGAAAGTAGCCTATATCCTTTGAATTTTAATTGTTAGAGTAGGTTTCATTTTTGTTCTTGATTAATCCATGAAATTATGGTGCTATAAGGTGTTTTGAATGAGATTGAGAAAAGGGAAGTATGGTGTATTTGAGTAGTGGGCTAAACAGGGGAATACAGAAAACCAAAAATTAGCCTCAATTATCGTGATCGCGGTACGCGTGCTATTACGACTGTGATTATAGTGTAACCATGATTGCGTAACTTTGATCGTGATTACGGTCATGGCAGATTTAAAAGATGAACAGTCAACCCATTTTCACCTACACTCCTTTCAAATTTACTCTTAAATTTCAACTAATTATGAGTGTATATTGGGCATCCAAAAGTGCATAATCATCACTTTTGCATCTCTAAATCTGGTATATACTTCAAATTCTCTTTTTATAAATATGTGTAGGCCTTAGAACTCCTATTTTAGGGATGACGAAAAATTGTGATTTGCATGCTAAATCTTTGTTTAAATTGTGTTTGTTTGGTGTGGCTCGCTATTGATATTTGTGTGCACACACTTGGCGAAGTCTTCAGTACCCAAAATTGTTTAAAATGATAGAAAATAAAGGTACACACCAAGTGTTCAATTAAATGCCTGAACAAATTTATTAATCATTTTCACATGTTCTAAGAGCATGATTGAACACCTTGGTACTATGTTTCATGTACATAATGTAAATTAATGATTTGGAACATAAATGGGAATTAAAATTGGATGTTTTGAACTTCAAAAAATTTGGTCCAATCACGATAACTGGATTGCGATCGCCTTGGCGCAATCGCAATCACGAAATTATGATATTGTTAGAGCAATCATGGTTTAGTAGCCCATGATCATAGCATTTGAGGCTGTTTTTTAGCCTGGATCAAAAATCCTGTAAGTTCATTTCTTGCCCAAAAATTGTCAAGATAACATCCCATAAGCTTAATTTAATAATATAACATAGTTTTTATGTGTCAATGTGGATAATTAATGCTTTTGTATTGTTCTCAGGTTTTAAAGGCTAAAAGATGGGAGACTACAACCAAACTCATTTTATGGATGTTGAGTGCCAAAATCTGTAATATGCCGATTTGCCCAGAACTAAGTTACTCCTAAAGAGAGGCATTTTATTTGAAAGGGTGTCGGAGAAGCTCCCAACCTTTCATGACCACTTGGTTCCACTGGGTGGAGGTGCTTTTCCCTGGATCCATGCTGGGAAAATAAGCATTGGGTGAGAGATTTCTATGTATATCTTAGTGCAGTCTCTATCTCAAACCCAGTTACAAGGATTCGAGCGAAGGAAGTGTCCACTTTGGAGCAGAGCAAATAAATGACATATATAGGATACCGAATACGGATATAAAACCATATAAAGATAATGTTTATAAACCTGGGAGCTGGCTCACTGATAAACTGTTTCCTGGTAGAGAGGTTTCATAGGATTCCATAAAGATGTGGATATCATTACATGATGTCACAGCTGAGGCTCGATTTTGGTTGGCTATCATCTATAGTCGAATTTCTCCTTTCACCAATATGACATATGTCCCTGAAGTGAGAGCCTGGATGATTGTATACATTTTGGATAATATTTATCTGAATGTTGGGCATCTTATTCTACTATACATTTGACATTTCAAGCACAAAGGTGGCTCCTTTCTTTTATTCCCATCCTTTATTACTGAGCTTTGAAGGAGAGACAGGGTTGAAGAGTATCTCAGAGATACTTGGGTGCGCCAAAACACCCCAAATTACCCTCTTAATATTTGGGGTGAGGGTGCACCTGGTAAGAGCAAAAAAAGGAAGATCGACTTAGGCAAGTCGATATTTGAGGATACCAACTCTTGCAGGCCATCTATAGCAGGGAGTTTTAAGAAAATCTTAGTTGAGATGAGGGTGGTAAAAGATCATGTGGTTGGGTTGCCTATGGGGCCGGGAGATCCTCCCACCACCCACCAGTCCTATGTTGCTCAGTCTAATTATGAAAAATACATGGAGGACCAGAAGAAGCTGGTAGCCACTATTTCTAGACTTGAGACAACCAACTCATTTAGGCATAGTCACACAGGGAGCTCAGGGATTCTTATTAGAAGATGAAAAAAGGGAGAAGAAGAAACATAAATTCTTCATAAAGATGTGTAAGGAGGTGAAGAGCCTTTGGAAGGTCTAGAAACCTAAGGATGGACTTTCTTCTCCTAGAGCTGATAGTGATATTGAGGTCCCAGCTGCATGGTCAGATTCAAATGATACTGAACATAGTGCAGAGACCGAGGGAGATGACATTCCTTACAGGGAATACCCTTTACTCTTTTTATGCTTTCTTGATTATGTAGTGAGATCACTGCAAGCTTTTAGTTGGGGGTTCCCATCTCTGTATTCATTTACTTCCTTGGTTTGTATTATTGAGATATTTGTTACATGTTTTTATGTTGATTTGGATGATTTTATTTTAGGTTGTAATAATTGGGCACCCCAATGGTACCTACATTTCATGGATTAGTTATTTGTTTCATTCATAGATTTTTATTTTATTTTTATCTTATTTGTAATGATGTCGGATGAGCCTCTCCCTATGACAGATTGAGTGATGAAATTCTTAAGGGAAAATTGTCATGATTGTGTTTGGAGAAATAGATATAGGGGAAGTCTAAATACCATAGCATTGAAGTTTGTGGATCGGTCGTATACCTATGGTGAAGTCTGAGTAGCCATATTGTTTTCCCTTATGAAAGCCAAAATATGAGACAATGATTTAGTTTAGTGCCCTCAATAGTAAATTTTGCGTGGTGTAAATGTAAATCAAGCAAACCCCCCTCCGTTTGAAAATTTTGAAAACCAAGGGCACAGATGTGAACAATTTTGTAACAATGCTTTACTTCTTTTTGTGACTCCAAAGTCCTTAGTTTGTAGTACATGGTAAATACCACCTTTTGTATCCAGTAGGAAATGCAATGGAGCCTCCTTGAAATGCTTGCATTTCATGTGTGGTCAACGTAGTTGTATAAGTCTGTAACGCCCCGAGTCTATACCCTGGATGCTACATGATGCTCATAATCCCAAAGGACCACAAGCTAACCCATGTATGGTACCTGCTGTGGTAACTGAATAATAATACTGTAACTTTGCAAAAATAGGTGGAAATTTTCCATAAGGTTCAACTATGAAATAAATACTGAATATGGTATCACAATACTAAAACTGAACATCAATATTAAAAACTGAATAACTGTCTGAAAATACTCGAGTTTGGAAAACCTCTAAACTGTCTGAACTGTGGAGTTGATGGGGCAAGCCCCCAACTAACTTCGACTACTGAAAATGAACTAAAATACTAAAAAATAATAATGTCATCAAACTATGAGGACTCACCACTAACTTTTTCTGCTGAGAATTTGAGCTTCTAAGGGTGCTTTGGAGCTCGTACGTCTGAACCTATGATATAAGACATCATAGCATAAAAGAAAACCATGCATCAGTACTTTAAATGTACTGGTATGCTCAGTGAGGTAGGCTGAAATGCATGGGTTCATATACATTAACAATGCTAACTAAATTACATGAGTATGACTGAATGATAGTACATGCATGAATACGTAGATTGTAACTGAGATCCTGATAACACTAAATACTGAGTCTGAAAACTGATTTACTGATATCTGAGTTTACTAATATTGTATTAGTAATAATTAAATGACTGTATCTGACAGTCTTGATTATGTGGAACTATACTGCATTCCGTACTGAGCTGAGTGACTGTAACTAATAGTCTTGAATCTGTAGAACTGAATTGAGTTCTATTTTAAGACTGAATCTGAAGTTGAGATTGTGGGAGGTAATCATCTAACCGACATGCCCCCTTTCAAATAGATTGCGGTCCAACCTGTTACCCCAGTTGGAAGGGTGTCAATACTGTGGCATGGGTAGAGACAAGTTGTAAGTTAATAGGAAGCTCTTTCGTCAACCCTCACTGGAAAAAAAACTCGAATAAGATGTATAAACCACCATAATATCTGGAAAAAATATATCTCAACCTATGCTAGCTACGTAGTTCCGTAATATAGGGATTGCTACTAAGGGTCAAAACCTCTGCTGGCAGGAATGCCCCTAACCCTGGGTTCGCTCAGTGCTGAATCCTACTCCCAACTGAATAAACACCAAGCTGATTTCTAGTCTGTACTAGGTTGGATTGAACTATTACTGAACTTACTGAGTTCTATTGACTGGCAGAATACCACTAAATGAGTTTACTATGGTCTGAACTGAATACTGAACTAGAATGGATGAGTACTGAGTCTACTGGGTTTTTTCTGAGTCCTACAACTGACTGAGAGTACTACTGACCATGACATGACTGAGATTATCTTGTAACTGACACTGGCTCTAAGTACATAGCGAAATTATCGGGTATTAAATACCCCCAGGACTCGATAGCATGAAATTAAATCATAACATAATTTTCAAAAGCATAATCATGTGCACTTGGTCATAACTCATTCATGGAGGAATTTTATCAAACACTTGCATGACACAATTCGCACATAAGCTGACATGACATGATTTCCTTCTCTTATTGGTTCACATGAGCAATTCATCAAGCACTTAATGACCATGATACATGTTCATAACATTAAACACAAGTAAACATCATAATTCAACTCCAACTTCAAAATTTCAAGGGTTCAACATGGATTCACATGATATTACATATATATCAATTAATCCCACATGAAACTTATCATAAAACATGGATTAAAATCCCAATTAACTATTATAAACATGAATATAATGAAACTCAACATGAAATTCATGAAATCCATACACTTGAAGTTTAAAAATAGTTTCTTGGACTCCAAGGGTGGAAGAAATCCTTGCATAAACACTCCACATACCTAGTTGGTGAATTCTTGAAAATTAACGGTGAAATCTGAAGCCTTGAATTTGAATTTAATTTACCTAGGTTTTTGTTCTTGAGCAATTTATGAAAGAATAAATATAACTTGCTACAAGGGGGCTAAATTTTGTGGTATGGGAGTTGAAGAGCATGGGGAAAAGACTTAATTAACCCTGAAGATGTGGCCTTTTAATGACTGGAAACTGTGTTATCGATATCGCATTGACTCATTGTTTTGGTCACTCAGACATGGTTTAAACGAGGTCCAAAAAATCTAAAACTTGTTTGGAAACACGTATTAACCTTCTTGATCATGAACTAACTCAAATATCAACATTTAATGGACAAAAAGGTCGCAAAATAAGATTGTCAACTTTCAAAGGCTAAAATAACACTAAGTCTGAATACTTAGCTAGAATTTTCTAAGTCTGGAACCCCCTTAACAAGCTTAAAGGACTGACTTAAGCTTAGAAATTTGTGGGATCTTACATTATCTCCCCCTTGGGAACATTCATCCTCGAATGAGACTGACTAAGCTGACAATACTGGTAGACTGAACTTACTTCCTGGACATAAATATTTGAAACATAATTGTCTAACTGACATTACTGACATACTGAATTTCATACTAAACATGCATATCTGATGCATGAGTGCATGACTGAGTTGTTTCATGAATGCAAAACTGGTATTACTAATAAGCTGAGTTCCTCATATAGAACATGCATATCTGATGCATGAATACATGAGTGTATATGCAATGTTAACTGATACCAAGTTTCTAATGGAAATCTGGGCATGAAATTAAATAAGCTTAAGGAAAACTATTACCTTGGGATGAGTCTGAGTTTGCGGAGTAGAGGTGAGGATACTTGGTCCGTATTTATGCTTTTGCTTCCCAAGTAGCTCCCTTAACGGATTGAGTCTTCCAAAGAACTTTGACCAGAAAGACTTCTTTGTTCCCCAGTCTGTGAATTTGATAGTCAGGGATTTCAACTAGAATCTCTTCATAAGAGAGATTGCTCTGAACATCTATGCCCCCTACCGAAACTACAGCTGATAGGTCACCTATTCATTTCTTTAGTAAGGAGACATGAAACACTGAATGAACTGAAGATAGATCTGAAGGCAACTCAAGCTCGTAAGCTACTTTTTCAAAATGGCTGAGAATTCGGTAAGGACCGACATATCAAGGACTGAGTTTCCCCTTATTTCCATACCACTTCACTCATTTCATAGGAGTGATTTTCAAGTACACAAAATCACCAATCTCAAACTCGAGATCTTTTCTTCACACAACTACGTATGATTTTTGTCGGCTCTGAGTTGTCTTAAGCCTTTCCCTGACCAACTGAAATTTCTCTAAGACATCAAATACCAAGTCAGGCCCTATTACTGTGGCCTCCCCCACTTCAAACCAACCAATGGGATATCTACACCTCCTCCCATAAAGCACCTCAAATAGAGCCATTTGAATATTGAAATGATAGTTGTTATTGTGTGCGAACTCAATCAAAGGCAAGTGGTCATCCCAACTACCTTTAAATTCTATCGCACACGCGCGTAGCATATCCTCTAGAGTCTGAACGGTCCTCTCAGCTTGACCATCTATCTAAGGATGAAAGGCTGTACTGAGATAAACTCGGGTACCAAGACCCTTCTAGAATGCCTTCTAGAAATGAGAGGTAAACTAGGTACCTCTATCTTAGATAATAGATAATGGAACATCATGCAATTTGGCCAACTCTCTAACATAGATTTTGGCATAATGCTCAAATGGATAAGAGGTATGGACTAGTAAGAAATGAGTTGATTTGGTTATTCTATCTATAATGACCCAAACTAATCATGCTGACGATGAGTACGAGGCAAACCCATCAAAAATTCCATGTTCACTTCTTCCCATTTCCAGGTGGGAATGCTGAACTCCTACATGGACCTACTAGGCTTCTGATGCTCAATCTTAACCTGCTGACATGTTAAGTACTTAGCCACAAACTCTGCAATATCTCTATTTAGCCCACTCCATCAATAGATCTCCCACAAATCACGGTGCATCTTAGTGGCCCTTGGATGAATAGAGTAGCACACACCATGCGTTTCTACAAGAATTTGTTGCCTCAAGTCATCTATACCTTGCACACATACCCGACCCTAGCGATGCAACACACCATCTCCCCCTTAGGATAAAACCTCTACTTTCTAATTTCTGGATAATTCTCTCAACTTGGCTAGACTAGGATCCCTATCCTGCTTTTCCTTCACCGTGGAAACTAGGGATGATACTGAACTACTCTGCACCCACACACTACCTTCTGCTGAATCGACTAAGAGAATACCTAGTCAGGCTAGGTGATGATATTTCTGAGCTAACTTGATTCGAGAACACCTAGTCAGGCTAGGTGATGATATTTCTGAGCTAACTTTGTCTTACCGTCTTCAACATGGGCAACACTACCCATAGACATTCTACTAAGAGAGTCAACCACTATATTGGCCTTACCTGGATGATACAGAACATTCATGTCATAGTTTTTAATAACTCCAACCACCTTCTCTGATGGAGGTTCAGGTCTTTTTGAGAGAATACATACTATAGACTTTTATGATCAGTGAACATATCAATGTGCATACCATTTAAATAGTTCCTTCAAATCTTTAAGGCAAACACTACTGCTGCTAACTCAAGATCATGAGTAGGATAATTCTTTTCATGGGGATTAAGCTATTTAGAGGCATAGGCTATGACCTTTCCTCTCTGCATCATAACACACCCCAAGCCAATTATGGAGGCGTCAAAATACATAAAAAATCCATATAAATCATTTAGTAGGGTCAAAATTGAAGTTGTAGTTAGTCGAGTCTTCAACTCCTAAAAACTCTTTTCATAAGAATCTGACCACTGGAATATGACCTTCTTTAAAGTCAGTCTGGATAGGGGATGCAATAGATGAAAATACCTCAACAAACCTTTGGTAATAGCTGGCCAAGACTAAGAAACTCCTAATATCTCAAGGAGAGATAGGTCTGGGCTAGTTTCTCACTACTTTAGTCTTTAGGGGATCAACTCCAGTGCCATCATCAGAAATGATATGGCCAAGGAATACTACTGACCTTAGCCAAAATTTGTACTTACTAAATTTGGTGAATAACTTGTGATTTCTGAGAATCTATAATACTATTCTGAGATGGTCTGTATGGTTGTGCTTACTGCAGGAGTAAACAAAAATGTCATCTATTAAGACTATGACGAACATGTCCAAATACTACTTGAACACATGGTTCATCATGTCCATGAAGGCTACTGGGGCTTTGATAAGACCAAAGTATATAACTAAGAATATGAAGTGACCATACCAAGTTCTAAAGGTTGTCTTTGGGATGTCACATTCCCTGAACCTAAGCTGATGATAGCCTGATCTGAGGTCTATCTTGGAGAAGTAACTAGCACCCTGAAGTTAGTTGAATAAGTCATCAATTCTGGGAAGTGGATACTTGTTTTTATCATGAATTTATTTAGCTGACAGTAGTCAATACACATTCTAAGAGAACCATCTTTCTTATGAACGAATAAAATTAGTGTGCCCCACGGGGATATACTAGGTCTGATGAATCCCTTATATAGGAAATCTTTCAACTATTATTTTAATTCTTAGAGTTCTGTAGGTGCTATTCTATATGGTGGAATAGATATGGGTTGAGTATCTAGGAAAAGGTCTATTCCAAAGTTGATTTCCCTTTTGAGAGGAACTCCGAGAAGATATTTGGAAAACACATCTGGGAATTACATGCTATTGACACTGATTCAAGAGTAGGGGTTTCTAAACTAGAGTCCTGGACTCGAATGAGATGGTAGACACATCCCTTAGATATCATCTTTCTCGACCGAAGGTAAGAAACAAGCTAACCCCTAAGTGCTGAAGAACTACCCCTCTACTCTAGGACGGGTTCACTCAGAAACTGAAATTGGATAATATTTTTCAGCAGTCAACTAAGGCATAGTAGGAATGAAGACAATCTATGTCGAGAATTACATCAAAATTGTTCATCTCTAATTCGACTAAGTCTACTGAAGTGACTTTCTAAGATATTATAATTGGGCAGTTCCTTTATACCCGCCTGGCTATGATGAATTTACCCACTAGGGTAGAGACTAAGAAAGGCTCTGCTAGAATTTTGGGACTGAATCCAAAATCAACTGCTATATATGGAGTAACAAAGAACAAAGAAGCTCCTGGATCTAGCAAAGCATAGACATATAAATGGAAAACTTGTAATGTATTAGTGAACATATCAGGAGAACTTTCTAGATTCTATCGGGACTGAAGAGCATAAAGTCTGTTTGGGCGCTGCCCACTGGTGGCACTGGATACAGCACCCTACTGATTAGGGTGACCAGACTGAGCTGAAGGATGGTTATGCTGACTTTGAGAACCCACCTGAGGACACTATCTGACTCTGTGGCCTAGCTTACCATATCCAAAACACACATCACTGCCAGCTCTACAGATACTCTGGTGGTTTTTGCCATACTTCTGACAAAAGGGTTTGGTTCGGGTGCTACTAAATTTTATTGTCATCTCTAAATGTTGGCATAGGAGTACTGGTGGAGGACGGAGATAGAACTGAGGATTTTAGGCAGAACCGAGAATGATTCCTACCCTCTGACTTAGGTTGAGTAAAACTAAAACTACCTGTTCTCGCTCTCTTGCTCTCCCTCTCCTTCTATTTATTCTTGGACTTCTCTATCTGCTGCGCATGGAACATGAGCCTGGATATGTCCATCTTCTTAATCATCATTATGGTTCTACACTCTTTGACCATACTGCTAGACACCCCTGACATAAACTTACTCACCTTCGCTCTGCTATCTGCAACTACAAGTGGGGCATATCTGGCTAACTGAGTAAACTTGAGAGAATAATCTTCTACTGTTATATTTCCTTACTTTAGGTTTATAAACTCCAAAACCTTTGCTTCCCTCAACTCTAGCAGAAAGAACCTATCTATAAAAGCAACTGCAAACTCCTTCCATTCTATAGGCCCTGCATCTACGTCCCTCTCTGGTGTTCACTATTTAAATCATGAGTATGCCATATCCTATAACTGATATATGGCTAACTCAGCACTCTTAATAGCCGTCAACCCCATAATATCTATAAATTTCTACACCTGATCAAGAAATTCCTAAGGGTCCTCATCTGGCTTAGACCTAGTAAATGATGGAGGGTTCATTTGGGTGAAGTCCTGAATCCTGGCAGCAACAATTTTGGCCACTAGGTTGTCTAGAGCAGCAGTTAGGCATTCATTTTGGGCTGCCACAGAATGAGCTAGGGTGGTAAATACTGCTCTGAACTCAGCATGCGAGACATGCTCATCCAGAGAATCTAGATGGATGGGCTGAGGGCCTGGCTGGTCTCTCATTCCTCTTCCCTAAGTCCTCTTTAGAGGTATATTATATAAATAGAAGAGAAATATGGATTAGACTGAGAATTTAACTGGATCTCATGCTCACTCGCACGACATGAATACTGAAAGAAGAGAAACTTTTCCTAAAATATCTTGTAGCCTCTTGTCCATAAGTGTGGCACATTTTAAACCCATGCACAAGACTCTACTTGACGCAAATTTTAGACTTTCTAGGACTCAATTGAACTTGGCTTTGATACTAAGTTTGTAACGCCTCGAGTCTGTACCTTAGATGCTATATGGTGCTCATAATCCCAAAGGACCACAAGCTAACACATGTCTGGTACCTACTGTAGTAACTAAATAATAATATTGTAAATTTGCAAAAATAGGCAAAAATTTACCATAAGGTGAAAATATAAAATAAATACTGAATATGGTATCACAATACCAAAACTGAACATCAATACTAAAAATTGAACAACTGTCTAAAAATACTCTAGTCTGTAAAGCCTGTAAACTATCTGAACTGTAAAGTTGATTGAACAAGCCCCCAACTAAATCTGACTACTAAAACTAAACTGAAATTTTGAAAAACAATCATGTCCTCGAACTATGAGGACTCACCACTAGCTCTGTCTGCTGAGAATCTGAGCTGCCAGGGGTGCTCTGGAGCCCATGTATCTGAACCTATGATATAAGACATCATAGTACAAAAAAAACATGCGTCAGTACTTTGAATGTACTGGTATGCTTAGTGAGGTAGGCTAAAATGCATGGGTTCATATGCATGAACAATACTAACTGAATAACATGAGAATGACTGAATGAGAGTACATGCATGAATACGTAGACTGTAACTGAGATCGTGATAACACTGAATACTGAGACTGAATAATGATTTACTAGTATCTGAGTTTACTGATACTGTATTACTGATAAATGAATGTTTGTCTCTGACAGTATTGATTCTGTGGAACTATACTACGTTCTATACTGAGCTGAGTGACTGTAACTGATAGTACTGAATCTATAGAACTGAACTGAGTTCTATACTAATACTGAATATAAAACTAAGACTGTAGGAGGTAATCATCGAACTAACATACCCCTTTCTAAATAGATTTGGCTCTAACCTGTAACCCTAGTTGGAAGGGTTTCAATACCATGCCAAGGGTAGAGATAAGCTGTGAGTTAACCCACTCTGACAGAAAGCTCTTTCATCAACCCTCACTGGCAGAATAACTCAAATTAGATGTATCAATCCTAATAATATCTGGCAGGAAGATATCTCAACCTATGCTATCTACGTAGTTCTGTAACATAGGGATTGCTACTAAGGGTCAAACCCTCTGCTGGTAGGAATGCCCCCATCCCTGGGTTCGCTCGGTGCTGAATCCTACTCCTAATTTAATAAATGCTGAGCTGATTTCTAGTCTGTACTAGGATGGACTAAACAGTTACTGAACTTATTGAATTCTGTTGACTGATGGAATACCACTAAATGAGTTTACTGTGGTCTGAACTGAATACTGAACTAGATTGGACTACTACTGAGTCTATTGAGTTTTTCTAGAGTCCTGCAACTGACTAAGAGTACTACTGATCATGATATGACTGAGATTATTTTGTAACTGACATTGGCTCTAACTACACAGCTAAATTGTTAAGTATTAAATATCCCCAGGACTCGATAGCATGAAAGTAAATCATAACATAGTCTTGAAAATCATAATCATGTGCACTTGGTCACAACTCATTCATGGAGGCATTTTATCAAACACTTGCATGATACAATTCGTACACAAGATGACATGACATGATTTCCTTCTCTTATTGTTTTACATGAAAAATTCATCAAGCACTTAATGAGCATGATAGATGTTCATAACATTAAACACAAGTAAACATCATAATTCAACTCCAACTTCACAATTTCGAGGGTTCAACATGGATTCACATGATATTATATATATATATATATATCAATTAATTCCACATGAAACTTCTCATAAAAAATGGATTAAAATCCCAATTAATCATTATAAACATGAATATAATCAAACCCAACATAAAATTCATGAAATCCATACACTTGAAGTTTAAAAATAGTTTATTGGACTCCAAGGGTAGAAGGAACCCTTAGATGAACACTTCACATACCTTAGTTGGTGAATTCTTGAAAATTAATGATGAAATCTAAAGCCTTGTATCTAAACTTAATTTACCTAGGATTTTTGTTCTTGAGTAATTTGTGAAAAAATGAATATAACTTGCTAAAACAGGGCTAAATTTTGTGTTATGGGGGTTGAAGGGTATGGGGAAAAGACTTAATTAACCCTGAAGACACGACCTTTTAATGATTGGAAACTGTGTTATCGATGCATAGACCGATGCATTGCATCGTTGGGATCGATGCGATGACCAACAAGCCACGTTGAGTCTAGGTTGATTCACTAGAATTTGCACTGAGCTGAGGAAAAAATTATTTATCAACGTGATAAACGACGCGACGTATAGATATCGCATCGACTCACTATTTTGGTCGCTCGAACATGGTCTAAACGAGGTTTGAAAAATCCAAAACTTATTCGGGAACACGTATTGACCTTTCTGATCATAAACTAACTCAAATATCAACATTTAATGGACAAAAAGGTCATAAAATAAGACTGCCAACTTTTGAAGGTTAAAATAACAATAAGTCTGAATACTTAGCTAGAATTTTCTAAGTCTGGGACCCCCTTAACAATCTTAAAGGACTGAATTAAGCCAAGAATTTTACGGGATCTTACAAACTCTCATGCTTGCTTGTATCATCTAGAACTTGACCCATTTGTCTCTCAAGGCTAATCATGATTATTCTTGATTAGTGAAATGATCTTAGGCCATATTTGTGAACATAGGAGCCCACTTTAGCCTAAATATCCTACCCGTACATAGAATAGTATCCTTAGTCACCCATTTTTAGATTCAAGCCTTTCTTTAGCAACCTCATTACAAGCCTTGAACCATTTGAAGTTTGCCTCTTTTTTTAACCCTGCCAAGCTTGAACTTAAAAATGCAACTTGAGGTCAAAATCCTAAGTTGGGGGTGGTAAGTTTTGGAAGAGGTGACCTTGGGCCATGGTATTGTAAGTAGACACCTAAAATCTAAACAAAGAGAGTAATTGAAAAGTTGAAAAACAAAGAAATCATCAAAAGAAGGAAAAGCATAAATTTCACAAAAGAAATAATTAAGAAGAAAATGTTGTCAAAGAGATGGGTAAATCAAGGTAGTGAAAGTAGGCATGTATGAAGTTAGAAACAAATAAAGTGGCCCATGGTCCAAAGTTTAATTGAATAGTATGGTGTAGATGTTCAAGGAGTGTAGTAACTTTGTTCCTAAATGATATAATATCATTTCCCTGATCCTACATTACAAGCTTGAAAAAGGCCTTCGAGATCTCCAACCAAGTGATTCAAAGCAGTGGCGATTGAAAATAAGGGCAAGCATATGGTATGATACTCGCTCGCAGTGGGAGATCCTTTGTAAGAGTGAGCGTTTCCACTTAAATACCTTGTGAATGATAGAAAATTTGGTGTGTGGGATTTTCTTTTGTGAGGAGGCACGTAGACTAATCGAGGCGGGTGAAATAGTTATCTTTTGAAAATAAAGCAAATTAGTGTAGTTGAGTTGATATTGATGGAGAGTCACTTCTAGAGAGTTATTAATTATTGCACTGTTGTTATTTAAAGTATTTAGTGTCTTTGAGATTGTGATTCATGTTAAGAGGAGTTGTGAGAATAGCTTTACCCGTGCTGGAGAGCTACTTATTGATGTTAATCAAGTTCAAAGTCATTGTGATCATTTGGTAGTATAAATGGGCTAAAAAATTGCCTAGTCTTATTGAGTAAGAAGTAGTGTTGCTTAAGGACAAGCAAAGGTTTAAGTTAGGGGTGTTGATGAGTGGTAAATTTACCACTCATAGACATCCAAATTTGTGCACACTACTATGATTAAATGGTGTAAATGAGGCGAATATGCCATTTGAATGCACTCATTCCCTTGGTTTGTAGGTTTAAAGAAAAATGGAAGAAAACAAGTGAAGTGAGATAAAAAATAGGAACAAAAAGGGAAAAGGAGTGCAAAAGCTACAAAATTAGGAGTTAGGATTGACCACAGTTATCGCAATCACGGTCGGAGGGTCACAATTGCTACCAGTCAAGGCTAGGTCAATGGATTGCAATCACAATAGATTCAATCCGATTGTAGGAGCTGCAATTGAGATCGAGTACCGGGGATCGCGATAGAGCAAAAACTAGCCCAGGGGCAGATTTATAATTTTCCACAGCTGGTTCCAATCCTAAAGAGGGCAAAACCCTTCAATTAGAGATATCTTGCAACTAGAATTCAAGTTTTGGCATTGTAAAAACCCTACTAAATTGGGAAACATTATTGTAGTTAATTTTCCAAGGAGTTTAGTTGAAATTAAAGTTAAATTTGAAGAACACCCTTGCTTACATCTTCAATAGAAGCTTTGAATATGAATTTGGGTATATCTCTTTTCTCAAACTTCATAAGTAGCTAAACATCTATCTTGGGATTATGTTAGAATGAGATGCAATATATGTGGGTCTTGATTGTTAGTGTAGACTCTTAGTTAGTGATGTTGGGTTTCACTAATGCTTGATTGTCAAATTGGAATTTATGGGTGAAAGCCCCAAATACCAAAATCCCACATCATCCTTGAAAGAGGGATGTGGGTATTCATTTAGACCCCATGTCATCCTTGAAAGAGGGGATATGGGTGACAAATATTTGTGAACAATAATTAGATGTTAGATTATTCCTTTACCTTGTTTTAGAAATAAGGATGAATTATGAATTTTCTACATCTTGGGCATCTTACTAGAAATAGGGAGGCCCAATTGAGGTTGTGGGTTGATTTGTTTGCCATACCCGTGAGGTATCCGAAATGATCCATGGGTGATATTTTGGTGTTTTCTTGAAAAATCAACATCAAAACCCCTAACCTATCCATTGAAATATTATCCATAATTGTTTCTCTAAATTGGTAGTTCAAGTAGTTTTGTTCAACAACCCCTCAAACCATACCCCCCAAATCTTAATTTATATTTTACTTTATGTTTACATTGCGGGTAACTATTTAGTAGCCTTCAACACCCATAGGATTCAAAGACTAGTTACACTTCTCATGGATTTGACCCTATTTTAAGTTGGGTTATTATATTTGACAACGATTGTCCTACACCAAAACAATGGTATACGTGTGCGTGATCACTCCCTATAAGTAGTGCCTCCATAATTTCAAATAAAACACAACTACACATAATTCTAAATTATGGGTAGGGTAATTCCTCCCATAGGGCTTCAACTGACAAGAAGCATACAAAATTGCATTACCCTTCTGCATCAACATAACACCTAACCCAACATCTGAAGCATCGCAAAATATGGTGAATCCCACACCCTGCTTGGGCAAAGTCAAGATAGAAGCTAAAATTAACAAATCCTTGAGATTTTGAAAGCTCACCTCACAAGCATTAGACCATTGAAAAGTAATCTTCTTCTGAGTAAACTTTATCAGTGGATCTATATAGATGAAAAACCCTCAATAAAATACTTATAATAACCCGCCAACAAAACTCCAAATCTTAGAGGGTGAAGTAGGTCTAGCCCAATCACACACCGTTGTAATATTTACTGGATCAACCATAAAACCCTCATTAGTCACCATATGACCCTAGAAAGAAACATCCTCCAACCAAAACTCAACCTTGGAGAACTTAGTATGCAATTTATAATTCCTCTACCTCTGAAGCATATTTTGTTAATGCTCCGCATGCTCAGCCTCACTCTTGGAAAAGGCCAAGATATCATCTATGAATACAATAACGAGTCTAGATACAGTCAAAACACCTGATTCATAAACTCTATGAATACAGCAAGGGTATTGGTCAACCTTAAGGACATGACCAAGAACTTATAATGACTATATCGAGTCTGAAAAGCTATCTTTTGAATATTTGAAGCTTTAATCCTCAACTAGTAATACCCGAATCTTAAATCAATTTTCAAAAATGACATGGCACCATGAAGCTGATCAAATGAATCATCAATACGAGGAAAATACTTATTCATAATAGTCACTTTATTCAACTATCAATAATCAATACATATATGCATAGACCCATTTTTTTTATTCACAAACAAGATAGGCCCACCTCAAGGTAATACACTAGGTTGGATAAATCCCTTATCTAAAAACTCTTGTAACTGATCCTTTAATTCCTTCAACTCGTCTAGGACCATCCTATAAGAAGGAATAGAAATCAGCTTGGGGTCTGGCTTAATGTTAGTAGCAAATTAATATCATGATCCGGAGGCATACCAGGCAAATCCATAGGGAACACATATCTGAACTCACTAACAACATGAACAAAATCCAAAAAAGGGGGTGAAATAATAGAAGTATCATTAATATGAGCCAAATAAGATAAACAACCCTGCATAACCAATCTATGAGCCTAAATATAAGATATAACCCTTTTAGGACCTGAATGGAGCGTGCCCTTCTAAGCTATCCTTGACAAACCCATTGAATCTAAAGTCACGGTCTTAGAAAACTACTCTAAAATTTCATGGTAAGGATCAAACCAATACATACTCAAAATATCATTGAAATCAACCATATCTAACACAAGCAAATCTAACCAAATCTCACATCCATAGAAAGTCACAATACAGGATTACTACACCTAATCCACTATTAAAAAATCTCCTACTAGGGTAGATACACAAATAGGCATAGCAAAAGGTTCACTAACAGAATCAAAACACAGAAAAATATGCAAACACATAGAAGAAAGTCAATCTAAGGTCAAATAACACAAATGTGGATCTAAAATAAATGGGAATGATATCTATGATCACCACATCCAAAGCCTTTGCTTCAGATTTGGCTAGAATAAAATAGCACTATCTACAACCACCAACCAGATAAGTATCCCCACGACCACTATCGCAGGCCTCACTACCTTTACCCCTTTCACCTCTAGTAGAACCCCTACCTTTCACAGTTGAAATAGAAGTATCTCTAATTACACGAAGGGGACAGTCCTTAGCCACATGGTAAATGCAAACTTTATGGCCCGACTTAACAAGAGAAGCTATAATAGGGCCCCGATGTCCACCCTAAACTGTTGGACCAGAAGACTCACTTCTTGAACTCTATAAGGGTGTATACACTAATCTACCATGATATCCATGAGAACCTATAAAATCTCTGCCACAACAAGCCTAACCTTTGAACTCACCAAAATGGCAAACCTTATTAGTGCTTCCTTGAGATGCTCACGGAATATCCTCAGTCATCTTAGCATGATCCACTATACTTTAATATAATGCTTCAAATACAACCATCTGAGATATATCCAACTAAAGAAATACATCTAAACCCTTTATGAACTTTTAAATCTTCTATGACCCAGTGAAAATACTGGTGTAAGAATATCTAAACAAGGTATAAAAGCATGTCTAATATTCTACAATAGTCATGAAGCCTTACTTTAGGCATTTAAACTAATCTCTTATCTGATCTATTAGACTGTAAGGCATGAACCTCTCTAAAAAAGTATCAAAAAATTGGTCCCAAGTTATTTTGAGAGAATCAAGAGGTCGACAACCAACAAGTGACGTCCACCAATCTCTAGCAGTATCTTTCAACTTACAAGTAGTATAAACAAACCCATGCAACTCAAGGGAACCCAAATTATACAATTTCTCTCGATAATAAATCTAGAATTCATAAGCATCCTCATTTACGATACTACTAAATCTAGGAAAACCAAATAAGTAAATCTCTAAAACCTTTTCTAATCCTCAAAAACATAATAGTACTCATAGCAAGAGGATGTATAGTGAATTTGATCATCTAAGATCCCAGCATAGGAGGTATCATAGATGAAGGTTGAACTTCTTATCCCAGTACACCATACTTAGATGTGTAACACCTCAAATTTTGAGCACTTTTTGGCCTCACCAAGTTTGAAACATCAATTTTTGACTTAAATAGTAATAGGTATATTAGAGGGGTGTCCTGGAGGGGTTTCTAAATTTTTGAATGGGATTTGAGATGGTTTTAGGTCACAGAGAAAGTAATCCTTCTTAATATTAACGTGCCATAGAGGTTGGATTATGTAATAACCTACGTGAAATAGAGTTCAGTCTCTATGTTAAGGTCTACAGCATAGAGGTCAGCCTCCTCGATAAGGTTCATGCCATGGACCTACGTAAAAATTTAACTGTTTTGTTTTATTTAACTGAGATGAAGGGTCATGAGGTCCTTTCTCTTAGGGATGACTTTTAAATATTTCATAAGCATATTCCCAATTAGTTTTTATGAAACAATATCGATTATTTACCTCTCAAACTCCAAACCCCAAGAAATCATAAAGGTTACAACGTACATTCATCATTCGAGTCCCAAATTCTCAATTGCTCACAAATCTTTGTGTTTCTAACGCATATTACTCTTTCCTAACTAATATTTTGTGAAAGCATGTATTTTAAATTTTAAATAATGTTGTTTTGATATTGGTATTGGAACACGGGTTGAGAGGTTTTGAATGTTTTCTTTTGAACGATGTTTCCCATGGTTTACATGTGATTGTTCATGTTTTATTCATGGTTTTGAGCTTGTGGGTGTATGGGTATGATGAATAAACTAAGGGATTACTATTTACCTAATTTATGAATATTGATAATTAAAGTGATAATGACCTCAATCCCATATCATGAAATTAGTTTTGAATATGAAAAGTATGCATATTGAACTTCTCTTAAACTACTGCATAATGTGAAAAGCTAATGATGCATAATGATTTTGAATTGAACCTTATGGGGTTGTGTAATTCCCCAAGCTAAGGTATAGTTGAACCAAGGGAAAGGTTGTGAATTTAACCAAGTGATGATAATTGGTTTGGTATATGAATATTACCTTGCAAGTGTAGTTTGTATAACAATACCAACAGTCTATGCCTAAATGTGTATTATGGTCAATGAATGGGAATGTGTGATAAATAATTTAATAAGGCTTCAAAGAGGGTTGTGTAGCAGGGCCATGAAAGTGGCAGTCCCAAGGGATAAATAATAGAAACACGTTTGCCGATGTAGGGTCTAAATAGCTTGAGGGATTGAGTCCCCTAGGTTATGACCATTACTTTGAGTCCCCCTTATTATATGATTGAGAGGTTTGAGCCCCATCATGCTACATTACATGATCGAGTTCTTTAGTCGCCTTAGTATATGATTGGGAGGTTCAAGTCCCCCATACATATATATGAAATTATTTTTTAGTTAGTGCATCTTGCACTGGGGCCCGACTAGGGGGTGTAAACTAGGGCCCATATAGCCCGTGGGTACTATTATATGATGGTTAAGATACACAATCTATACTAAGGTTTTAAAGTTCATGTTAAGCCTCATTCCCTACCCTAGCATGTGGTATATATATATATATGCTTTTGATTGTATACATAGAATTTGAATGATTTTGAATTGTTGAATATGGCACTATGTTATCCTATATCCCAGAGTTACATGTTAGCACTTCAACCATTGTTTTTAGATGTTATATCCCTACACGATGCAAGAACTGTCCATACTTCTACTCCTCTTCACAGTGACTAGGTGATCATGGAACAGCTCATGAGTCAGACTGGAGTGGTCAAATTTTATCCTTTAGAAGACCCCATTTTATGTTTTGGATTCCGTTATGTATTGACACTTCATCATGGATTTATATTTGGATATGGTTGGGGGCATCTCCCAACCAATTTGTCTTTCATTTTGTTAGAGCCTTTATTGGAAATGTATTGCGGACATGGGATTGGTTTTTAAACTTATAGACTTCTTTGAGTTTAAATCATATTTTTCTATCTCATTTTATGTTGGAGTTCCATTTTTATGTTGTGTTGCAATATGGTTGACTAGGCTAAGGGGTGGTGTTTGGTCCTCGGTGGATTTGAGATGACCATCATGGCCAGGCCCTGATTTGGGTAGTGAAAAAGTTGGTATCAGACCCTAGGTGCATGGTTGTTTGGGAGTCCACAAATCTCTATCAAGTGGAGTCTCTTTTATGGGTTTGTAGCATGCCACACTTATAAGAGAGAGGCTACGAGGCATTTAAGAATATTTCTCCTTCTTACTATCTTATTGTTAGGCGATAGAGTCTAAAGTTTTGAATTCCTAAAACTCCCATTTATTCGCCTTTCAGATCATGCCTCCCAGATGATCTGAAGCTTAAGTTGACTCATCTATCCCACCTGAGGCAGTATGAGTGGATCTCATCCAACTTATGGCGTATGACCCAATCTAGGGTCATGGCTTCTAATTATCCCCATGGAGTTCCACTTATCTTATCTGATCCTCGCTTACCTCATGGAGATATTACTAATGTTGAGTTTCACACATCCATTCACTTGTTGAACCAATTGGTGATATCTCAGTTATGTCAGATGAGTTCTGGTGGTATTGTCCAATTTATGAGGCTGATCCCTCCAACCTTCAGTAGTACTAGGGTTGAGAAGGATCCTCAAGTTCATATAGATAAGATAGAGAAGATATTTTGGGTTATGCATGCTACAGAGGTAAAAAATATAGAATTCATTGTTATCAATTGAAGGATGTAGATTTCCAATGGTATGAAGAGTGGGAGAGGCTTAGGGTATATAATGTTGAGTCCATTTTATTTGATGATTTCTCTATTGTTTTTCTTGATTGCTTCTTTCCTCAGAAGTTGAGGGAGACGAAAGTTGAAGAGTTTGTGAATCTAAAGCAAGGTAAGATGACGGTGAAGGAATATGCCTTGAAGTTCCACCAGTTTTCATGATATGTTGCTAGGATAGTGGCTAGTATAATGGCTAGAATAAGGAAATTCGCTTCCAGTTTGTCTTGTGAATTGATTTTATAGCGTAAGGCTACCTTGTTAAACACGGATATGGATATGTGTCAACTGGTGGTGTACATGTAGTAGGTTGAGGAGAAAAATAAAAAGTACGTAGAGGTAGGGGAGAGGTAGAGTAAGAAGTTTTAGTATTTAGATCAGGGTAGAGGTCAGCAGCAAAGTGGCAGAGATGGTTAGAAATGGTCTAAGATAAAGTAGGGCAATTCGGGGTCTTATTTGACATCTAGTGAACCATACCCAAAGCCATTTGAAGATCGTTGTTTTTAGAGTAGTAATGGTTATAGGAAACAGGATGCCCAATCTCAGTCCAATGGGGTCAAATCAGCTCCATCATATCCTTCTTGCAGATTTTGCGGTCAATTACACTATGGTCCGTGTGAGAAGAGGAGGAATAGCTGTTTTGGCTGCGGTTAGATAGGTCATTTTTTGCTTGATTGCCCTTCTTGAGTTGATTATGTGGTAAACATGGTTCATTTTACCTCTTCATTAGTGCCTGCACCAAATGGTTCACCTTTTAGTATAGCAACTGGTCGGAACTATCTCTATGATCTTACCACCCGTCAGGAGTCCGAGGCATTGATGAGTGGTGAATTTACCACTCATTTCCACTAAACATTGATGCACATTATCATGTTTTGAATGAATAAATGACACATAATTGTGATTGAATGCACTAATATCCATATTTTGCAGGCACATAGTTGATGAGATAAAAAGATGTGGATTGGATCTAAAAAGAATCAAAAAGGGAGCAAGGAAGTGTAATTGAAGACCTGGAGCATACATAGCCACAATTACCGTGGTTATGGTCAGAGGACTGTGGTTGCGATCAGTCAAGAAGGTCAACCTACTGCGATCACATGGCACTGACCATGGCCACTATAGCCACGGTCGTGGTGAAGCTATTGCGATCATGGCCTAGAAAAAAATGTAGCCTAAGAGACTTGCTTTGATAGTCGATTTGCTTTGACAGGCAGTCGACTATTGTCACAGTAATGTAAAGTTTAGGAAATAAAGTGTTGAAAATATATAACACCAGATATTCTATACTACTTAGGACCTCTAATAGGCCTTACTCCAGTTATAAGGAATTCTATTAGTTCTTTGTAAATTCAAATCAAATTACAAGAATTGGTCAAGCTTTTTGGTTATGACCAACACTCTTTTTTCTTTCTTTCTCACTTTTTATATAATGTCTCACCAACTATGTGTTTCTATCCTCTCTTTTTGAGTACACACTAAACCTTAATAGAATACAATGTTTGAATAAAGTAGAGCAAAGAACTAGAGAAAATTGAGACAAAAGTATGTCTCCTCCTTTGCCTTCCAATGCTTATATAGTTGTAATTGGGACTACTACTAATCATTGGAGGATATTCAATTAAGGCAACCCAAAAGACTTTTCTTCATCAGAAAAGGAATTATGGATATTCAATTTCCAAGAATAAGTAAAGGCTAGAAGGAAAAATATATGTAAGAACTAAAATAAAGAGAGATGATGCAGAAATCTCATAAATCAAACGCCTCAATAAATGCAGCAATCCTCTTTTCTTTATGAAATATCTTCTAAGATACTTTTTCCTTTTTTAGCATTGACAGGGATTTCTTTGAATATTCTTTTTTTCTAAATTCCTACAATAAAATCAAACACCAAATCATTCATCAAAATTTAACATTATCAATATCCCCTCTTATAATGGATGAAAAAAATTAGATAACCAGATAACTCCCTTGTTAAACTTCTCCAGAGTCATGGCATTGGCTCTACCTAAATGATTGATTCCTTAGTGAACTTACCCCTGCATACAAAATCATAATATACTACTGTCCCTCTTTGACATCTATCATAAAGGAAGACCTGCAGACAAAATAATGTCAAGGGAACTAGTAAACATAAGGAAAAATAAAAGTATTCATGAGCTTAGGCTCATATGCAACCTAAAAAAAACTTGTCCATAAAGAGATTAGTTAGCAGGAGAAGGATGGCGCTGAAAAAAGTAAGCTAGAGTTTGTCAAGTGGTGTCTTTCATATATTTAAACTGAGTGAAAATGGTACTGGAGAGAGTATCTGTGATGGTCGGAATTGTAGCTTCAAATTTGGTTGCTTCCTTAATAACGTGATCCAACTTGACTGGAAGGCATGTTACATCAGTTCCAGTCACTTTATTTATATAATTGATTTTTTTTGAGCTAAAAGTGAATAGCTAGCAAGAAATCCTTAAGGTTGTCGAATTTGGAATCAATCTCCAACAAGAGAAGTTCTACATCCACAAAAGCGGTGCCAGAAAGATAGGGTGGAGGTGACAATGGCAACTTATTGGAGGAAGGAGTTCCAACTGATTAGTTTTTAGTCTTATGCACCCAAGTATCATCAACCAATATGTAACCCATACTTGAAAACATGGTAGAATTATAACATTGTTTAACAGAAATAGAAAGAACGGAACTTAGTTACACATTAAAGGCTTCCAAAATCTAGGTAATGAAAAGACCGAAAGGAAGACTAGATAGGTCCAAGGAAACTCCAATCATTCAATTGATAATAAAGGAGAAAGATTATCTTGTTTTAAGAAGCAATGCAAAAAGTCAGCAACGTATCCCACTAAGATAGAATAGAGAAAGCCCCAACAAGAAAAAGCAAGGTAGTGCTCACAATGTGTGCAATCACACTAATTTCAGAAGAAAAATGTTTGGGAATAAGTGCAGAAGGAAGAGAATCACAATTATCGAATGTAATAGCACGCTTAGCATCTTCAAATGAGATATCAAAGTTAGATGGCCAAGGGTTTTTTGAAAAAGTAGTAAAAACAGAGAAATTAATGTCAAAGATGGCATCAAACATAACATAATTAAGAAATATATGTTTCTCCATGACAAGGTTTTCAAATTCACCAAATCAGATAAAATATAAATTAGCATTAAATAGACGAACTAGAGGCTCATAAGCACATTTAGGAATAGGGACAAAGATGTTTCCCCAACCTTAGAATACAAAGAGAGATTTTATTGGACAATGCAAAGATTTTATTATGTTTAAATCAACTACCCTACAACAAACAAGATAAAGTCCTTTCATAGAGTGAAAAATAGTTCCATTTGTGGATCATAAAAAATTAGTTTGATGTTTAGAGAACTATTGAAGGCAAACTTCACTTTCTTTTTAGAGCACTCAGAGTCATTAGGGAAGCATGGATGCTTACCAGAGATAGATGAGTCATATGAGGCTTGAGGGATATCTTGATCAGAGAATTCGGAGTCAAGAAGGACTAGGGAAGAGTGTTTCCCTTTCTCTTTGATAGGAGAGCTTTTCCTATTATCCTAAGCAGAGAACTTAGAATATTTGGCCATTTTATTTAAGAGAGAGAAAATTAAGATGAATAAAAAATGGATGAGAAAATATTAGAGAAAAAGGTACAGAGTATGTGAAATGATATGATAGATGAGTAAAAGGTTGCCTTGGAAAATGGAGAGGCACCATAATTTCCTTAGATAGAACCTAGTGCCAGGTGGCAGGAAAGGAAAGAAAATCAAGAGACACATACACCAATCAAATAGATATCAATGAAAGGTCACTTTTACACCCAAGCACTTTAGCAAACATGGAGGAAAATTTTTAAAAGAGGTTTTGCAATAATGCCAAGAGATTTTCTAAGAGAACAAAATCATTCTCTAGTAAAGTTTAGTAAAAATTTCTGCTAATTAAGAATCGGTGCTAACAAAAGATAATTTAATATCACCTTTTAAAACATGTTCTCAAATAAAATGATGTTTTACATGTCTGTGCTTTTCTCTAGAATGATGCATAGGATTCTTAGGCAAGCAAATAGCACTAGAATTATCAAAAAAAATATTTTCACAAGTTTGTGAAATAAATCATAATCATTGAGTTTATAAGACATCCAAAGAATTTAAACACAACAAAACCCAATTTCAATTATTCAGATTCAGAAATAGATACAGAAACATAATTTTTTTTGTTGTTCCATGAGATAAGAGATTTTCCCATGAATTGACAAGTACCATTAGTACTTTTTTATCCACTTTATCACCTGCATAATCTATATTTAAAAATCCTTTTAGATCAAATTTATCGTTAGAACTTTTTCCAATAACATATTTGATAATACACTTTACAGCAGTCAGTTGAGCCTCCTTGGCAGCTAACTGAAACCTGGTGCATTTGTAGACGTAGAATAGAATATCTGGTCAACTAGTTATAAGATATAAGAGTGAATCAATGATACCTTGACAGTTGGTTTTGGTGACATTCTTATAATCATTTATTAATTTAAGAACATATATAGAGCTCATAGGACTACTAGATGGTATAGCATTTTCCATTCTAAAATTTTTGAATGAGATCTTTAGTATACTTACCTTGGGAGATGAAAATGCCTTCAGCTGATTGACGGATTTGTAATTCCAGAAAGAAAGTTAACTCTCCTATCATGTTTATTTCAAATTCACTTTGCATTAACTCAAAAAATTCCTTGCACAAAACAACATTAGAATATACAAAAATAAAATCATCAATATAGATTTGAATGATCAAATTTGTAGAGGAAGATCTTTTAAAAAAAGAGTTGCAACAGTTTATGATCAATTAGAAAATTACTCAGTATATCATACTAAGCTCGATGATCTTATTATAGATCATAGAGAGCTCTTGAGAGTTTAAACACAACATATGGAAATTTTAATTTTTCAAAACCTGGGGGTTGTTTCACAAAAACTTGTTATTGATAAATCCATTTAAAAAGGCACTTTTCACATCCATTTGAAATAACTTGAAGACTTTATAAAGATCATAAGGAGGCAAAAATTTTGTCATAATTGGATCCCTCTTGTCGTAAGTAGCCTTAGCGACTAAACGAGCTTTGTTTTTTCACAACTTTACCTGATTCATCTTTTTTATTTTTGTAAACCCATTTGGTTCCAATGATTGAAGCTTTTTCTGGTTTTGAAACAAGAGTTCATACATTGTTTTTTTCAAATTGCTTATGTTCTCTTTCATTACTTCAACCCGGCTATCATATTCTAATACCTTGTCAACTTTCTTTGGTTCAAGTTGAGGTATAAGGGCTACATTTGCATTGTTTTACTGGAGTCCCTTGTTTTCATTCCTTCTCTAGTATCACCAATGATGAAATTTTTTGGATAATCAAGTTCACTTCTCCATTCATTTGGAATTATTTCAAGTACAAACTATTTATTCGATGCAACAACTGGCATATTGGTCTCAATATTAGTTGAGTATAAGGTAGAGTTAATTTTAATGGAAGAATATTTATTTTCTTTTACTTCAAACACATTATCTACAACTAACATTCTTCACAACATGGTTAGTATTACCTAAAACAACATGCACAGGTTCTTTAATGCAAAGTGTGCATTTAAAATAAATAATGTAAGATCTACTAGAATTGGAGTTCCCCATAAAAATATATTTATCACTTCATGGATCAAACTCACCAACGTTGTCCTTTCCATTATTATGGATAAAAGATTTTGAGCAAAATAAATAAAAGTATCAAATATTGGGTCTTTTGTTGTTCCAAAGCTTGTATGGAGTTTTCTTTAGAATTGGTCTGATGAGACACCTATTCAAAACATGACATGCAGTACATACAACTTCTATCTAAAATTTATGTAGTACAGAGTGTTCACAGATCATGGTTCTAGCCGTAACTTGAAGATTTCTATTTTTTCATTCAACGACACTATTTTGTTGAAGAAATTTTGGAGCAGATAAGATAGGAGTGTAACCATGACTTTTACAAAAGATTTTAAAATCTTTGTTCTCAAGTTCTCCTCCATGATCATTTTTAATGGCATAAATATTGTAGCCCCTATCTCCTTGGACCTTTTCATAGAAAACTTCAAAATTCTTTAAAGCAATATCCTTGTTAGAAAAAAACATAACCTATGTAAATTTATAATAATCATCAATAATCACAAAGCATACCTTTTACGACCAATGCTAATAGTTCCAGTGGGACCAAACAAATCCATATGAAGTAGCTAGAATGGTTTAGTTATAGAGACAATATCTTTAACAGGGATAGAATTTCTAGTTTACTTACCGAGTTTACTGGAATCACAATTGTGAGTCCTTTTGAAGTCAAGATATGGGAGACCAGAAACAAGTTCCTGCTTAACTAGGTTTTCAATTTGTCTCGTGCTTGCATGACCAAGCATTCTATGTGAAATCCAAGGATCTTCATAGATGAAGTCAAGGCATATATGTCGTTCTGTCTTTATTGTAGAATCTAGAAAATGCATATTTTTGTCTATTTCCAGTAAGAATTTTTCTTCCACGTTTTTCAATCATACACCCATCCTTTTTAAGTCTTACCTTCAGTCCAGCATCACACAGCTGACTGATGCTCAACAGGTTGTACTTCAGGTTTCTAACCTAATAGACATTAGTAATATCACATGGATTATTGAAAAATATAATACCAAAACCTATTAGCCTTTGGAATTATCTATAAAGCTAATGTCACCTCCATCAAAATCGGTTACTGTTTCAAACAAGCTTTTATTTCCAGTCATGTGATTTGAACATCCACTGTTAAGATACCATTTCACTTTAGATGTTGAGTGTAGTTCCTATAAAATGATTGCATTACTTATTTCTAGGTGCACAAGTATTCTTAGATCTATCTTGGTTAGTCCTTAGATTAGTTGACTTAGTTTTTGGTCTCTTAATCCATTTTCTAAGATTTCTAGAACAAAATCTCCAATTATAATATTTATGACCAGGCTTTCCACAAAGATAGCAATAAGTATAATATTGTTTAGTGGATGTATAATAGGTATTGTGATTGTGATTTGTTCCTTTAGTTGACTAAATAGAGTTAGTTGACCTTTGAGATTTATCACAACTATAGTAACTATTATGATAGGTATTATGACTATGATTGCATCCTTTAGTGACTTACTAAAGTTACTTGACCATTAATACTATTCATGGCTATAATATCTATTATCATACATACCACTATTAGATTTTTTAGTTGGCATAGTTGTTTTAGTTGGTTGATTTGACCTAATAATACTATGACTGGAAGATTTTTCAAAGCTATCAATTCTGACTTTTAGCTAATCAACTTCTTCTTGCAAAAAAATACTTTTCAATTTCACAAACTTCAAGCTTGAGTTTCCGGTCTCTTCTCTCTCTTAATAAAGCCTTTTTTCATCATGAGCTTTATTTAGATCAGCTATGGTAAGATCTAGCAAGTTTTGCAATTTAGAGTATTCATTACAAGAATTTTTTCTTACCTGACTAGATTCTCCAATTTTCATAAAGTAGCAGTCTTCAATGTAATCATTTTCATGATCTGATTGTTCTTAATCACCCCAATAGTTAAAAGCTTTTTGACTTTGTTTGGAGGGTTCTCTTCTAGCTTCTAAACAATTATAAGTAATATGACCCTATCTACCATAGTTATAGTACTTACCTTTATTCTTATTGTAGTCAGTATTATGTTTTCCCTTTGAGTAATTTAGTTTTCCCCTTCTTTGATTGTTGGGTTTTTTTAATTTTCAAAAATTTTCCTTGTAATGAGAGCAAGTTCATCTACCTCAAAGTCATCATCTACTTCTTCATCTACAACTTTGAAGTCTATAGTTTTCTTTTTTTCATCTTGCCGTTAATCCTCCCCTTAGTTTATCACAGGTTATTTTGTTTAAGTCCATACTTTCAAGAGCCACAATATTAGAAATCCATTCAGGTGGCAAGCTTTTGAGGATCTCGATAATTTTATCTGTAATAGGATAAGTTTTTCCTATAGCTTTAAGTTCTCCAATAATTATTACCAAACCTAGAAAATATTTCTTTGATGGATCTCCCCACTTTTCATCTTTAAAAGTTCATAGTCATATACCAATAAACTTACAAGAGTTTACTTGACCTTCTCAGTTCCTTCATAGGTCACATCTAATTTATCCCATATTTATTTAACAGATTCACAACATGAGATCTTTTTATATTCCTCGCCATTAATAGCATTATATAACACATTTTTGGTCTTTGAGTTGATCTAAATAATTTCCATCTATTCATCATTATAGTTCTCAAGAGAAGGATTACTATCAGCAGAAGCTTCACTATTTCAGGATTCTTTCCATCCTTGTCTTGTTTGGTATAGTTGAAGCTTCACTATTCTCGAGTTTATTTACATCCTTGTATTATTAGTAATACAATAGGAATATCATCAAGTTTAATCACCTTCCAAACTTTAACATTATATGACTTGATAAAGGTTTTTATCCTTATTTTCAAATGAGAAAAATATTTTCCATTGAAATAAGAAGGTCTGGGTTGAGAGGTCCCTTCTGAGAATAGAGCTCTAACAACTATTTGAGAAATGATCTTTTCTTACTTACTATTAGGAAAATAACAGTGAGTCCTTACTTTGATACCAATTAAAAGTAGTAAGAGGGGGTGAATTAATTCTATTCAAACTGGCAATTGACTTTCTTTGATAGACAGTCAACTATTTTCATAGTAATGTAAAGTTCAGGAAATAAAGTATTGAAAATAAATAACACTGAATGTTTTATACTGGTTGGGACCTATAATAGATCTTACTCTAGTCCCCTTGGGTTACAAGGGGTTCTACTAATACTTTGTAAATCAAATCAAAGTACAAGAATTTTTAAGCTTTTTGGCTATGACCCACACTCTTTTTTTCTTTCTTTCTCACTTTTGATACAATGCCTCACCAGCTATGAGTTTTTCTTCTCTATTTTTGAGTAATTAGTAAATCTTAAGAGAATAAAATGTTTGAATAAAGTATAGTAAAGAACTAGAAAAGGTTGAGACAAAAGTATGTATCTTCCTTTAACTTCTAATAATTATATAGTAGTGATTAGGTCTACTACTAGCCATTGGGGAATATTGAAAGAAGGCAACCAAAAGATTTTTCTTCTTAGGAAAAGAACGAATGGATATTCAATTTCCAAGAATAGGTAAAGTCTAGAAGGAAAAGTCTAACTATGTAAAAACTAAAATAAGGAGAAATAATGTGGAAATCCCAAGAATCAAGTGCCTCAATAACTGCATCAATCTTTCTTTCTTTTTGAAATATCTTTTGAGATACTTCTTCCCTTTTGAAAATTGGTAGGGACTCCTTTGAATATTATTTCCTAAGTTTCTACAATAAGATCAAACACAAAATCATTTATCAAAATTTAACATTATCACTGGCAACCTTGGTGAGTTTTGGTTATGACCTGATGTGATATGCTTTTAGTAGATGTGGATTTGATTTCTTATGTCCTTAGCTTGTGGTTTTCCTCATCTATGATTATGTTCTTTAGAAATGTTTTAGTTTTATAACTTACAAAAAGTATTGAATATGTGCTTAGTCTCTAAAGGCTAGACAGATTTTGGGTATATGCTTGATTTTTGGTAATGAGATTGATTTGGATAAGTGATCTTCATGAAGATTTATTGACTCCAACTATGACTTTTAACTATTTTGAAAGATGTCTTAAGATTTGTGATAAACTTTGATATGTGGATACTTTCTGACCAAAAGGATCAGTTTGGGTAGTAGAGGTTAGTAGTTCAGCTTCAGTGTTGAGATTATAGCTATGGATTGTGTAACTTAGTGGAAACCCTATTTTGAGCTTTTGATGCAGTTGGGCATTCATTGATAGGTTGATTAGGGCTACTTATTACCTACCAACTCAGTTTTCTTCAATTTATATGGATTATACTTAATACATGTTTGAAAGATAGTCTATTGGCCCATGGTGTTGGTTACTACTATTTTTTACTCTGGTTCTTAGTTTTCATCAAACTTTTAGAATCTTCATCGATGAAAGATATGTACTAATGACATGACCTAAACTAAGGCCTAGCCATGTCAGGTATCTCAAGTCTAACCAGGATTAGAGACTACCCCAATACCCAAACCATTGACCACCCTTTACCCCATGTCAGATGAATTTCAAACATATAACAAAATGAAATAGTATTAATTTGTAGACATGATAACTAGTCTATAATCAAAACAAAATCCAAAACCAATTAACCATTTAATACCAATACCAATGCCATCACTAATATCGACACCACCCATGCCCATAGTATTCCAACAAAGCCTCTAATCAAAACCAAAGAATATCCAGTCGAGGTATGCCCCGACCATAGTATAAACAAAACTAAAAGAAATAATAAGGACATAAAGAAATACATAATATGAAATGGGGTCTTCTAGATTATGGAATCTCACCACTTCCGTCTGAGTCAAAAGTTATCCTCGAATCACCAAGTCACTGAGAAGGAAGAGTGGTAGTATGGCCATTTCCTGTATCGCGTGGGGATACAGCACCCAAATACGGCTAGCAAGGTAAATGCTAGCATGTAACTTAGGGATAAAGATAAAGTAATTCCATTAATCTAAAACCAAATCAAACCAATACATATAAACTATATGCAAATACATTTATACATATATACCATGCCAGGTAGGGAAAAAAGTTTAGCATGTATTTTAAAACCTTGACCTGGATTATGTAGCTTTACCAACATAAGTCACACATGAGATATATGGGTCTAGTGTTACCCCCTGAATTGTCCCCAAAGTGTGTAGCCACATCAGAGATACCATAGATGGTCGGGGATTCCCTTGTACCCTTCACCCTCCATGATACATATATACGTGTATAGAATTAGGGTATTCCCTTGTATAACATATGCTCAAGGTCACCAAGATCACCTCTCTTGTCTATAAACATGAGTTTTCAGTGTTCGTCCTTCAGACTCACACCTTCACGGCTAGCTATTATAACCCCTATTATTTCCTTACTAAAATATTTAATAATAACCAAACCACTAATTCCAAGAGTCAGATTTTAAGGAATTATTAAATGGTATCCTCATACTAACCAAAGCTTGCAAGCAATGTTGCTAAGCCAAGACTTAGTGGATTCCCGTGTACCCTGCAGACTCTATTATTAAAATCACTTGGGTGATTCTCATGTACCCACAAGGTTTTTAAAATCATCATTAACCATTTTTTATTTATGTGATGCATTAATTCAAGTGATAAATCAAACCAAAAACCTTAGGATTCCACTGTACCCCTAATTCAAATTTTCACCTTTCTCATAACTATAAACCAATTTTACAATATAGGGTTATGACCCCAACTCTAAGATAGGTCCATGATAGGGTGTGATAGCTAACTATGAAGGTGTGAGTTAAATACTTATCATAAAGGTATTTTAATTAGGTAATAATGGGAGGGTATGATAGCTAACTATGAAGGTGTGAGTCCAATGGACAGACACTGAAAACTCATATTTACCGATATGAGGATTGGTCATGACAATCATATATGATACTTTTGGGGTACATGGGAATCCACTAAGTACACTTGTACATATGTAGCATAGAGATCGAAGGGTACTCGGTAATTTCCTGCTCCTATGGTATCTTTAGTTCATGCGGCGACATACATCGGGGCTTATTAAGGGGGTTACACTGGACCCATATAGCTTGTGGGTGATTCTAGGATGGTTAAGCTGTATATACCCAGGTTAATGGTTCTAAAGGCATGTTAAACCCATTTTTCTTTCCCAACATGGTGTTATATATATATATATGTATGTATGTATGTATGGTTGTGAATGCATATGGTTGGTTTACTTGGTTTTAAAGGTTGGCATTATTTTATCCTTATCTTGAGTACTTGATAGCATTCATCCGCTAACCCATCTTCGAGTGTTTGTATCCTTATGCGATATAGGAACCATCCATTCTACTCCTCCTACTTAGTGATCGAATTTGGGATCAGCTCGATTGGATTGACGTGGTGAGCTTTCATATTTGGGAAGGCTCCATTTCATATCATGGACATCTTTACATACTTTGATTATTTCATAGACATTGTTTTTGTCTATGGTGGGGTCATGTCCCCACCAGATATTATTTTACTTTTGGTTAGAGGCTTTATAGAACTACTATGGGTTGGAATGAGCGGTGTTGGTATTAGTTTCGGCCTTGGTATTGGTATTGGTATAGGGTTTGATACTATTTGACTGTATTTATAATTGTTGCATCCTTTTATATTTTGGGTTTATTTATATATATATCTAAACTCATTTGGTATGGGATGTATGGATTGGTTTAAGGTTTTGGTTTTGGTTATCGGTTGGATAATTGATAGTTGGACTTGTTTGGGTTGTTAATGATCATGGACCTATCCCAAAGTCTAGAATTATAATAAATGTTATCTTGTTATACGTTTAAAATTCATCTGAATTAAGGTATGCATATTTGGCGGTTAGGTTCGGTAACGGTGGTCGTTCCCAGCCTAGTTGGACTTGGGATGCCTATTACGACAAGGCCCTGGTTCAGGCAAAAGATAATGGTATTTTAGATTAGTTATGTGTTCCTAACATTGATGGTTTACGAGAAAGGGTATTGGCTGAGGTGCATGAATCGTGTTGTTCATCCCGGTTTGATGAAAATGTATCATGATATCAATGAGATGCATTAGTGAAATGGTATGAAGACGGATGTGGCTGATTTTGTGGCCAAATTCATGATGTGTCAACAAATAAAAGTTGAGCACATAAGGCCTGGAGGTTTGTATCCAGAGAATGAATTGCTCAAATGGAAATGGGAAGCGATCAACATCGATTTAGTTACCAGTATTTCTCGATCTTGAAATCAACTTAATTTGGTATGGGTCATCATGGATAGGATGACAAAGTCAGCTCACTTCTTGCCAGTGAGAACTAACTTTTTGGTTGAGGATTATGCGAGGTTGTATCTTCATGAGATTGTGAAGCTGCATAGGTATCTGTTTCGATTATCATTGATCGTGGTATGTAATTTTCATCACTTTTGGTGATTATTTTGGAAGGGTTTGGGTACTAAGGTTAGTCTGAGTACTGCTTTTCACCCACAGATGGATGGGCAAGCAGCAAGCACTATATAGACATTAGAGAATATGCTTCGTACATGTGTGATTGATTATGGTGGTAATTGGGTTGAACATCTACCTCTTGTAAAGTTTTGTTACTATAATAGCTACCATTCTAGCATTGGGATAGCCCTTTTTTAGGCATTGTATGGTAGGAGGTGTGGATCTCTTATTGGGTGGTTCAAGCTTAGTGAGGTAGATATGTTTGGCCAGATTTGATTTATCAAGCTATGGAGATAGTAAAGATAATTCGGGTTAGGCTTAAGGCTGCCCAAATTTTCCAAAAGTTCTATGCGGATTAAGGCATAAGTACTTGGAGTTTAAGGTTGGTATAGGGTATTTCTAAAGGTGTTTCCCATGAAGGGAGTAAAGCGGTTTGAGAAAAGGGGAAAGCTCAGTCCCCGGTATGTTGGTCCATATATAGTTTTGAGGAGGGTTGGTAATGTTGTGTGTGAATTTGAGTTGCCATCTATTTTGAGCTCCATTCATCTGGTATTCCATGTCTCTATGTTGAGAAAGTGTATAGGTGATCCTTCATCAGTTGTTCCTTTAGGAGGAATGGGTATCTTGAATTCTCTATCTTATGAAGAGATACCGGTCGAGATCTTAGATAGATAGGTTCATCGGTTGTGGAGCAAGGATGTAGCTTTGGTTAATGTTTTATGGAAAAACTAAAAGGTGGAAAAAGCTACTTGGGAAGCAGAAGAGGACATAAAGTCCAACTATCCGTATTTGTTTTCTTTTCTAGATATTCATGTGGAAGGTATGTGTTCTTGATCACATCTTTATTTTCTAACTTGGTTAAAGGAAAGGTTGATTTCTTTGCATCTTTGTTTTCTAACTTAGTTAAAGGTTTGAATGGTTATGATTGGGTATGATTCATGATTGTACTATCTTGTCTATCATTCAGGGATAAATAATACTAGTGGGGGAGACTGAACCATCATGGGTTTTGATACTCAGAAATTTCTTGAGTTTTGAACTCTCTGGACATCATACGACTAGGGGTACTAGTCGTTTGTTGGGATACGGTTTAGAGGTTATCACTCATATGTTGATCAGTGTAGTTGTGTTGGCTACTATCCAAGGTACGACTTCTTTATAAGGGTCATATGATGGGGTGCGAGTCATATGATGCAACTAGTATGATGTCCTATGTCTTAACCTAGGTGATTCTATTTTTCCTAGGGTACGATTTATGGGTACCAATTATATAATTCGATATAAGTGGGACTTAGGAGTTGCAGGTTGGTCAGTGTGGGGGTTCAGATTCTGCTTGGGGTACGAGTGGTGGGTACCACTCATACTCTAAGGTACGTATGGGGTGGTCGTACCCTTCTATGGGAAATTAATATAGTTTAAGTTAGGTGTATTCTGGATATTTCCCCTTATAACCGCTTGGGATCCCATGACTTAAAACACCTTTTGGGGGCTTTACTAACCTATTTTCAATCAATCAAACACTCTATAATCTCTCAAAATCTCTCAAGGTTCTTGGGTTATGTAAAATCTAAGGTTTCCTTCAAGGTGGTCAATTGAGGCTTATAGGGGTAATTTTTTCTCATCTTCTTCTCAGTCTAAGGCAAGACACTTCTCCCTCATTGTTAGTTCCAAATAAAGGCATGTTTTTATGAATTGTTTTCATGGCATGAATATTGTATGGTTTTGGGATTTCAAATATATGTTGAGGGTTTTGGTTACAGTGGTTGGTTATGGTTTTCCCATGTCTTTTACTTATAGTTTTTATATTATTATAGTGGTTTGAACATTTGGTTGCATGGAAATGGTGAATTGGTAATTGGTTTTGGCTTTGAAAATACTATTCCTCGAACATGTTTGATAAAATGCCTATGACAATGTTTTTTATTAGATTGTTGGACTTTTATTGAACTGTGTATGGTATAACTTTGTAATGGAACCCTAAATGGCTTTGAATGGTTAAATGGTAAGGTCTTGGTGGTTATGGATGGTTTAATTGAAAGCCTTGTTGGGTACAAGGGAATCCCCTAAGCAAACATAATAATGATCACTTGTGGGGTACATGGGATTCCCCCAAGTCAACTTCTCAATGCAATCCATGGGTACATGGGAACCCCTTATTTTTAAATGGATAGCTAAGGACATTTCTTGCCAGCTATAGTCGGTATGATGATACCACTACTTATAGCCTTGGTTAATAATAAATGGAATGGTGGTTTGGTTGTTTGGTAATGGTTTTAATTGGGCAATAATGGCGGGGTGTGATAGCTAACTGTAAAGGTGTGAGTCTAATAGACGGACACTGGAAACTTATGTTTTTTTACATGAAAAGGTCATGACGACCATATATGTTACTTAAGGGGTACATGGGAATCTTCTAAGTACACTTGTACTTATGTATCATGGAGAGCGAAGGGTACCCGAGAATCCCTTACTCCTATGGTATCTCCGGTTTGTATGGCTACACGTATCGGGGCCAATTCGGGGGGTTACACTGGACCCATATAGCGCATGGGTGGTTCTAGGATAGTTAAGCTACACATACCCAGGTTAATGGTTTTAAAGGAATGCTAAACCTTGTTTTCTTTCCCAACATGGTTATATATATATGTGTGTGTGTATGTATGTATATATATATATGTATGTATATATGTATGTATGTATGTGTGTATGGCTGTGAATGCATATGGTTAGTTTACTTGGTTTTAAAGATTGGCATTATTTTATCCTTATCTTGAGAACTTGCTAGAGTTCACCCACTAACCCATCTTCGGGCGGTTATATCCCCTTGCGATGCAGGAACCAGCCATTCTACTCCTCCTACTTAGTGATCGAATTCGTGATCAACTCGGTTGGATTGAAGTGGTGAGCTTCCATATTCCAGAAGGCTCCATTTCATATCATGGATATCTTTACATACTTTGGTTATTTCATAGACATTGTCTTTGGCTATGCTTGGGGGCATGTCCTAACCGGATATGGTTTTACTTTCGGTTAGAGGCTTTGTAGAACTACTATGGGTTGGAATGGGCGGTGTCTGCATTGGTCTCAGCCTTAGTATTAGCATTGGTATTGAGGCTGATATCATTTGATTATATTTATGATTGTTTCATCCTATTATGTTTTGGGTTTTTATATATATATATTTATATCAGAACTCATTTGATATGGGATGTATTGGTTGGTTTACGGTTTTGGTTATTTGTTGGATAATGGATGGTTGGACTTATTTGGGTTGGTAATGGCCATGGAAAAACCTAGAGTCTAGAATTGTAAGAACCGTTATCTTGTTATACGTTCAAAATTCATCCGACTCAGGGTATGCGTATTTGGAGGTTGGGTTGGGTAACGGGGGTAGTCCCGGGTCCTGGCTAGACTTGGGATGCTCATTATGACAAGGCCCTGGTTTGGGTCATGTCACTAGGCCACTTCTTAACCACTACGACCTTCTGCGGATCCAGCATGATCCCTTCATTAGATATGACATGACCCAGAAAAGTGACAATGTTAAACCAGAATTCACATTTTAAAAATTTGGCATACAACTACTGATCTTTCAGTATCTGTAATACAAAGCAGAGGTGATCGACATGATCCACCTCACTCTTAGAGTACACTAGAATATCGTCTATGAATACAATAATGAAAAAATTTAGAAATTGATGAATGTCGTCGGGGCATTAGTCAACCTAAAAGACATAACCAGGAACTCAAAATGCCCATATTGGGTATAGAAAGCAGTCTTAGGGATTCCGCCTCCCTAATATTTAACTGATGATTCCTGGATCGAAGATTGATCTTGGAGAAAAACTTAACACCTTAGAGCTGATCAAACAAATCATCTATCCTTGGAAGAGGGTACTTACTCTTACCGTCACCTTATTCAATTGTTGATAATCAATACACATACGAAGGGAACCATCCTTCTTGCGCACGACAGCATTGGTGCTCACCAAGAAGGTCATCAGGGAAGACCCCAGGAAATTTATTTACCACTGGGACGGAATGTAAGGAAGGACCCTCTGAGTTAGAATCTTTAACCCAGATCAAATGATAACTCCATACCTTGGAAATTAACTTTCGGGCTCTAAGATATGATATGAACCTCCCCTTAGGAACTATAGAACCACATTTCCACTTAATGACCGACTCATTAGGGAATTTAAAAATGACCTTACAAGTCCGAAAATCTAAAGAGAAATAGCATGAGTACAACCAATACATCCCCAATATGACATCGAAATCAACCATGTCTAATTCAAATAGACCAACCAAAGTCTCCCAGCCACCCACAGACACCACACAACCCTTATAGACTCTCTTAGTAACCACAGAGTCACCCACTGGGGTAGAAATAGAAAAAGGGCCCAAAATATACTCGGGACTGAAATAAAAATGCACAGCTATAAATGGGGTCACAAAAGAAAGAGTAGACCCTGGGTCAAGTAAATAGTACATATCATGGGAAAATAGTTTCAACATACCAGTAATGACATCAAGCTATACCTCGGACTCCTGACGGGTAGTGAGAGCATATAGTTGGTTCCGAATAGTGCCAGAGCTAGATGGTGCACCTTTGGTGTCAGAGCTGATGAAGAGGCAACCAAAACCTTGTTTGCCCCAGATAGAAATTTCAACTATACCGTTGAGTTCAAAATATTGAATTTGATAGAGAAATATAGTTTGTTTGTGCATACAGGATTTTGGGTGAATTCTAAAGGGTTGGAGTAGACTCAAAAATTTCCAAATCTTCAATTGGTGCTTGATATACGATGTGAATGCTAAAGAGGCCCTTTATCCGCTTTAGCAGAGGGTGTTTTAGTGTCCCATTGGGTATTTAAGTAGCCATAGCTCAGCCAACAGGTACTACTTTAGCGGTCACCTAGTGTCACGACCCAAAATGCAAAGGTTCATAAGGTAAATAATACTCAAATCCTAAGGTAAGGCTTCCAGAACGAAGTCAAACCATACAAGTGTAACAATTGAGGAAAGGAACATAACCAATAATAATACCATAATTCCCCAAAACCTGATGTCAACAGTGTAAGAACATATCTAATACAACTCAAAATCCAAATGAATTACATAAGATGTCCAAAATAGAAGAGAAACTCCATCTCTAAAATGAAAGTAAAGACATAGTCTATAGATAAAGGTAGTAAAATACATTTGGACACCTGAAAATCACCCACTACCATAAAAGCTCCAAATACCGTCTGAATCAAGCAATGTGGGGGGCACCCAGACCTGAATTTGCACCGAAAGGGTGCAGTAGGAGTAATTATGATCTACCTGTACTTAGTATCATAAGCCAATCAAGAAAAGTAGGAAATAAATTATACAAAATATACACTAAGGGCACATCACTTGTAATCAGAAAATGTCCTATAATGGTAGCCCCACCGCTTCTTAAAGTTCAATAATATCACATATATTACAATAAACCAGAAAGGATCACAAGTATATAATATAATACATTGATGTGTGATGATTTTACCACTCATTTCTACCAAACATCTATGCACACTACCATGATTTGTATAAGCAAAATGGTATATCATTATGATTTAAATACACCATATTTTCCAAGTATATAGTTGAAGAGATCAAAAGATATGGAATGGAGCTTTAAATGATAAAAAGAGACTAAAGAAGAGTGCACCTAAGGACCTGGACCACATCAGCCTCAGTTACCGCGACCACAGTCCACTGTCCGCTGTCGTGGTTAGTCAAGATGGTCAACACAACCAGTCACAAAGCACAATCGCGATTGCATACCCGCAGTCATGGTTAAACCTTCGCAATCACAATTCAGCAGGAATATGCCTAGGGACAAATCTGTAAAATCACATAGATGAATCCCATACCATATATAAGCAAAAACCTTTTCTTCTTTTGGTATTTCTTACCTCAAAAACATTATTTTGAATTAAGAAAAAGAAAACCTAATTGGGAAAGTGTGTAACTACTCTTGGAGGCTTAATTTCTTAGTGATTTTCTAAAGAATGAATATTTTGGATAATCTACTTAGTATATTTCTCTTTACTATCTTCATGAGTAGCTAAGTAATTTAGTCTTGGGATTATGTTGAACTAAAGTGTAATTGTGTGTGGGTGTTGTTGTGTTTGCATGATTTTTAGTTGTTAAGTATGGATTCTACCATTGCGCGAGCTCATTAGTTGAAATTTGATGGGTAAAAACCCCAAATCTCCAAATGGATTTTATAGGTGAAAACCCCAAATCTCCAAATAGGTTTGATGGGTAAAAACCCCAAACTCTAAATAAACCTTTGTCATCCTTGAAAGAAGGACTATGGTGAACTTGAGATAACACATAACATCCTTGAAAGAGGGTTATAGGGGGACAAAGTAATGGTGGACAATTAAGTCTATGGTTTAATAATTTTTGAAATCTTAGAAGTAAGTGGGATTGGAGTGTAAGCCATGTCAAGAGCATCATCCTAGAAATAGGGATGCTTGATTGAGGTTGTGGGTGATTACGAATTGCACACTTGTTAAGTGCTTGAAAGAGCCAATGGGTGAAATCTTTGTAGTTTTATTGAAAGATTGACTACAATGATTTTCAACCTAGTCTATCCTTTGATCAACAACTAAAACTCATGCCAAAACCATCACTAACCCACACACTTTACCTTTAGGTAAATATGATCCCAAGATCCTCTTTATTCATAATTTTAAATCAAAAGTGTGATATCAGTGCATTGTTAGTTGTCAAACTATCCCCAAATTTAACTCCCCCATTTTATTTTATGTCTTATTTATCATCATTCTGGTTAAACATGTAGTAACTAGAACACCCATAAGATTTGAAGCCTATAATTCGCTTTTTGTGGATTCGATCCTAACTCTAGTTAGGTTGTTTGACAACGGCTGCCTCACCCCTTAATCATAGAAGTGAATTGGGTGTTATTATACGTACAAGAAGAACAAAAAAGGATGGTATATATGTAATTCCCTAAATTTTCAAGCTCTAGACCCTTTCAAAAGGTAAATTATTAAGTTAGATTTCTAATGCATCAAGTCTCGCCTTAATCCGATGTTATGGCAAGAAGTTATGGGAGAATTCCCCTATGGTCTAGACACACTACCATGGCTATGACTCAAGGTAATGAGTCATTACCACTCGTAATGAGTTATCACAAATAAGTTGTAGTCACTCAAGAAAACTTCTTACCTGTAGCCCAGTGACTACGACTCCTCACTACGACCCATTATCAGTGGCTACGAGATATAGGGAAGGACTTGTAGTAACAACAGTGTGCTACACAAGAACCCAGCCTCAAACTACGACTCCACCTAATGATACGTAAAAATTACCAATGAGTCATAGGGTGGTGAGTTGATTCAAGGCAGTTAAAACCCCCAGCCTCAGGTCCCAGCCTAAGACTCAAACCAGGACAAGTAACCAGTCTTAACGAGTCATAGAATGAGTCATAACGATTGGGAACCCAGATTTCCTATACATTGTTTTGGGACTGGTGAGTTTTTTCCCACTCCTTTTAAAGCCTAACCCACGTCATTTAAGCTTTCTAGAAGGGGTTTATAAAATACCTAAAACCCCTAATTCCATCAATTATTATAATTTAACTCAAGAGAAACCAAAGAGAGAAGGTTTTCTCTTCTCCAAAGAAGTAATTAGGCTTCTTCAAGTAAGTCCAATTTTCAAGAATAGTTCTTCAAGGTTTCTACTTTAGGTATGTGGGATATTCATCAGTGGGTTTCTTTCACCCATGGAGTCCAAAGAACTTTGTAAACTTTTAAGTGTAAAACTCTTTTCTCTTTTATGGGGTTCCAAGTTAACCATGAATTTTATGGATCTTTTCTCAATTATTTGACTCTAAGCCATGAAATGATATACCCTCATGGTGATTGTGTTTCCATATGTTTGATAATGCAAATGTTTACATCATGATAAGTTTTTGAAATAGGGGGTGTCATTGTAGATTTTATCATACCATGGATTGTTTAATATTTGTATAGATTAATTTACATTGGTCTATGCTGGTGGGTTATGAACACCCGATACCTAAAAAAATCATTCATGTTACGGTTTTCAGGTTACAAGTCATTCAGACTATGCTTGTATCATTAAATTTAGAATATTATCATAATGAGCACTTATCAATACTAGACCATGTATAATGAATAATAATACTAGTGTCATTCAATTGGGAGTAATACTTAGCACTGAGTGAATGCAGGAATGACGGCTCCCCCATCAGTTAGGCATGAGTCATTAGTAGCAGTCCCTAAATTCTAGACCTGCAATGCCACCATATATTTTTAGGGTTTCCCCATCAGTAGAGGCATGACACCCTCGTCCTTTGGGACATTAGATTAGTGTATCCAAGCCAGTCAGTGTTGGTACCCTTGGCAAGGAACTAATACCCATCCAACTGTGGTGACTAGTTAGACCTCGTTTTTTCTTAGATTGGGGTATGTCGGTCGTAGTTAGCTCCCACAGTCTCAGTTTAGTATTCGAATTATACCAGTTCAAGTTTGTATGACCAAGTGTCTAGTCAATCAGTTATTCAGTTTATCAGTTTTACAAATTATTTCAACTCATGCTTTAGTTGTTCTTACATTTGATTTACATGTTCGTGCATTCAAATTCAAAACTACTTGTTCGTTATTTATATATATATATATATATATATATATATATATATATATATATATATTATCTAGTCTATATCTTGTATACTGGTACATTTAAAGTATTGATCACATACTCTCTTTTATGCAATATTGTCTTATAACATAGGTTTGGATGCTCGGTTCCCCGATCGTACTTAAATAGTTCGTGTGTCACTCACCAGTAGTTATAGTGAGTCCTCATCCTTCAAGGAAAAGTTATCCATAATTATTTTAAGTATTTTATATTATAGTAAGTCGAAGTTAGTTAGGGGTTTGTCCCATCAACTCCTTATGTTAGAGGCTTTAAAATAGTTAGACTTTATTTTAGTATTATCAGATGATCAAACATAATGAGTATTGTTTCCATGATATATCTTATTATCTTTCCGCAGATTAGCTTCCACATATTATATTATGTTATTATTATCTTTAGTGCTCGTAGAAGGTACCAAACCATGGGTTAGCTTGGGCTCACTTGTGACTCTAAGCACCGTGTTACTACTAGGGGTAGTCTCGGGTCAGGACAATATATATACATATTAGATCATCAAGTACACGTATAGGAAGATATAACAATTAGATAAGTAACAAGTCAAATAGAATTGCAATCGCATCACAAGCATAATGAAGTAGATACACTGAAAATAATGATAATGATGATGATAATTATGATGGTGATGGTGATGATGATAATGATGCCTGAAGTTGTCACACAATCCATCGCACAGTGTCGTATACACCTATGGAGCTAAAGCTTCTTGACATAGGACCCATGGGGGGTTTGTCAACTCGTATACCATCCATATATCATATCTTTTTGTTGGCATATTCCTTGGGGTTACTTTTTTGTCATAAAAAGGTGTTGCCATTGTTTCTTAGTATTTCCACAGTGGTACCATTGTTTTCATGAATGAGTATGATATGAGTATGTAATGCTCATAATCAATCACAATGAGTATTTCCCCAACCAACCTTAATGATATATTTCCATAACCACGTGAGCCATATCCACTTATTATTTCAACCCATCTATGAATTTCCATATGTTTCATATGCTAATATAGTATGAATATATCACAATACACAAATAGTACCCTAACTTGCTTTTTTATCAACAAGATACAACTATTCATCTGTGTATAAGACTATGAACATCACATAATACCTCATACGGTCACACATATCACCTAATGTCTCAAAACCAACAATTATATCACATATAGGCCCCTATACAGGAAAAATACATTAATATATCCAATTTCATGACTAGTTCCCATCTCCTTCACATGTATTTTGTATCAAAATTAACTACCCAGCCTAGTCTGAAAGAGCTAAGCCATAACCTACCTTGAAGGCTAAAAATAGGTCTACAAGCCTTCAGGTCATTTTCCATATTTATGCTTATTTCTATTGTTTGAGCTTCTCCATAGCTACCCCAAGTCATTTATGACTTCCTGGTATGGGCGGTTTAATTACCGGCTAATTCGTTTGGTTTTTAGAACCAATTCTCTATTTAAAAGTCTTCGTTGATTCCAAATGGCCAACGGGTAGAAACTTCAATGAAACGATCTTGAATGAAAATTTCAACAGTGCCAGTAGCTCCAGAATATCAATTTTAGGCTAGGTAAACCTTTGATTCAATTCTCGATACACCCAAGCCGATTTTGATCTATCATTCAAAAAGTTTAAAACTTTAAAGTTTAGGTGTGGGACCCATATTTGATCGAAACGAGCTCGAATTGAAAATCCAACTTTTCCAACATACCTGAAACATTGAATTTAGTATGGTAACATATTTCGTTTACTCATATTGGATTCCACTTGCATCTCAAAACATTGGTTGGAACTTGGAATATTTTCTAAGTTTCAAATATCATCTGGTGTAGCAGAGGATACCGCGATTGCGAAGGAAAACTCGTGATGTCAGCCTGTATGTTTGAAATCACAGGGATAGAGGACCTAGGAAGGGTCTTTAAAAGGCAATTTTAGATGAGAATTGGCCATCTTCTTCTTCCATTAACCCTAATATGGTGTACTAATCATAAATTGATCATGGTGGGTTATGATGAGTGGAGGATTTACCACTCATTTACACTCAAAATTTGTGCATATTACCATGTTTTGAATGAATAAAAGATATCTATGTATGATTAAATGCACTAATATCCACATTTTGCAGGCATACAGGCTATGAGATAGAAAGATATGGATTTGAGCTAAAAAGGATCAACAGAAGAAAAAGAAAGTACAGCTAAAAAAACTGGAGTAGAAATAGACCTTAGTTACCACGATCGTGGCCTAAGGGTTGCGATCATGACCTGTCAAGATGATTAGCAACAGTGATCATGTTGATATATATGCAGTTGTGCTAGCTGCAATCGCGGTAAATCTAGTGTGATTGCGGTCATGTTGGATTTAGCATAGGGGAAGTTTCATAATTTTCAGCAGCCAACCCCAAATCCTTTAAAATCTTAAAACCCTTTCCCATTTTGGGCATTCCCTAGACTAGTAATACTTTGAATTTGAAATTAAAACCCTAAATTGGGAAAAAATTATAAATTTGATTTGGAGATTTTGATTTTGGTATTTGTGAAGAATGGATCCCTTGAACAACCCATTTTGTATATGTTTCTCTCTTTTCTTCATGAGTAGCTAAATCTTTTACTTTTGGGATTATGTTGAACTAAGGTATAAATTAGTTGTGGGTTGTGATGTATTTGTGTACATGCTAGTTAGATGATAATATGTTATACTATTACTTGATTAAATTGGTTGGGATTTGTGGGTGAAAACCCCAAATACCCATATGGGTTTATGGGTGAAAACCCCATGCTCTTAAAATCCTAAACCATCCTTGAAAGAGGAGTTTGAGTGAACTTTAGGAATCCTCATCATCCTTGAAAGAGGGATGTGAAAACCAAGGCAATAGTATACAATTATTAGGTTTAGTTTACTCATCTTCACTATCTTAGACATAACCGTGACTTTGTAGTTGACTTTACCTTGGGTATCATCCTGGAAATAGGGATGCTCAAATTGAGGTAGTGGGTGAATATGATTGTAACACTTGTTAGGTACCCGAAAGGGTCAACAAGTGAAATGTTTGAGATTTTATTGAGAAATTAGCCTCAAAGGTCCTAGACCTAGCCTACCACATTAGTAACTTATGAGCATGTGCATCAAATCTCACACAGCCACACCTAATTTTCCCTTAGGTAGACAATAATCCCATGATTCTTCAAATATCAAAGTTATATTAAAGTTTGTTGCTTAGTTTGTGAACTCAAGTTACTAGTGATATATATTCTCCCTTAACCAAGAACCCCCCCCCCCCCCAATTTTTAATTATGTCATTTACTTTACTAACACTTTGGGTATTATCTTAGTAGAACTTAATTTCCCATAAGATTAGAAAACTATCTTTCACTCCTTGTCGATTCGACCTCAACACATGTTGGGATATTGACAACGACCATCCTCTACCACTTTAAATGGTATAGGTGAGCATTATCAAAATGATGCCATTGTTAAGGAGTGAAATTTAGTTTTCATTTTTGTGGTGTTAATTCTTACTTAGGGTATACCCATAGTGGTGTGTATTTATTTTGGTTGTTGATTTTTCTTCTTTATAGGTAATCTACGTAGCATACACGGAACCATGAGTGACAATGCTAGTCAAGCTAGGTCTTTTGATGTCCCTCTTGGTAATAAAGGAAAACTCAATAACGTTGGTCATTCAAGTGTCATACGGATCTCTCCTACTCATGGGAAAGGTTTCTTTTATGTCACAAGCGTTATGTTGCACACGTTGCAAATGAAGAGACTTTTGGGGGGGTCAAGTTTATGAGGACCCAAACATTCATTTAAAGAATTTTTTAGAGATGTGTGCACCCTTCGATATCGCACACATAACCCAAGATTCAATCCAGCTTCATCTCTTCTTGTTTTCTCTAATAGGAAAGGCGGTATTATGGCTTTGATCTCTTTCGGCTAGGTCTATCACTTCACGGGATGAACTCACCATGGCCTTCCTTGACCGGTATTTCCCACTATCCAAAATAATTCAATTGAGTGATGTGATCATTAACTTTAGGCAATTGAATGGAGATCCTTTGTATGAAGTATGGGAAAGATCCAATAGAAAACTAACGCAATGTCAAAACCACGAGGTCCCAAAAAGATGCTTCTCCAAATTTTCTACCATGCTCTTGACCCACTCAATAAAATTATGGTGGACAATGCGAGGGGGGATCTCTTGTGAAGTTGCAAAATTATGCCGCAATGAATTTACTTGAGGAGGTTACTAAGAAAAACTGAGGATGGCATACCCGCGATTCCAAGGTTCCTAAGAGTTCTCCCACTACATATTTGGTTGACAAGGAATAAAGAAAACGAGATGAATAAAGAAAGGAGAACATGGCTAAGATGATGATGCAACTAGAGCTGTTGACAAAACATGTGATAGGTGCACCCGCAAAAGTTATGAATGTTGTGGCATCAAAAGCCAATGAAGATGATGAAGAGGATAAAAATCTTGATGAGAAGGTCAATACTTGGAAAACTATCCGGGGGGTTCCTGCCCCGTCTATCAAAGGCAAGGTGGGAACTAAGGTTGGACGGACCATGAATATGATCATGATTAGAGGGATAGAGATCGTGAATATGAGTGTTATTTGCCTCCCCATGATTGGGAAAAACAAAGAGTCGAGTCTATTGACCTCGATAAGTACAAGTTTGATGATGTTTTGGCAAAGATCTTAATAAGAGTGGAAGGAATGAACAAAAAGGTTTGTAAAATAAAATTTGATTTTTCAAAACATAGTCAAACCGTGGTGTCCCACTCTACCTCCATTAAGCAATTAGAGACTCAATTCGGGCAAATTTCCACCCAATTGAATGCTACATCAAAGGGTGGTCTTCGTAGTGACAATATTGTGAACCCAAAGAATGAGGCTCAAGTTTTAGCAATAGTCTCTAGGATTGAAAAGGCCCTTGGTGATCACTTAAATGAAGAGTTGGGTGACAAGATGTCTAAGGTTAAGTCGAAAAAAGCACCACCAAAACCTCAAGATGAAGATGATGAAAAGAAACTGGTGTAAGTTGATGAAGAAGTGGTGGAAAATAATGAACCACAAAGTGATATGATGCCTAAAATACAAGTCCTTCCCCCATTCCCTAAAAGGCTTCAAAGAAAAACAAAGGGTGATAAACTCAAGAAATTCATGGCCAAGCTTAGCAACCTCTCTATCAATATCCCATTGCTTGAAGCAATCTAAGAAATCTCGAGATACGCTAAGCTTATGATGAAGTTGATTTCAAAGAAAAAGCTCATCTAAGGTGACTATAATGCCCTAAGAGTACACCCTGGGCGTCACACAATTCTTACAACCCCAAAGGACCACAATCTAACCCATGACTGGCACCTTCTGTGAATAATGAATAATAATAATAAAACATATGCGGAAGTGAAGCTGAAAATGCCATAAGGTCCAAAATACTGAATAAAAAATACTGAGTACATCTATGGAATAACTGCTAACTGAAAGTGTCTGGAAGCCTCTAAACATTTGAAATAAAAGAGTTGGTGGGACAGGCCCCAACTAACTCCAACTACTATCTGAAAATAACTGAAATACTGAAATATTGTAAGTAATGCAATGACTAAATAAGTATCACATCCTCAATGGATAAGGACTCACTACTGTAGTTGTGGCTAAATCGATAGAGTTGGCTGAGTACGGTCAGGAACTCAGCGTCTGAACCTATAATATGAGACATCATAGTGCAAAGAGAGTATGCATCAGTACTTTGAATGTACTGGTACGCTAGGTGAGGTTAGGATAATATGAATGGGTTCACTTGCATGAGTAATAATAACTAAGTATCATGAAGCAACTGGATGAGAGTATATGAAAGACTGGGACTACTGAAAGTACTGAACATACAATACCAAGCATTTATCATCTGTCTGAATTAGACTAAAACTGAAGTACTGAATTTCTGATAACTGTAAGTCATGATCGTGTAGAACTGAACTGAGTTCTGTACTAAATACTGAATACTTAATACTGAAACTGAGACTGTGGGAGTTATCATCTAAACAACATACCCCGATTATAGACTGATTTGGGGTCCAACCTGTAAACCCAGTTGGAAGAGTGTTAGCACCTTGCCACGAGTTACTAACACTGGCTGGTTCAAACCTAATTTGGCAAGAAGACTCATGATATGTATATGGTTACGCCAACCCTGGTCTAGTAGGAAGATGATTTAACCTACGTTGGCTATGTAGTTTTATAACTCAGGGACTGCTACTAAGGGACAAACTCTATACTAGCAGGAATGCCCTCCATCCCTGGGTTCGCTCGGTGCTGAATCCTACTCCCAACTTAACCAACACTAGGACTAATCACTAGACTGTACTAGGATCGGCTGAACACATACTGATTCTGTTAACTAACCAAATGCTACTATTTAGGATACCACATAATCATGCTTTTTCGACTGGAAACTAGATAAACATCAAAATTTTGGGTATTCAATACCCCTAAGAATCGATAGCATAGATAATGTAACCATATCTCAACTTTAAAAGCATCACACAAAGGTTACCATGCACAATTCATTCACATAGACATTTTGTCAAACACCTAGGATACATAATTCTTGTACATGGGAATGGGCAATATATGAATGTCATGACTACCACATTCAACATCACAATTCAAAGATTTAAAAAGAGGGTTACATAAATCAACACACACATTCTGGTTTGTTTACATGAAACTCAAAATCTTTTTGTCTTGAAACCCACGCAATAATACATACATGAACACAATTCCATTCAAGAATGTAAATCATAATCCAAGTTTTGAAAAGAGGTTCTTAAACTCCAAGGGTGGAAGGAAACCCAAGGATGAAAACCTAACATACCTAAATAGTTGAATTTGTGTGAATTGTTGGTGATTTATTAGAACTTGATCTTAGACTTGATAAACTAGGGATTTACTCTTGAGAGAATTTATGAAATAATGAGTGAATTTTTTTGTTTGGGAGGCTTAATTTCGTGTTATGGTGGGTTAAGGTAGGTGTAAAATGACTTCTTTGCCCCCACAAAACCATAATTTAATAATTAAAAAGTGCTAGTGATGTGACAAGCAACGCGCCATGTCGATCAACCCTATGAGATTACCAACGTGACGCATTGATAGTGACGATGCTATAGCCAACGTGATGTGTCCTGATCATGTTGGGTTACTTTTTTGGTCGTCCAAATATGTCTCAAACAATGTCCAAAAATTTCAAAACTCTCTTGAGATGACCTATAGATAACCTTGATCATTAATCAATTTAAAAATTGACAATCTAAGGTCGGAAAGATAAAAAATAAGGCCATTGGAAAACCAAGGTCAAAATGAGACTAAGTCTTAACACTTCGCTGAAATATTTCTAAGTCTAGGACCTCTTTTGGCATACTGTATAGGACTAAAATGGACTAAGACTTTACGGGGTCTTACAATATCTCCCCTTTGGGAATATTTTTCCTCGAATGAGACTGACTAAGCTGAGAGGCACTGAGGTACTGCGACTATACTGATGTGCATAGCTGAAACATGACTTAATCTTGACACATGACATATGACTGAACTAATTCATACATGCATGTATGATATAAGAATAATACACAACTAGAACTAAGCATGGACAGAGTAAATATAAGGAAGATTGTTACCTTAGGCTGAGTCTGAGTTTGCAGAGAAGAGATGAGGGTACTTGGTTTGCATGTCTGCTTCTTCTTCCCAAGTGGCTCCCTCAACGGACTAGTTCCACCAAAGAACTTTGGCCAAGGGAACTTCTTTGTTCCTTAGTCTGCAAATCTGACGATCAAGGATTTTGACTGGGACTTCTTCGTAAAAGAAACTATTCTGAACATCCACATTCACTACGGGGATAATAACTTCTTGGTCATCTATGCACTTCTTTGACAAGGAGACATGAAACGTTGAGTGCACTGGTGCTAAGTCTACAAGCAACTCTAGATCATACGCTACCTTTCCAAAATGACTCAGAATCCTATAAGGACTAATATATCGGGGACTATGCTTCCCTTTCTTACCAAACTTCTTCACTTCTTTCATGCGAAAGATTTTCATCGTTAATCTCAAATTTAAGATCCTTTCTTCTTATATCTACATAAGATTTTTGTTGGATTTAGGCTGTCTTAAAACTCTCTCTGATCAACTATACTTTCTCTAAAGCATCAAACACCAATTCAGGCCCCACCACCACAGCCTCACCTACTTCAAACTAACCAATCAGAGGTCTATATCTTCTGAATACTTGAAAGATAGATACTTTTATACACGAATGCAATCAAACTAAGTGATCAAACCAACTACCCTTAAAATCAAGAACACACGCTTTCAATATATCTTCTAAAGTCTAAATGGTCCTTTCTGCTTGACCATCTGTCTGAGGGTGGATAGCTATACTATACAGAAGTGTACTTGGGTACCAACACCCTTTTGAAAGGCTTTCCAAAAGTGAGACGTAAACTAGTACCTCTAGCTAAAATAATAGACAAGCGACACTGTGTAATCTAACCAACTCTCTAAGATAGAGCTTGGCATAGTCCTTGGCTGAATAGGAGGTAAGGACTGGCAAGAAATAGGAAGACTTGTTCATCCTGTCTAGAATGACCCAAATCAAATTATACTGAGGACGAGTACAAGGCAACCCTATCACAAAGTCTATGTTCACTTCTTCCCACTTTCATGTGGGAATACTGAACTCCTGTATTGAACCACTAGGCTTTTGGTGCCCAATCTTCACCTGTTGATAAGTAGAGAACTTTGCCACCAACTCTTCAATGTCCCTCTTCATCCCACTCCACCAATAGACTTCTTGAAAGTCATGGTACATCTTAGTGGTCCCTGGATGAATAGAGTAACACGCACCATGAGCTTTAGCAAGAATTCATTGTCTCACATCATCTACACATGGCACACATAGCCTACCTTGGCAGCACAACACACCATCTCCCTCTTGGGAGAAAATCTCTACTTTCTAATCTCTAACAAACTCTTTCAACTTAACTAAACTAGGATCCATGTCTTGCTTTTCTTTTATCTCAAAAACTAAAGAAGATTCTAAACTATTCTGCACCCAAACACTACCCTTAGTGGAATCAACAAAACGGACACCTAGTCGAGAAAGATGATGAACTTCCTAAACTAGCTTCTTCTTACAATACTCAATGTGAGCAACACTACCCATGGACAACCTACTGAGGGTGTCTGCCACTACATTGGCCTTGACCGAAAGATACAAAATACTCATGTCATAGTCTTTCAACAACTTTAATCACCCTCTTTGATACAGGTTCAGGTCTTTTTTCCAAAACACATACTTTAAGATTTTGTGGTCTGTGAATATATCAACTACACCCCATACAAATAGTTCCTCCAAATCTTTGAAGCAAGCACAACTCCTTCTAGTTAAAGATCATGGGTGGGATAACTCTTTTCATGAGGCTTAATCTGTCTAGAGGCGTAGGCTATGACCTTACCCTTTTGCATCAAAACACACCCTAAGCCAACTCTGGAAGCATCACAGTATACAATAAATCCATCAGAACCGTCGGGCAACATCAAAATTGGGGCTATAGTGAGTCGAGTCTTCAACTCCTGAAAACTCTTCTTATAAGAATATAACCACTGGAACTTGACTTTTTTTAGACAATCTGGACATGGGGGATGCAATAGACAAAAATCCTTAAAAAAAACATCGTTAATAGCCATCCAAATCCAAGAAACTCCTGATATCTATAGGAGAGATGGGTTTAGATCAGTTTCTCACAGCTTTGGTCTTATGAGGTTCAACTCTAATGCTATCACTGGAAACTATGTGACTAAGAAAAGCTACTGACCTTAGCCAAAATCTGTATTTACTAAATTTGGCTAACAACTGATGGACTTTAAGAGTCTTCAATACTATTCTAAGGTAGTCTGCGTGATTATTTTCACTACGGGAGTAAACAAGAATGTCATCGATGAAGACTATGACTAATATGTCTAAGAACTGCTTGAACACACAGTTCATTAAGTCCATGAAAGAAAATGGGGCATTGGTAAGACCAAATGACATGAATAGAAATTTGAAGTGATCATACTGAGTTTTAAAAGCTGTTTTTGAAATGTCACACTCTCTTACTCTGAGCTAATGATAGTCGAATCTGAGGTTTATCTTAGAAAAGTAACTGGCACCCTAAAGTTGGTCAAACAAGTCATTGATTCTAGAAAGTGGGTACTTATTCTTGATGGTGACTTTGTTCAACTTATGGAAGTCTATACACATTCTAAAAGAACTAACTTTCTTTCGTATGAATAGAACTAGTGCACCCCAAGAAGATATGTTGGGTCTGATGAACCCTTTCTCTAAGAGGTCTTTCAATTATTCTTTCACCTTTTTAAATTCAGCTGGAGCCATTCTATATGGAGGAATAAAGATAGGCTGTCTATCTGGGAGAAGGTCTATCCCAAAGTCGACTTTTCTTTCGAGGGAAACTCTAGGGATATCTTTAGGGAACACATCTAAAAATTTCCTGACTACTGAAACTAACTCAAGATTAGGATTCTCAAAATTAAAGTCTTTAACTCAAACAAGATGGTAGACACACCCCTTGGATATCATTTTTCTCATTGTAAGGTATGAAACAAGCTTCCCCCTAAGTATTGAAGTACTACCCCTCCATTCTGGGACTGGTTTATTCGTGAACTTAAAATAGATAATTCTATTCCTATAATAAACTAAATCATAGCATGAATGGAGCCAATCTATGTCAAGAATAATGTCAAAATTCGTCATCTCTAGCTTTACAAGGTCGGCTGAAGTAATATTCTGAGACACCATAACCGAACAGTTCCTATTTACCCACTGAGCTATGATATACTTACCCACTGAGGTAGAGACTGATAAAGGTGCTATTAGAATTTTAAGGTTGACACCAAAGTTGACGGCTATGTAAGGAGTTACAAAAGATAAAGAAGCTCCAAGATCTAACAAAGCATAAACATGTAAATGAAACACTTGCAACATACCACTAACCATAATAGGAGAACTTTTCTAATCCTATTGGGACTAAAATGCATAGAGCCTGTTTGGGCATTGCCCACTAGTGGTACTGGAAGCGGCACTCTATTGAGACGGGTGACCGAACTGAACTTGGGGACGATTAAGTTGACTCTGTGAACCTACCTAGGGACATTCTCTAATCCTATGTCCTGGATTACTATACCCAAAACACCTATCACTGCCAGCCCTATAGACACCCTGATAGTTTTTACCATATTTCTGGCAAAGAGGATTCATCCGAGCACTATTCACACTACCTTGATATTTAGAACCAGGTGCCCTATCCCTATTATTATTTCTAAATTTTGGAACTGGTGCACTAGCCATAGACAAAGCTAGGACTGAAGATTTTTGACAAAATTAAGGACGATTACCACTCTCTGACTTTGGTTAAGAAAAACTAAAGCTGCCTATTCTAGCCCTCTTGTTCTCTCTCTTTTTTTTCTTTATCTTTTGTTCCTCAATCTGTTGAGCATGGACCATTAACCCAGATAAGTCCATATCCTTAATTAGAATTGCGGTCTAATACTTCTTGACCACACTATCAGATACACCTGACATGGACTTGCTCATCTTAGACCTTCTATCAAACACCATATGAGAAGCATACATAACCAACTGAGTAAACATAAGGGAATACTCTTTCACACTCATGTTACCCTACTTTAGGTTAATTAACTCTAACACCTTAGCCTCTCTTAACTCCAACAAAAAGAACCTATCTAAAAAGGTTGTAGCAAACTCTTCCCATTTTATAGGCCCTGCATCTGTGCCTCTATCTACTTTCTACTGCTTTAACCATGTATGAGCTACATCTTGTAGCTAATTGGCAGCTAATTCAACACTCATACTAGCAGTCATCCCATAATATCTATCACTTTCTGTACTATGTCAAGGAATTCCTGTGGATCCTCTTCAGACTTAGACCCCAAAATTAAAGGAGAGTTCATTCAGGTGAAGTCTCGAATTCTAGCTGTAACAATATTGGCCACTGGGTTATCCTAAACAGCCTAAACAGCAACTGGCCAAACATTCTGAGCTACCAAAGAATAGTCTAGAGTGGTGAATGATGCTCTAAATTCTGTGTGAGAAATATGCTCATTCAGGGGATCTTTTTGAACTGGCGAAGGTGCTGGCTGGTTCCCAGTTCTTCTTACATTAGTCTTTTTGGGAGGTGAGTTTTGTAAATGGAAGAAAAAGTTGGATTAGATAAAGAGTTTAACTTGAGCTCATGCTCACTTGCATGATATGAACTCTAAAAGAAGGGAACTTTTCCTAAAAATACCTCGTAGCATCTTGTCCATAAGTTTGGCGCACTACACACCCAGGAATAAGACTCTACTTGGTGTGGCTTTTAGAATCCCTACGATACTTTATAACCTTAGTCTCTAATACCGAGTTTGTAATGCCTCAAGAGTACACCCTGGGCGTCATATAGTGCTTACGACCCCGAAGGACCACAAGTTAATCCATGACTGGTACCTGCTATGAATACTGAATAATAAACATAAAATATATGTGAAAGTAAAGTTGAAAGTGACATAAGGTATAAAATATTAAAAAACAAATACTGAGTACATCTGTGGAATAACTGCTAACCCTTGGTGGTCGTACATGGGTGAGTCATACCCTCCTAGGACTTGGTTTCCAGCTTTTAAAAGGGTAGTTCGTATATTTCCCACCCTTAAACCCTTATGTCCTCATGTTATATAAACCTTGGTGGCCTCTCATAACACTTGGTAAAGAATAGAAACACTCTAAATACTCTCTCAAACTCTCTCCTAAAGATTGGAGGGTAGTGTTTCTACATGTGTTCTTTAAAGGGCTCAAGAGTCAAGTAACTTTCGGAATCCTTGTGTATAAGGCATGTTTTATTCCCTCATTGTTAGCTCCAACTAAAGGCGTGATTTGATATGTTTTAAATATTGATTTATGAGTCATAAATAATGGTTGTGGATAATAATGATGAGGGTCTTGATGCATATTGTTGGGTCTTTGATTAAACTATGTTTTTAGATATTTTAGTGATGGTTTGCATATGCGGGTGCTTGTTGGTTATGGTTTAACAAATGGGTCATAAGTAACCCAAATTATAATGGTTTATGCTTAGGTTTTGAACTTGGTAAAAGTATGCCCTAAAAACATGTTTGATAAAATGCCTAAAAGAATATTTTCACTCTATGGTTAAACTTTCATTAGAACTATTACATGGTAGGGTTTGGTTATGGAACCCTAAATGGATTTGGGTGATTTTGCATGGTTTGAATGGTGTAAATGCTTTAAATACTTAGAATGGTATAAAATGGTTTAAAAGGTGTAAATGGTTTGGAATGGAATGTTAAATAGAATAGTTTTCATGGTAACAGTTTCGTTAATTAAACATCCTTTTGGGGTAAAAAGGAATCCCCCAAGTAAATATGGTAATTGAACAACTTCTGGGGTACATGGGATTCCCCAAATCTAATCTAATAATGGCTCACTTGTGAGGTCCATGGGACCTCCCTAAGTTAACTTGATCATGGGTACATAGGAATCCCTTAATCTTAAAAAGGTTTGAATAAGGACAATAGTTGCAATTTATAGTCGGTATAATGATGCCACTATGTATAGCCTTGGTTAATAATAATGGTTTGGTTGGTTGGAAATGGTTTTAATTCGGCAATAAAGGTGGGGTGTGATATCTAACCATAAAGGTAGGAGTCCAATGGATGAACACTAGAAAGTCATGTTTTCTGACATAAGGGGTAGGTTATGGAAACCTTATATGATACTACTAGGTACACAGGAATCCTCTAAGTACACTATACATATATATCATAAAGGGTGAAGGGTACTTGGGAATCCCTTACTCTTATGGTATCTCTAGTTTGTGCGGCTACATATATCGGGGCTCGTTCAGGGGGTTATAATGAATCCATACAGCTCTTGGATGGTTAAGGTCAGCTAAGCTACATATATCCAGGTTAATGATTTCAAATGCATGCTAAACCCGGTTCCCTTTCCCAACATGGTTATATATATGTATATGTATGGGTTGTATGCACATAGTTGGCTTACTTGGTTTGATTAAATGGAATTATTTTATCCTTATCCTGAGTTCATGCTAGCGTTCACCCATTAAGCCATCCTCAGGCAGCTGTATCCCCATGCGAAACAGGAACCGGACATTCTACTCCTCCTGCTTAGTGATCGAATTAGGGATTAGCTATTGAATTAAAGTGGTGAGATTCCATAGTTCAAAAGTCATATATTTCATGTCATGGATTACCTTATGTACTTTTGTCTTTCATAGGCTTAGATTATGGCTATAGCGGGGGCATGTACTAACTAGGTATTCTTTGGTTTGATTTAGAGGCTTTATATGGACAACTGTGGACTTGGGTATGGCATGATCATGTTCAATATATATAAATATACATTGGGTTATTATTTTGTTTTTGGTTTATGGTTTGGCATGGTTATATGATTGACTTAGTTGGGTTGGTCTCAGATATAGACTAATCCCAAAGTTACCATATTTGTAAATACATTATCTTTTTATATGTTCGGAGTTCGTCCGACTCAGGATACATGTTGGTTGGTTCGGTTGGGCATTGAGGGTGGTCTCAGGTCCTGAATGGACTTAGAATTTCCCATTACGACAAGGCCCCAATTTAGGTCGTGTCAGTTAGGCATAGTTGAGACTAGTACACCTTAGTATAAGGTTACTTCGTGGCTTATTGAATGATGATGTATTTTTCCTTGGCTAATGATATTTGGGCCTGTAGAGATGCTACTTCTTTTTAAATATGATGTTTGCCCTATAGAGATGCTATTTTCTCTTAGACTTGATATTTGGCTCATAGAGATGATATTTCCTCTTAGACATAACGTTGGCTCCTTAGAGATGATTTTTCTCATAGATATAATGTTGGGCCTATGGAGATGTCATTCCCTCTTAGATGTGATATTGGGCCTATATAGATGTTATCTCTTTTTAGTTATTATTATTAGACCTATAGAGACAATATTCCTCTTAGATATGAAAATTAGCCGAGAGAGGTGATATTTCTCATAAGTGTAACACCCCAATTTGCTGAACCGGAATGCTACACGGTGTTCATGAACTCGAGGGACCACAAGCTAACCCATGACTGATATCTGTACCTGTATACTGCAAATCATAATATAATAATGTGGAATACATAAAACTATAAGGCCATAAGGTTCAACTAAATACAATCATATGGGTGAAAATACCCAAAACAACTAAATCTGAAAGTAAATCCGAAAGCCTCTAAACTATCTAAATAAGGAGTTGAAGGAACATGTCTCCAACTAACTCCATAAACTAAATTGAAGAATAAATAAATGAATCAAATCATATTGTCCTCGAATCAATAAGGACTCACTGTGTCTCTATGACTAGAACGCTACCGCTACTGCTAGGCTGGAGCTCGTGTCTCAGAACCTATGGTGTAACATGAAAAGAAAGCACCATAGCGCAAATGCATCAGTACAACTGGAGTACTGAGTATACGAGGAAGGTGAGCTGAACATAAAGGGTTTCATGCATGAACAACACTGTCTGACTAATATAAATGTGGGAGTACAAACACACACATATAGAAACTGGGACCGTGAATACGTGATAGCATGACCTGTAAGCTAATACATGGTTTACTGATAATTGTCATGACTGATACTAAAACTAATAACATGGACGACTGTATCTGACAGTCCTATATATACTGAAATCTGAAGAACACCCTGAGAGCTTTCACTGAGACTGATACTGAAACTGATACTATGGACGACTGTATCTGACAGTCTTGTATTTACTGAAATCTAAAGAACGCTCTGAGTTCTTTTAATGAGACTGTTACTGAAACTATGGGAGGTAGTGTTTAACCGACATGCCCCGTGTATGCCGTTATGGCTAAGCTGGGGTCCAATCTCTGCCCCGACTGGAGAGGTGTCAATACCGCGCCACTGGTAAGGATAGCTTTGAGTGACCCTTATCTGGAGGTTACTCAATGAGAACGGTGGGAACCCTAAATTAATGGGTTAAGCCACCTCATCAACCCTAAGCTGACGGGTTAAGATGTCTTAACCTATGCTGGCTATGTAGTTCTGGAAAACAAGGATTGCTACTAAGGATCATACCCTGAACTGGCGGGTGAGTTCCCATCCTTGGGTTCACTCGGTGCTAACCTCTACTCCCATCTGGAGGGACTGGACATGAATAACTAACTGTGCATGACTTGATCTTATTGAATTTCCGTTGACTGGTGGAATGTTACTGATATCTAACAACTAACTAAGATCATGAGGTTTTCCTGAGTCATATGACTGACTGAAGTCTATGGAATCATATCTTGAGTTCGGATATTGTGAAACATGACATGGATCTAGGCACACAGCTATAGTTTTCGGGTACAAGTACCCCCTGAACTCGATGGAAGAAAACTGACACACATGACTGACTTGATCATAAGAGTAGAGTCCATAATTTATAATATCATAAATAGGGATCTCATACTATGCATGGTTATCAACAATGTATTGCATGGAAAGGATTTCATATCACATGGAAGTACTTGTACAATCTTAATATTATGTTCGTTGCATAATCATATTGGCAACACATACTAATAGCATGGAATTTCATATGGATTGCATGGTTATCATGCATCTTGTTCATAATTAGGATTTGAAAGTAAACATAGCATAATCTCATAAGAATAGTTCATGGGTATTCCAACAATATTTACAAGGCACATTAACAACATAGAAGTCATTGGAACGTAAGGGCATATCATGAATCCTTCACTTAGTCACAATTTATCTATGTTGCATGATTTCTAGTTCCTTAGGCATTTTATCAAACACCTTACATGCACATCTTAAGCATAGGTGAATTCATCAAATTATACATCATGAACAACCAAATTTACATGTTTCCAACTCATAC